>NC_080477.1:19090000-19432500 GCF_030265055.1 Doryrhamphus excisus | reverse complement strand
TTCTCTACAAGAGAGGAGAAATATAATCTCAGGGAAGAATTACGTTTGAAACACTTCTATGCTAGGACTACGTTAAAAAGCCATAGCATTTCAGAGAAATTAAAATTAAAATTAAAATTAAAATTAAAATTAAAATTAAAATTAAAATTAAAATTAAAATTAAAATTAAAATTAAAATTAAAATTAAAATTAAAATTAAAATTAAAATTAAAAACTTAAACCATTTAGGAAAGCAGGAGTGAACAAATGTATATAGCATTTCAGAAAAATTAAAATTAAAATTAAAATTAAAATTAAAATTAAAATTAAAATTAAAATTAAAATTAAAATTAAAATTAAAATTAAAATTAAAATTAAAATTAAAATTAAAATTAAAATTAAAATGTGGAACTGTGCACTGATTATGGGATACACTCAATTGTAATCTGATGCATGTTCAAATGAAATAAAACCATTACCATTACCATTACCATTACATTTAAGGTAACCGAACATGCCTAGCATTGCCAAAATGTCGTAGGAAGTCGGGGTACCAGGAGAAAACCCAGAAAAGCACATGAAAAACTACTAATTCACCATGCAACCACGCTCAGTACATTAGCTTGATACTTCATTAGGTATACATGTGTCTAATGCAACATTCATCAAAAAGTGTGGAGCTCATTAGACTGTCTACTATGTGTACCTAGTCTTAAATTTGATATGCTATACAGTATATGTTATTGCACACTTACACCCACAGATTTGCCGTTATAGACACACACATTTACCTTGTGCAGAACTTCCTTCCTCCCAGCTGCGCCGCAGTGTTGCGCTCATGTATCCTGATGGCACTGATGATGCGTCACGCAGCCATCGGACCGCTGAAGGTTAACTCCAATGACCCCTGTGCTCTCCTGGCTCGGGACTGCTTTGATAAATGGACAGGCCGGCAAATGGAGGCTGTACTGAGTAGCCAAATGGAGTGCCACCTGTTTTCTACTTCAAGGCGGATTCTTTTTACCGTTTTCGGAGCATCGCGTGACCGTACTCGGACACTTTGATGAATTGGGAGACATCCCAATGCAAGCTGTATAAATAGTATATATTGGATATATGTCTTGAGCCGTGCTGCTTTCCTTCACATCATTTTGCTGTTTGGTTGCATTTTGACTGCAGAATATGTTCATCAATTACTGTTTACAGCTCACGTTGTTGCCACTGTACTGGACCCAGCATACCTTGCGGAACCTGTAAATAAGTTTACCTTACGTATTAGCTGATGTTTATTGCATTTTGACTGCAGAATATGTTGAGGAGGTCATCAATTACTGTTCACAGCTCACATTGTTGCCACTATACTGGACCCAGCATACCTTGCGGAACCTGTAAATAAGTTTACCTTCCGTATTAAGTTGAACGCTAGCTGATGTTTATTGCATTTTGACTGCAGAATATCTTGAGGTCATTTATTACTGTCCACAGCTCACATTGTTGTTGTCACTGGACTGGACCCAGCATACTTTGCAGAACCCGTAAATAAGTTTACCATACGTATTAAGTTGAACGCTAGCTGATGTTTATTGCATTTTGACTGCAGAATATGTTGAGGAGGTCATCAATTGCTGTTCACAGCTCACATTGTTGTTGCAGCTGGACTGGACCCAGCATACCTTGCGGAACCTGTAAATAAGTTTACCTTATATATTAAGTTGAACACTAGCTGATGTTTATCACCCATGCAGCATTGATTTGATGTGTTAATGTACTATGGATGTGTTGTGTTTGCGTTTTGTTGCACCGTGAGTAAGTTTGCACTTAGATAGTGTTTGTAGGTACAGTAGTAGCTGGTTTAGAAACATCTAGAAACATCACCTCGTCAATTGTATTACAGCACTTTGTTAATCTTAACATTTAACTCTTGAATTAGCCCAGGGGTCAGCAACCCGCGGCACCAGAGCCGCATGTGGTACTTCAGCCTTTTTGTTGTGGCTCCCTTTGCAATGCTTGAATATTTTTTAACACCGGAGCGGGGAAAATGCACATCTTTGTAATAAGTTTTAAAAATCTGACTTTTTGTGTGAGACCATGAATGCATCCTGACTGAGTTCTGACTGGTGATTGGATGAGCACCTGGATGAGCAGACAGGATGTTATTCACAAATTTGGTAAGTTTACAGTAATTTACACATATATTTATGTAAGTTGATATATAATATAATACTAGCAAAAGTACTCAGCTTTTCTTATCTGAACTACTTTGATACCCCCAAATTCCTTGCAATGTTGTTCCACCTCCAGGCTATTTTTCTTTAGTGGACCAGGGGGTGAAATGGCTCTTTTCATAATAAAGGTTGCCGACCCCTGAATTAGCCTAAAAGAAACGACTTGTCTTTTTCCCCTTCCATTCGTGTCAGTGTTTTGAAAATTTCAGGAAGTCATCAGGAAGGAAAAAAAAATACCATGTCAGCAGAAGTTTTCCAGTCCAGGATGGCAAGTCTTGTCCAAATGTTTGCAAGGAAGCATCTCCACAACTACATCAAGTACAGTCGGGTTGAATCTTTGTCATCCACGTCTTATATGATCCTTGCAGAGCTACATATACATAGTGGTCACAAAAGGCAGTTTCCAGGCAGTAAATAAAGGGAGAAGAATCAATAGCAGTCAGTGATAAGGGGATAAAACAGCTAAATATGAAATACAGCCTAACAAAATGATATGGATTTCCAATGGGGCCGCGTCACACCGCCTGCTTTGAAATGCAAATACTACCTTTATGCACGTTGTCCTTCTCCAGCCTCGCCACCTATTGATCGGCTAAAACAAATTCCATTGATCAGTGAATATTTAATAGGGATAATTAAATCTTTCATGGAAGTACTTAGAACCCATTTCCACTTTTCAGCATCTTATCTCCCCCCCTCGCTCCCCTTGACGGCCCCCCGACACCTGCCGCCGACTCACTTAAGATTCAACGCAGCTCAATTAGGAATAACAAATAGAAGATGGAGTCTCTTAAAGTCTGTTTCCTGTCACGCGGCTTTTCGCAGATTTATGCTAAACACTGAATATTATAGCCTGATATCATAGGAATAATATTTTCAAGATTATGTATTGTCCCTGTGTGGCATGATAAATAATTTTATGGTATACACTTCCTTAGTAACTACTCTAAAGTCAGTAACTACTCAGTAACTACTCTATTTTTTTGTCTTAGTCATTAGTTCCTCAGTAACTACTCTATTTTTGTCTTAGTCATTAGTTCCTCAGTAACTACTCTATTTTTGTCTTAGTCATTAGTTCCTCAGTAACTACTCTATTTTTGTCTTAGTCATTAGTTCCTCAGTAACTACTCTATTTTTTGTCTTAGTCATTAGTTCCTCAGTAACTACTCTATTTTATGTCTTAGTCATTAGTTCCTCAGTAACTACTCAATTTTTTTCTTAGTCGTTAGTTCCTCAGTAACTACTCTATTTTGTCTTAGTCATTAGTTCCTCAGTAACTACTCTATTTTTGTCTTAGTCATTAGTTCCTCAGTAACTACTCTATTTTTTGTCTTAGTCGTTAGTTCCTCAGTAACTACTCTATTTTTTGTCTTAGTCGTTAGTTCCTCAGTAACTACTCTATTTTTTGTCTTAGTCGTTAGTTCCTCAGTAACTACTCTATTTTTGTCTTAGTCGTTAGTTCCTCAGTAACTACTCTATTTTTTGTCTTAGTCGTTAGTTCCTCAGTAACTACTCTATTTTTTGTCTTAGTCGTTAGTTCCTCAGTAACTACTCTATTTTTTGTCTTAGTCATTAGTTCCTCAGTAACTACTCTATTTTATGTCTTAGTCATTAGTTCCTCAGTAACTACTCAATTTTTTTCTTAGTCGTTAGTTCCTCAGTAACTACTCTATTTTGTCTTAGTCATTAGTTCCTCAGTAACTACTCTATTTTTGTCTTAGTCATTAGTTCCTCAGTAACTACTCTATTTTTGTCTTAGTCATTAGTTCCTCAGTAACTACTCTATTTTTGTATTAGTCGTTAGTTCCTCAGTAACTACTCTATTTTTTGTCTTAGTCGTTAGTTCCTCAGTAACTACTCTATTTTTTGTCTTAGTCGTTAGTTCCTCAGTAACTACTCTATTTTTGTCTTAGTCATTAGTTCCTCAGTAACTACTCTATTTTTTGTCTTAGTCGTTAGTTCCTCAGTAACTACTCTATTTTTTGTCTTAGTCGTTAGTTCCTCAGTAACTACTCTATTTTTTGTCTTAGTCATTAGTTCCTCAGTAACTACTCTATTTTATGTCTTAGTCATTAGTTCCTCAGTAACTACTCAATTTTTTTCTTAGTCGTTAGTTCCTCAGTAACTACTCTATTTTGTCTTAGTCATTAGTTCCTCAGTAACTACTCTATTTTTTGTCTTAGTCATTAGTTCCTCAGTAACTACTCTATTTTTGTCTTAGTCATTAGTTCCTCAGTAACTACTCTATTTTTGTCTTAGTCATTAGTTCCTCAGTAACTACTCTATTTTTGTCTTAGTCATTAGTTCCTCAGTAACTACTCTATTTTTTGTCTTAGTCATTAGTTCCTCAGTAACTACTCTATTTTTGTCTTAGTCATTAGTTCCTCAGTAACTACTCTATTTTTGTCTTAGTCATTAGTTCCTCAGTAACTACTCTATTTTTGTCTTAGTCATTAGTTCCTCAGTAACTACTTTAACTGATGTCCTGTTGTTCCTTAATAACTACTCTACTCATTAGTTCCTTGTGGACAGTATATGCCTTAGACATTAGTTCCTCAATAGTTCTTTATTAGTTCCTCAGTAACTACTCTAAATGTATGTGCCTTCATTCCTCAGAAACTATTAATTAGTTCTCAGTCAGGTTAGTAACTACTCAATATTATGTGCCTCGGTTATGAGTTCCTCATTAGTTCTTCATTACAGTTCCTCAGTAACTACTCTAAATGTATGTGCTTTCGGGCATCAGTAACTACTCTACTCATTAGGTCCTCATTAGTTCTCCAGTAGTTGATCAGTCACTACTCTAAATTTATGTGCCTTTGTTCCTCAGTAACTACTTCACCCATTAGTTTCTCGTTAGGTCTTTATTAGTTCCTCAGTAACTACTCTAAATGTATGTGCCTTCGTTCCTCTGTAACAATTTATTAGTTCTCCATCAGTTTAGTAACTACTCAACATGTAACTACTCAACATCTCGGTTATGAGTTCCTCATTAGTTCTTCATTACAGTTCCTCAGTAACTACTCTACGCATTAGGTCCTCATTAGTTCTTCAGTAGTTCATCAGTCACTACTCTAAATGTATGTACCTTTGTTCCTCAGTAATTACCCTACTCATTAGTTTCTCATTAGTTATTAATTAGTTTCTCGGTAACTACTCTAAATGTATGTGCATTCGGACATCAGTAACTATTCTACTCATTAGGTCCTCATTAGTTCTTCAGTAGTTTCTCGGTCACTACTCTAAATGGATGCACCTTCATTCCTTAGTAACGACTCTACTCATTAGTTCCTCATTAGTTCTTTATTATTTTCTCAGTAACTACTCTAAACTGATTGTTCCTCATTAACTGCTCATTAGTTTTCCTGAGTAACTACTCAAAATGTGTATGCTTTGATCATTAGTTCCTCAGGAACATGAATGTGCCTTCATTCCCCAGTTACTACGCTACTCATCACTTCCTTTAGTTCTTTACTAGTTCCTCAGTAACTACTCAAAATGTATGTGCCTCAGTCATTAGTTCCTTGCTAGTTCCTCAGTAACTACTGTATATTTGTGTACCTTATTGTAAAGTGAGACGATACTATTTGTTGCTGCAAAACAAACCCATCCTTCCCATCTGCATGGAAGTTAAACAAGGAACTGCAAATTCTCTCAAGAGCCTCGTGTGAATGTGAAGGGAAAAAATCGAGCGACATGATTTATGACATCAGAAGACGGGCAAACAGGAAAAGGTTGCTGTCAGGATAGTATTAGAGGGCAGCTCTTACTTGCATGGAACGCTGTTATACAAAGTACCAATCAATAGCCCTTTTATTAGTGACTGCAATCAATGTACCTGTGACTGAGTGGGCCAATTAAAGCTATCGACCGACAGGCCAGAAGAGATGAGAGAGGTCTGAAGGGGAAAGACATGGAATATTATGGGAGACGACAGAAGAGCATGAGCTGCGTCTCCAGTGGGGTGGATGGATGGGGGGGGGCATTCCCACCAACTCCGCCATTGAGGACAAACTGACAGAAAGCAGAGGCCGCCTATCTCCCAGGAGGAAGCGGCTGTGTATTGGCGAGGGGGGGGGGGTGTCAGCGGTCTACAAACAACGTGCCTTCCCAACCCCTCCGTCATGTACGGACGCTGGGAGGAAGTGGACTGGGAATGCAACGCCGCTCCTCTTCTCACCGCTGGTTCTGTATAGTAATGAGGTCACAAGGTCACATTTTGTCACCACTGCACACACACGCCACCGGAGGCCTCACTTCCCAAGAGAATGAGCAGACTGACACCTTGACTTGCGATTGTGTATTACATAATTCCTTTTACATCATACAAACCTGCATGTCGCTATAAAAAGTTGGTATTTCTGTAAATAACACACATAACCTGAGATGCAAAATGGGGTTTCAGCATGGAAAACAAATTTGAACCCCTATAAGCCTGGAACTAATGCACATCTAATGTGTATCATTAATTTATTAATTATTTTTTAAAAAAGTTTTTATCATTTTACATACAGTAATTAAAATAATGTAAAAATTGTATTAGTGACCAGAGAAATCCTAGAAATAATGTACATGAAAAATAAACTTAATTTTATTTTTAGTAATTATTCTTTTTTATGATATTTATTTTTTGTTATAATTATTATTATTTTTCACCCATACTGTGATTCAAACCAAAATAATAATCCTACATTTTTTTTATTATTTTTTTCATTGATATTTTGTAGAACCTATTGAAAACTTGGCCTATAGTTTTTTTCCAAATGCTACGACCATTTTTTGCTGTGTTTTATGCACAAATGTCAAAAATTGTCCCATCTTGTAATGTTTAAAAAAATATTCCTGCATCCAGACGGTGATCTGGATCAACCCCAAAATGTTATCCGTTCTCCTATATCCCATTTCTGATCATTCTTGGGGTTACAGCATGGAAAACAAATTTGAACCCCTAAAAGCCTGGAACTAATGCACATCAAAAATATCTATCTTTATCCTTAATTTATTAATTATTTTGTAATTCTTTTATCATTTTATATACAGTAATTAAAATAATGTAAAAATTGTATTAGTGACCAGAGAAATCCTAGAAATAATGTACATGAAAAATAAACTTAATTTTATTTTTAGTAATTATTCTTTTTTATGATATTTATTTTTTGTTATTATTATTATTATTTTTCACCCATACTGTGATTCAAACCAAAATAATAATCCTACATTTTTTAAATCATTTTTTTCATTGATATTTTCTAGAACCTATTGGAAACTTGGCCTGTAGTTTTTTTCCAAATGCTACGACCATTTTTTGTGGTGTTTTATGCACAAATGTCAAAAATTGTCCCATCTGGTAATGTTTAAAAAAATATTCCTGGATTAAGACGGTGATCTGGATCAACAAGAAATAATGTACATGAAAAATAAACTTAATTTTATTTTTAGTAATTATTCTTTTTTATTATTTTTGTTATTTATTATTATTATTATTATTTTTCACCCATACTGTGATTCAAACCAAAATAATAATCCTACTGGATATATTCCTGGATCGAGACGGTGATCTGGATCAACCCCAAAATGTTACCAGTTCTGCTATATCCCATTTCTGATCATTCTTGAAAATTACATCCAAATCCATCCAGAAATTTTCAAGTTATTTGGAACACAAACAAACTAACAACTTGGCACCTTGGCTTCTGTTATGTAATGTTAAGTTCCTATGGGAAATATAGTTGCCCTAATTAGAGATATCTTGCGAATATTACATAAAAGTCTTTAAAGCTGATGATGTTTGAAGCGTGAGGTCATGACATAGGTGCTCCTCTTGACATGCCCCCCTTTCAGTATTTGCACCTGGGTGTTCTGTTCCCAAAGAGTCAGGGGTCAAAGAGGACTGCCTCGTGTCATTTGACAGTGTAGCACTCTCCTATCAGCCTCGCTCTATCAGCTTTTCACTCTCAACACCGACCTCTCCCCTTCCTGTTGGAAAGTCTCGGGACCCGTGTGACGACAGCTGGAGGAGGTGCCTCAGAGTGATGGAGGACGGAGGAAGGAAGAGTTTGTGACCAAGGGACAAGCAGGGAAAGAGACGGTAGGAAATGAGAATGTATGTGAAGTGATAAGCCCGCGGCAAAGACTCCCGCACCCTGAGGGAGGACTGGGGGCTACAAGACTTTAGCCTCAGTGCTCGGCCCTATACCGCAGTCCCAGATGACCCCCCCTGGCCAGTCATCTCATTGCCAAGTATGTATAGACCAGACACACTTACACTATCTGGGTTGTTGTGTTTATTGGCACGTGTTCTTGCTGAGAAAGCTTTTTTTTTTCCAGATCAGACTTCCTTTGTGATACCAACACAGCCAAAGTATTTGATTCTACATGCATGCAGAAAACGACTTCCTGTGCATGTACATTCTGTTCTATTCTAGCTAATTATGAGCTATGAAAAAACTCAAGAGGTTGTACCCCAAAATTATATAAACACAAAATAATCATTTGACAAAACCATTCCATTGGAAGAGCATAGAAAACACAGAAACTGGTGCTGCAATGCTAACTCCAGTGGACCCAGAACTCAAAGGGAAGCTGATATCACTGCAGCAATCAATGAATGCATTGCTCAGACACAATGCCGTATTTTTTTTTTGTTTTAAACTATATTTATACTATATTTGGATATAGACCTTTTGAGTATTAGGTTGCTGTGTGGTGAATTTATTGAAACAAACAATCTATGTGTATCATTAATTTATTAATTATTGTGTAATTATTTTTTTTATAATTTTACATACATTATATAATTATATATTATATATTATATTATATATTATTATATTATATATAATTAAAATAATGTAAAATTTGTATTAGTGGCCAGAGAAAGCCTAGAAATAATGTACATCAGGGGTCTCAACACGCGGCCAAATGTGGCCCGCAGGACACTAATTTGAGGCCCCCGCCTTGATATGAAAGTTTAATGTTAGTGCGGCCCACGCAAGTTTGATATGGATGCTGTATGGTATCATGTACCCAGAAAAAATTATTACGTTTGATTAATGTTCATGTTAAAGGTTAAATAACTGTTAATAGTTATCCTCCCTATCCGTGTGGAAGTGGTAAGTTTTTGGCTATTTAAGTTGAAAGGAAATAACTTGAAGGCTACCGTTTAGGTCGCTAGCTCTCTAGTTTGCGAGTTAGCATGTGTCTCAAGACCCTGCAGTTGCGCAATATGTTGTAAATAAAAAGAGTATAAATGTGACTATAGTCGTGTTTTGTCATGTCTACAGGGCTCTAATAATGCTTTGTTCATTTTAATCTGAAATAAATAATTTGTCTACCCACCAACTATATGTGGTTTGTTAAGTTTTTATTATTTGCCGTTTTATTATTATTATTATTATATTTATTTATTACTGATTGATTGATTTTCTTTATTCTTGATTTGTTCAGAAAAATAAAAAATAAGATATTTTGTTGTAGAAAATTGGAACCAAAGCGCTGATGTACATCAAAAATAAATGTAATTTTATTTTTAGTAATTATTATTTTTTATTATAATTTAATTTTTTCTAAAAATTTTGACATAAATTAGTTGCACCGCTGAAATAAGCCGCAGGGTTCAAAGTTTAAGAAAAAAGTAGCTGCTTTTATACACAGGAATTTACGGCAATTATTTCAAATCCCTTGCTCTTTTATTTGCAGAATGGTAGTGTGCTTTCAAAACAAAAGAGTACATGCCAGGAGCATATTTTATTGATTTATTGTGTCAAACATTATCATGCTCACAACTCATATTTGCTTACTCGTTCTTTTACTATTGCCTTAACCAACAACATCGGACAAACATGAAGCTTCTGAACTTTCCAAGGATCTTTGAGCATGTGTTAAATGTTATATTGATGATATTGAAATCGACGCCACAATGAAAGAAGAAAGGCACGCACAAAAAGCAAGCACATTGGCCAAATTCCCCGCAACATATGCATGGGGCCGAAAGCAAAAAAAAAAAAAAAATCCAAAACAATCCTTTCTTTAGGAAAAACATCTCACTGTCAACTCGGTGAGGATTATTCCGCCACGGTTACCCCCTCCTTTTGCTTCCCCTCCGTAATCCACCCCCAAAAAACTTTTAGTGAAGCCTTTCAAAACAATTTATGCAAGCAAACATCAAGCAGGGTTATTTGTATTGGCACCGCTCTCCAGTAAACACGACTGAACCAAGACCAGCTGGGACTTGGCCTTTTCCGCCCTTGTGTGCTGCATCCCAAGTCCACAGCAGAAGCTGTTTTTTTTTTTTTTTTTTTAACTCACCTTTCATCATATTCACCACTTCTGGTTGAACGTATGTATGTGAGAATTCTATTATGTGAGTGACTCTGGAAGTTGGCAAAAAATATGCATACAAAATTATGATATCAGCATATCAACATATAACGCTTCAATTCAGTTTACGTTATAATAATGGATTCAATTTGGATAGCGCCTTTTTTAAGATACCCATAATGCATCACAGTGAAACCCATTATTCATTCACTCTGCAGTCACACACTGGTGGTGGTAAGGTACATCTGTATCCACACCTGCCCTTGGGTAGAATCAGGGAAACATGGCTGCCAAGTCGTGCCTACGGCCAAACATTCACATTTGTGGGCAGCACTGGCCATGCCCAGGGACTCAAACTAGCAACCTTTTCTGGACTAACTGCTCTACCTGCTAAGCCACTGCCGCACATATTTGTTATTAGGTTTTACGATTAACACGGGTTAACTCTTTCAATACCAATGGCATATTTATACGTTTTTATAATCCTAAAAGCCCGAATCCCAAATGTATACGTCCAATGACAGGAAGGAGGAAGATGGAGAGCGTGGAGGAGTGTAGCGTGCAGAAGTTTATGCATTGTACGGAAATTGATCACACAAGATGTGGACAAAGTTTTTTTTTCGGGGACATAATGTATATTTTACCTTTGATATCAACAAGGGTAAAGTAGTGTCTGTACTTCCATTTGGCAAACGCTGTTTGGACGTGCTCTAAACACCCGCCCACCCAATTCTCTGATTGGCCGAAGACGCAATTTTACTAAACCTTAGCCTATCGTCATTGCTTATGTGCTCTAAATACCCGCCCACTCAAGTTCTCTGATGAAGTCGGTGATATATTTTTAGGCAGCTTCAGTAACGTGTAATAACGATGTTGTCAAAAATGGTAATGGTAAAAGTAATTAGTTAGATTACCCGTTACTGAAAAAAGTAAGGATGTTAGTAATGCCATTATTTTAAACGCCGTTATTCCCATCTTTGGAAAAATTTTAATAGTTTATGGTGTTATATTTGTAAATAAATTGTTATTTTTACGTTAAAAAAATATTTTTTTGGTGTTTTTATGATGGTATACTTATTAAAAGTTAACTTAACTTAACTTAAAAACTTAACTTAACTTAAACTTAACTTGAAAGTAAAGATGTATTGTCACAAAAAGTTGCTTTTCTCCCATTTTTAGTCGGGAACGAATATTTTTTGTGAAACTTACCTAGGTTCTATTGCTGATTACTAAAAAAAAAATGGAAAAAAGGTAGATTATTATTACTTATTCATTCATTTTCTACCGTTTTTCCCAGCTGTCTTCAGGCGAGAGGTGGGGTACACCCTGGACTGGTCGCCAGCCAATCACTGGGCACATATAGACAAACAACCATTCACACTCACATTCATACTTATGGACAATTTGGAGTCGCCAATTAACCTAGTAGTTTTTGGAATGTGGGAGGAAACCGGAGTCCCAGAGGGTGGAATCGAACTTGAGTCTCCTAGCTGTGAGGCATGCGTGCTAACCACTTGACCACCGTGCAGTTGCTTTGTACAAAAAAATATATTTATTCATTCATTCATTCATTTTCTACCGCTTATCCTCACGAGGGTCGCAGGGGGAGCTGGAGCCTATCCCAGCTGTCTTCAGGCGAGAGGTGGGGTTACACCCTGGACTGGTCGCCAGCCAATCACAGGGCACATATAGACAAACAACCATTCACACTCACATTCATACCTATGGACAATTTGGAGTCGCTAATTAACCTAGCATGTTTTTTGAATGTGGGAGGAAACCGAAGTACCCGGAGAAAACCCACGCTTGCTCCACACAGAGATGGCCGAGGGTGGAATTGAACCCTGGTCTCCTAGCTGTGAGGTCTGCGTGCTAACCACTCAACCACCATGCAGCCTAGTATTAGTTATTATTAGTTATTATTAGTTTGTGTTGCAACAAGAATCTATGATTTTCAACACATTATTGTGTTATTCTTTTCCAAATAATCCGACTGGAGATGCCTGTTGAACATGCTGCACATTCCCGCTGCAGGCGCCATCCTTTCAGTTTGTCAGCGTCGACCTCGCGTGCACAAAAGAATGTAGCCTGGATACCATTCCTCCAAACACACTTCACGGTATTCATGTCCGGGGTGTTATTGTGCAGGCGGTGACATAGTGTACAGTGTGTGTAGTGTATGCAAGGCCACCACAGCACCCAAATAGATACAAGCCACAACAAGACAAAGGACCCTAAGGCCCTGTGATAAAAGTCAGCAAGTGATCATCTCCAAGTCCATATAGACACTCTATGGGGGTGGGGGGTCGGGGGGGTGGACACCATTTCATCCTTCTGAAACTCTCACTGAGCAGTTATTTCCCGTAGTCACTGAATGTGTGTGTGTGTGTGTGTGTGTGTGAGAGAGAGTGAGACAAGATACAAATCCCTGACACCACCACTGATGATAGCTTTTCCAGTAGAGCCTGAAGGGGACTCTGCCACACAAACAACGCATACCGGTGCCCCCCCCCCCCCCCCCCCCCCATTCTCCCTCCCCTCTCCTTGTGTGTTTGTCTCTTCTCTCACCTTCTCCCAAGAGCCCCCGGGGGCCTCTGGGATGCACGGCTCCCAACACAAAAAGTGCCTAGGGTTTGTTTGAGTTAAACATGAGACTACAAGCCATCACAATGACAGGACTACAAATGAAACACGAATTATGCCTCTTCACTCAGGCGCTGATTTGTTTAAACAGAAAGTCCAAATGACGATACGGGATCGCATCAAAGCAAGTGACTTGTAGACAGACACAGTCGTTCGCTTTCTCGCTTTGCTTTCACGTTGATTTGTGAAGACGGTCATAATGATGTCACACTCAGCCTAGCCCTCATTTTGATGATATCAGCTCGTACTTCAGTACGGGACAAAAATTACAAAAAAAAAAAAAAAGACATAAAAAAAACCTTAAATTGTATTATGGAAAGCAGGACATTTTTATTTTTATTTTTATTTTTATTTTTATTTTTATTTTTATTTTTATTTTTATTTTTATTTTTATTTTTATTTTTATTTTTATTTTTATTTTTATTTTTATTTTTATTTTTATTTTTATTTTTATTTTTATTTTTATTTTTATTTTTATTTGTTCACTTCCTGCTTTCCATAATACAGTTTAAGGGTTTTTTTTGTCTGTTTTTTTTTTATTTTTTTATTTTGTAATTTTTGTCCCGTACCGAAGTACGAGGTGATATCATCAAAATGAGGGCTAGGCTGAGTGTGACATAATTAAAATTAAAATTAAAATTAAAATTAAAATTAAAATTAAAATTAAAATTAAAATTAAAATTAAAATTAAAATTAAAATTAAAATTAAAATTAAAATTAAAATTAAAATTAAAATTAAAATTACTGATTGTAAACGTACCAGATGGAGGGGTAGGATTTAATAAGCTTTGCTTCTTCCTACTCCTTTTGGACATGTGGAACTGGGAACTGATGCATGTTTAAATGAAATTAAACCATTACCATTACCACACCACTGTAAATGAATACTTCAGTGTCAATCACAACTAAGCGTTATTATCTTTCTAAAGGTAGAACTGCTTTATTGGATATGATTAGACCAGTGGTACTCAGTTAAAATTAAAATTAAAATTAAAATTAAAATTAAAATTAAAATTAAAATTAAAATTAAAATTAAAATTAAAATTAAAATTAAAATTAAAATTAAAATTAAAATTAAAATTAAAATTAAAATTAAAATTAAAATTAAAATTAAAATTAAAATTAAAATTAAAATTAAAATTAAAATTATTTATTTAAAAAATAACTAAATAACTTAAGTTATATTAGGAAAGCAGGAAGTGAACAAATGTAACAGTTACTGATTGTAAAAGTACCAGATGGAGGGGTAGGATTTAATAAGCTTTGCTTCTTCCTACTCCTTTTGGACATGTGGAACTGTGAACTGATTATGTGATGCATTCAATTGTAATCTGATGCATGTTCAAATGAAATATAACCATTACCATTACCTTCTGTGTGATGTAATTACTCACAGGATTATTTGTTTTAGCATTAACTTTTGAATATTTATGACTTTTTTTATGTTTTGGCTAATTTAGTCGTAATCTTCACCAGTCAGCAGTGTGTATGTGTGTGCGGGATGTGTAATAATTCCACCGGACGAAAGCCTTTTTGGATTTATTGGCACATAGCAATTTAGGCTGTAATGAGATCACACACCCCCAGGTATAGGTGCTCCTCGCCTCATGCCTTCCTTTTCCGCTTTCTCCTTCCTTCTCCATGTGTGCTTATTATCATTTCATACGCGCCTCCCCTTCTATTTGATGAAAAAGCCCAAAAAGGCTTGGTGTGGTTCATTAAGTCAGCATAGGAAATGTATTAAATAGGGGTATGGGGGGGGGGGGGATTGAGTGTTGACTTAACCTTTCCAGTATTTCCTTTCCCTGACTGGGATGCTTTTAATGAAAGATGTGGGCATCACTCAGCTTCATTAGTTAGCACAAGATCAGATTGAACAGTAGCCTGTACTTCTTGAACAAGACTGATAGTGTAAGTCAGGGGTGTCAAACTCATTTTCATTGAGAGCAACCCTCAAAGGGCTGCTTATAATAGAGAATATCCTGTATATGAATATAAATATGTCATTGCCATATATTATATATAATGCCAGCGTAGTTTAGAGTGGGAACTCGGTGCAGCAATTCATTCATTGATTTTTGACCACTTATCTTCATGAGAGTCGCAGGCTGGAGTCTATCCCAGCTGTCTTCGGGGTAAGAGGCGGGGTACACCCTGGACTGGTCGTCAGCCAATCGCATTCATACATACCACATTCATACCTATGGACAATTTGGAGTCACTAATTAACCTAGCATGTTTTTGGAATGTGGGAGGAAACCGGAGTACCCGGAAAAAACCCACGCATGCACGGGGAGAACATGCAAACTCCACACACAGAGATGGCCGAGGGTGGAATTGAACCCTGGTTTCCTAGCTGTGAGGTCTGCGTGCTAACCACTCCACCGCCGTGCCCCACTCAAAGCACACAAACTATAAATCAAACCCTGTGGCTGGAATTGGACGTCAACGTGGAAATACTGTTTCACTGTGTTGAAACAACTGCCGGTTGTGTTGCTAAAAGCTAAAAGCATAGCTAGCACCGGTAGCAAAATGAGAATTTGAATGGGGGAGGTGTCAGCCAACGTAGTTTAGAGTGGGAACTCGGTGCAGCATTTCATTCATTCATTCATTTTCTACCGCTTATCCTCATGAGGGTCGCAAGGGGTACTGGAACCTATCTCAACTGTCTTCGGGGCGAGAGGCGGGGTACACCCTGGACTGGTCGCCAGCCAATCACAGGGCACATATAGACAAACAACCATTCACACTCACATTCATACCTATGGACAATTTGGAGTCGCTAATTAACCTAGCATGTTTTTTTTGGGAATGTGGGAGGAAACCGGAGTACCCGGAGAACATGCAAACTCCACACAGAGATGGCTGAGTGTGGAATCGAACTCGGGTCTAGTAGCTGTGTGGTCTGCGTGCTAACCACCGTGCAGCCCGCTTAAGTGTATATATAACTAAATTTGTGCCAAAGTGAAAGTTATGCTTTTTTTCTTCTTCTACTGCTAGTTACTAACGAACGGAAAAGGTAGTTTTTTTTTCTGATGAAAGAGGAGAGTCTAATCTTTATTTTGGTATATTCCATGTCTATACAGCCCAAGAACTCAATATTCTGCCTTGATAAATCTGTCAAAATCATAAAAAATGGACGATTCCGAGAGGGACAGTTTTGAAAAATGGCCTGGAATGAATAAGTTTTATAAAAATGTATTTTAAAAAAAGGAAGTGGAGTGCCCCCCATGACCGTAAATGCCTAAATACCAATATCAGTAATACCAGTTTGTAGAGTCATGCATTGTTCTAACACAGGGGTCTCAAACTCAATTTACCTGGGGGGCATCAGGTTTTCCAAAAAAACAACAAAAAACAGTAAAATGAATAAACCTTGCTTTGGTTCCGATTTTCTACAAGAAAAGCTCTGATAAAACATTCCACTGTTGTCAAATATCTTATTTTTCTACACAAAATAAGATGATGAATAAATAAACAAATCAAGAATTAAGAAAATCAATCAATCAGTAATAAGTAAATATAATAATAATAATAATAATAATAATAAAACAGCAAATAATAAAAACTTAAGAAACCACATATAGTTGCTGGATAGACAAATTATTTTTTTCAGATTAAAATGAACAAAGCATTATTAGAGCCCTGTAGACATGACAAAACACGACTATAGTCACATTTATACTCTTTTTATTTACAACATATTGCGCAACTGCATGGTCTTGAGACACATGCTAACTCGCAAACTAGAGAGCTAGCGACCTAAACGGTAGCCTTCAAGTTATTTCCTTTAAACTTAAATAGCCAAAAAATTACCACTTCCACAAGGATAGGGAGGATAACTATTAACAGTTATTTAACCTTTAACATGAACATTAATCAAACGTAATAATTTTTTCTGGGTACATGATACCATACAGCATCCATATCAAACTAACATTAAACTTTCATATCAAGGCGGGGGCCTCAAACAAGTGTCCTGCGGGCCACATTTGGCCCGCGGGCCGCATGTTTGAGACCCCTGTTCTAACATAACCTCAACATCCACTCCCTTCAATGACGGAGCCAGCGTGCTCTATTGTGATGATTAAGTTATCAAGAGTAAACACAGTAGTAAAAAGGAGTTGTGTCATTGTGAAGATGCGACGCTACTCCATGTCGAGGGGAAGGGCACAGCGGTAAGTCTCCCCATTACAATTAAGTGTTCATTTGGGCCAGATTCAGGGAGATGACTGCTGGACATGCATTATGCATGAGTCTGTCCATATGCACTTGGGCCATCGTGTATGCCCTTGTAGAATTGCATCGACCACCAGCGAGCAATTACATTTTGGTTGCTGCAACCTTCTCTGGCCGCGTAATCGACGATGTAATATTGCACAAAGAAAGACAGAAAGGACATTTCTTTCATATTGGGCTTATTATTATTTGTGCCATGTGATTTGTTTCATCATAAACTTGCTAATCCACTATGGTGCTGCTTACCTTTTTGATGAAGGTTTTTACAGACTGTGATAATCACACAATAATATCAGGAACACCATGCAGGAAATCTACTATATTTCCATGATTTGTCGCTTTTGAGTTTGAATATGTGTTCTAAAATAATATACCAGCTCTTAGATGCACATTTAATGTGATCCAACACAATTATTTTATATTATATTAAGTTTAAAAGTGCACAATAATACACAACTCTCATTTTGATGCATTGCATCTATACACCATTGCAAACTACAATCAAAATAATGAACATTTTATGAAATTAGCAGTTATCTGACACTGTCAATCAAAAATTAGCATTGGGATCACTACCCCATCAAAGCGGTAGAGCCCCTTGATTGTTCGGGTGTACCTAATAATGTGTCCCATGTTCTTATCTGACTGGAGATCTTGCTGCAACCTTCTCTGGCCGCGTAATCGCCGATGTAATATTGCACAAAGATATTGCACACAATAATATGAGGAACACCATGCAGGAAATCTACTATATTTCCATGATTTGTCGCTTTTGAGTTTGAATACGTGTTCTAAAATGCTATACCCGCTTTTAGATGCACATCTAATAAAATCCAACACAATTAGACCAAGTTTAAAAGTACACAATAATACACAACTCTCATTTTGATGCATTGCAGCTGTACACCATTGCAAACTACAATCAAAATAATGAACATTTTATTAAATTAGCAGTTATCTGACACTGTCAATCAAAGATTTGCATTGCGATCACTACAACGTCAAAGCGGTAGAGCCCCTTGATTGTTCGGGTGTACCTAATAATGTGTCCCATGTTCTTATCTAAACTGGAGATCTCTTTTTTTTCATTCCCTTTAAGACGCGACTCTTCAGCGCCCCCCGAAGAGAGAGACTGAAACTGCAGGTTTATATTCACTATATGAAGGAGGTTTGGGAAAGAGCCACATCAGTTTTGACCTGGCAGTAAAGAATCAGGGCACATTTTTCACAAATTCTCACATAGGGAAACAATGGAAATGGTAGCAACTTATTTACTGTTGATGCTCAGGTTGCTTATTCAATAAAGCCTTTTTTATCCTTTCACGCAAGTTAGCACCATTCAATTAAAATGCAGTTCTCACCGCCCCACTCATCCGCACTAATATTTAATTAGCGTTTTTTTTGTTTTTTTTTTAGATCTCACCTCTAAGGCATATTTTCACTCTGTTGGTTAAACATGGGGCGTGGAGCCATTTGTTAATTGATACAATTACGTACACAGGAGCCTAATGGTCAAGTGGGTCTCCAGGGATGCATCAATCACTGCTCTATATTGACCTGCCAAATAAAACTAAGCATTTATGTTGGAGTGGGGGGTCGCCTTTTTCTCTATATAATTGATAGAAACATCACTTTTATTATTATAAGTGAACTGAGAGGCAAAAACACTCTGCACATAAAAAAAATAAAAAATATATTTTTTATGAATTAAATTCATCAAATAATATAGTATACATTATACAAGCAATTAAAAGTGTGTATTGGACGTGATTGGCAAAAAAAACTTTATCCCATCTCTGGTAGCACGGTGCCATTCCGGGATTACAGTGACGTCACACCGCTCCCCTTGCATGGATGAATGCTAAAGAACTATAGAGGCACAAATAATAGCACAAGCACACAGTCCATATCTTGCAAGTCTTACGTTATCCTTTAAGCCTCCCTGCACAACAACATTTTTGTTATTTTTTTTTCTCTATTTTTAATGACGCTTAATTTCAGATCCTGAGAAGGGGTGGTGGAAGGGGGGGGGGGGGGGCAGAGGATTATTCATTCATATAAAACAATCTGCAGCTGATGCCAGTCTTAAAGTCTTCCCTCCTATATGGGGCGAAAGTCATGTATTATTAAGAGAAGAGGGGGTGAAGAAAAAAAAAAAAAAAAAAAAGAAAGGCCGTGCGTGTGGAAATGCGTGCATGCCCGTGGATTTGAAGTGGAATATTTTTTTTGGGGGGGAAGCAATCGATCTATCCAAGGCTTGAGGAGGAATATTGCTGATGGTTACAAAAGAAGGCGAGATGTCTTTCTCCCAATTTGGATACCCTTATAATGCAACCTCACAGGTAAGATACTTTTTAAATTTAATTTTTATAACTTTATTTGACTTCAGTCAATACTTGTCATCTAATTTGATTTTTTTTTCTTTTTTTAATATTGTCTGTTCCTCCCTCTTTGCGGGATGCTTTTGTTGTCGTGCCAAATATTGACATACACGCACCCCATGTCCAACAACACTGAATTATGAATGAATGCTCCAGTTTTTTTTTTCTCAGTGACAAAAGTGATGAATGTCACCTATTGCGCACTGTGCGTAATTACGCACCATCACAACACTCGTTTTGACAGGGTGGAGAAAGTTGTCATGAAAGTTTGAGTTCTTTATTTAATGTTAAATACGTTTTTAAACTCAAAAAGTGCATTTATTGATAAATGGAACGTAAAAGTAAGTGATTATTTACTAAATATATTATAAATGATTGGTTGGAAATATAATAATTGTGTCCAGAAACAAGCGTGGAGTGTATTTACTCACAAAGTAAACTTTTGCACCTTTAAAGTATTTATTACAAAAGCGACTTACCTTGTTTAAAAGAATTTAAATGATTCTTTAAAAGATCAGAAACTAACTTGCATCCAGTATCTGCTCTAAGGTTTCAAGTTGCATTTAAAATGTCCACCATTCGTTCTCTCTGTGTGCAGTTTTTCGTGTCGGCAAACCCCAGTACGACTTGCTGCGATTCGATTTCCAGGTCGGTACCGGACGGGTCCACCACGGGATCCCAGAACACGAGCACCGCTGCGGCGGCAGCAGCGGCAGCAGCAGCCGCCGCCGCATCCTTTTGCTGCCCGCCCTACGAGAACCGGCTCTTGACGGGGAGTCGCTCGGAGCTCAACGCGGCTCTGGGCGTGTACGGTTCCCCCTACGCGGCGGCGGCTGCAGCCAGCCAGAACTACGCCAACTATTTCCCCTATGGAACAGACCCGTCAGCGGCTATCTACTCATCTCTGGTGGGCTCACTTCTGCCTCATTGCATGCACTCAAAAAAAAAGGGGGGGGGGGTATATATGAGGGTATATTTGACTGTTTGTGGGGGTGGACTTATCAGACATTTTGCATATAAATCCATTGATAAATACAATTAATTACAAAAAAATTATAAATTAATTAATTTCACAAAAATTAATTAATAATTATATGGGTGCAGCATGGTACCGGTCACTGATGTATTTTTTTTAAATATATTTATTTTAAAAGTTAATCATAAATTAAGGTTATGTACAAGCTACATTATTATTTATTTATAGGGATTTTTTATGTAATGTTCCAAATAAGTATAAGAAAAAAGTTGAAGAAAAATTACATTGTTTTATTTTTTAATCCCCTGACAGAATCCGCAATACGACATGAAGGAGAGCACGGGCACTTTACACTCGGGCATCACTCAAACCGCAGCATACTACCCCTATGACCCCTCCCTGGGCCAGTATCAATATGACAGGTGAGATCTACACTCCATTTTTTTTTTGTCCACTCTGTGTAATTTAAGCTCAGGCGAGCTTTGCGTGCCAAAAAAAAGAAAAATCTCTTCCACTTTTCATTAGTGTGCCGCATTCGTGTCAAAGGTCAGGGTCTTTAGACTCTGATACCTGGCTGCGTTTTTAGGTGTATATATCGATTTCAAACATTAGAGCCAAAGCAGGGTCAGACAGGATGTTCTGTGATGTTCCGCCGCTTAATGTCACCCCCTCCTGGTTTCAGATACGGGACGGTGGACTTCAACAGCACGGCCAGACGAAAGAACGCCACCCGAGAAACTACCAGCACTTTGAAAACGTGGCTGTACGAGCACCGCAAGAATCCGTACCCCACCAAGGGCGAGAAGATCATGTTGGCTATCATCACCAAGATGACTCTCACCCAGGTGTCCACCTGGTTCGCCAACGCCCGGAGGAGACTCAAGAAGGAGAACAAGATGACGTGGTCGCCAAAGAACAAGGCCAACGACGACAGGAAGGATGAAATCAGCAAGAGCGACCAGGATTGTCTCACCAAAGGTTCGTCCGTCATAACATAGATGGTATCATGAAATTAGAGAAGTGAAATTAGGTGAAAAAAAGAAAAAAAAAGTTAGTTTCTACCTTTTTCTTTTCTTTAGTAATCACATCATAGGTCAGTTTCAGGAAAATATGAGTTCCCAACTAAAATAAAAGATACATTTCAAGCATAACTTTTGCTTTCACACTTTAGATGTGCTATCTGTCGAGTTGTACGCCACCACTCATGAACTAGAAGTACTCTACTTACTTTGATTCGGGTATTTATATGCTTTCATAAACATAATACCCGATCCAAACAACATATTTATACATCTTTTTTGCTTGAGAAGTGAAATTAGGTGAAAAAAAGGAAAAAAAAGTTAGTTTCTACCTTTTTCTTTCCTTTAGTAATCACATCATAGGTCAGTTTCAGGAAAATATCAGTTCCCAACTAAAATAAAAGATACATTTCAAGCATGACTTTTGCTTTCACACTTTAGATGTGCTATCTGTTGAGTTGTACGTCAGCACTCGTGAACTAGAAGTACCCCACTAACTTTCTACCTTTTACTTTTCTTTAGTAATCACATCATAGGTCAGTTTCAGGAAAATATCAGTTCCCAACTAAAATAAAAGATACATTTCAAGCATAACTTTTGCTTTCACACTTTTGGTGTGCTAGCTGTCGAGTTGTACGTCACCACTCATGAACAAGAAGTACCCTACTTACTTTTATTCGGGTATTTATATGCTTTTATAAACACAAATACCCGATCCAAACAACACATATTTATACATCTTTTTTTGCATGAGAAGTGAAATGAGGTGAAAAAAAGAAAAAAAAAGTTAGTTTCTACCTTTTTCTTTTCTTTAGTAATCACATCATAGGTCAGTTTCAGGAAAATATCAGTTCCCAACTAAAATAAAAGATAAAAGAATTTCAAAATCTTCTACCTAATACCAACATTTTGCATCATCCCCACGAACCCTGGCTAATTTTAAGTTTGTAGTTTGAACTCACACTTGCCTTCTTGTGTTGTAGATTCTAGCGACTGCAAGGACGAAAAGGACTTGCACCTGAGCGATTTGGACGACATGGACGAGGACGATTGTGACAAGCTGGATAGCGAATGTGAAAAGGTGGTCTCGGACCAGCAAGACCTCCATAGAGTCGTGGCGCTACCTGGCTCGCCCCCAAAGAGAGACTGCTCGTCTGAGCTTCACCTGAATGTGTCCAACAGCTTCCACCACACGTTCCCCTGCGCCATCAAACCCAGCCTCCCTCCTCTTCCATCCGACTTCCTGGACCCACCCAAGACGACTTCGACGACAGGAAATTTGGCGCTGTCTCACTTCGAGGTGTCGGACAAGCCAAGGATTTGGTCTCTGGCACGAACGGCGGCTTCTGGCGTCATCCTGAGCCCCCAGCACGCAGCCGAGCTGAGGACCGGCAACTCCAGCGGGGACTGCCAGCTCCAGAGGTTGCCCGGCGCTCCCGGTGCTCCCAGCGGACAATGCGGGCTCATGAGAGGCCTCCAGGATGCTAGCAGCGTCCCAAATGCTGTGAGTCCCTTTCCTGAGGGCCCCTCTTTGCACTCCAAAGTTTACGGCCCCAGCAGCTACAATCACAAGGGCCTCCAACTGCACTGTCCGTCCTATGCTGCACTCCCTGACACATGCCAGTACGCCACTACTGAAGGTATGTAGTACTACTCCACAGGACATGTACAGTACAAGTTTGGACGTTCTCAGATTGTGTTTGTTTTTTTGGGCCGTGTAGGATTTTCGAACGGCAAAGCAGCAGAGACATCACAAACATCAGACCTCAGTGATGCCTGTGCGACCCTGCAGGATGACAAGGTCACTGCATTCAGGCCCGTGATGAAGAGGTGAAGCGGGTGAATGTGAAACTCACACAAATGACAGACTCACACTTTAGTTTACTTACTTCATTCGATACCAAAGATGTATTTATATGCGTTTATATATATTTATATGCATGAGAAGTGAAATTAGGTGAAAACAGAAAAAAAAAGTTAGTTTCTACCTTTTTTTTTCTTTAGTAATCAGAACATAGGTCAGTTTCAGGAAAATATCAGTTCCCAACTAAAATACAAGATACATTTTAAGCATAACTTTTGCTTTCACACTTTAGTGTACTTACCTCACTACGTATTTATACGTCTTTTCTTTTGCGTGAGAAGTGAAATTAGGTGAACAAAAACATTTTTGTTTCTACCTTTTTCTTTTCTTCAGTAATCAGAACATGGGTCAGTTCCAGGAAAATATCAGTTCCCAACTAAAATAAAAGATACATTTCAAGCATAACCTTTGCTTGAGAAGTGAAATTAGGTGAAAAAAAGTTAGTTTTTACTTTTTCTGTTTTTT
Organism: Doryrhamphus excisus; assembly: GCF_030265055.1. Taxonomy (NCBI): domain Eukaryota; kingdom Metazoa; phylum Chordata; class Actinopteri; order Syngnathiformes; family Syngnathidae; genus Doryrhamphus; species Doryrhamphus excisus. The sequence goes on along the minus strand of NC_080477.1, from coordinate 19,408,390 downwards.
AGTAATCAGGACATAGGTCAGTTTCAGGAAAATATCAGTTCCCAACTAAAATAAAAGATACATTTCAAGCATAACTTTTGCTTTCACACTTTAGTGTACTTACCTTACTCAATAGGAAAAATAAAGTTAGTTTCTACCTTTTCTTTTCTTTAGTAATCAGAACATAGGTCAGTTTCAGGAAATTATCAGTTCCCAACTAAAATAAAAGATACATTTCAAGCATAACCTTTGCTTGAGAAGTGAAATTAGGTGGAAAAAAAGAAAAAATAAAGTTAGTTTTTACTTTTTCTGTTCTTTAGTAATCAGAACATAGGTCAGTTTCAGGAAAATATCAGTTCCCAACTAAAATAAAAGATACATTTCAAGCATAACTTTTGCTTTCACACTTTAGTGTACTTACCTTACTCAATAGGAAAAATAAAGTTAGTTTCTACCTTTTTATTTTCTTTAGTAATCCGAACATATGTAGGTCAGTTTCAGGAAAATATCAGTTACCAACTAAAATAAAAGATACATTTCAAGCATAACCTTTGCTTGAGAAGTGAAATTAGGTGAAAAAAAGAAAAAATAAAGTTAGTTTCTACTTCTTCTTTTCTTTAGTAATCAGAACATAGGTCAGTTTTAGGAAAATATCAGTTCCCAACTAAAATAAAAGCTACATTTCAAGCATAACATTTGCTCGAGAAGTGAAATTTGGTGAAAAAAGGAAAAATAGTTTCTACCTTTTTCTTTTCTTTAGTAATCAGAACATATGTAGGTCAGTTTCAGGAAAATATCAGTTCCCAACTAAAATAAAAGATACATTTCAAGCATAACTTTTGCTTTCATACTTACCTCACTCAATACCAAAGACGTATTTATATGCTTTTAATCAGAACATAGGTCAGTTTCAGGAAAATATCAGTTCCCAACTAAAATTAAAAAATACATTTCAAGCATAACTTTTGCTTTCACACAAATTGTTTGCTTTTCTAAACAACACAAAATAACTTTTTTTTTAACTATTTACAAATATAACACTGTGGACTGTTTACAATTGTGTGTTGAAGGATAAGATGTTGATTGTTATTTAACCAGTCATACGTATATTCCACATGTGAAAACATCCAATAATACTACATTATGAAACACTTTTAATGACATATCATTCATGTCTTTTCAGGTGAATGGATGCTGTACGGCAATAACGAAGCGGGATGATAATTATGCACTAATGGACGCACAGGTCTCAGCGGGACACTTACAGCGGGGGCTGTCAAACTGTGGAATATTTTGCACAACCTTTTTTTTAATGTACGGTGTTAAAGACTTTATGCAAAAATCAAACATGACAATTTTGTATGTGGCAATCGCGTGTTGTTTATTTATTCATTTATTTATTGTGCAAATGTTTAAGCGTGTTTTAGTTTGTGTCTCCTTTCAGTGTTCTGTTAAATAATGTGAATTGTTGTGGATTTGTGTCATTTGTCTTATAAAAAAAGACAAAAAATGGTCGTTTATTAAGTTCAATGATGTTTTGCAGAGTGTTATTGTGTTGAAAAAAATGTGAACAGATGTGATTTATTTTCCCTTCTTTTTCTAAAAATACATGTTTTTTTTCCAAGACTTTTTCTGTGTCATGGCTATTTAAAGACCTGAGGGGGCGTGCATTCAAACACTGGAGGATGTAGAGTTGATCAAAGTTGATCGTCTCGACTTTGACGCGCGTGAGCCAAATCCACAAGTTGCAGAAGAAAGGCGTCGTGGTCTCTGCGGCTGACACTGTCTAATCGCTAGCGGCGTGGAACGCTTTGTAGCCGGGACGCCGGAACACATGCTTGAATGATGGCGTGTCCCCTGGGTGCTGCACTAACTTGGCATTGTGTTCATTAAAAGGTCATTTGTTGCATCAAACCATTCACACGGTCCATCAAAGTTGCTTTGATTTGTCTCGTTTGCGTACAGCTCGTCTCGTCGTGACTAACTATGCAGGCTAAGTTGATTACTAAAAGGATGACGACAATCTGAAAACTTTTTCATCTTTGTACAGAGGAAGATTGATCACAGTTCAAATCCAGCAGGGTGGTTGAACTCCGTTTGTTGGGATTTTTGATGGAAATAGTAATAATCTGTTCCAATGTCAAGTTGTTAGCCACTATGGTCTCACGTGATGGTCTCACAATATTGTCACAACATGGCTCTTAGGCAACAACCAACATTTATTGACCCTAACCCTAAACCCTAAACCCTAAACCCTAAACCCTAAACCCTAAACCCTAAACCTAAACCTAAACCCTAAACCTAAACCCTAACCCTAACCCGAACCCTAAGTCTATAACATAAGCTTCAACCAAGACCAGTCTCTGTCCGTCGGTCTCTCTCCTCGATGTGTGATCAGGCTGGGGTTTTTAGGCTCCCAAGGTCCCCCCACCCCCCACCCAGAACCCCCCACCCTGGTGGAGGTTTTTGACCTGATTACCCAATAACCTGGAGAGAGAGGGAATAAGGAATAAGAATATAAACATTAAAAAATGCAAGGCTTTGACGGAATTTGGTTGGTAACTATAAAAGTAACAAATCCGGTACCTATCCCGACTTACAAGCATAACATTAAGACTGATTTGAAGGAATGACTATTGGTCATTGGTCAAGAACTCTGTCTCGAATCAAATCCAAAAACCGTCAGTATACTTAGTACTTAGTGCCTCCGGGTGCAAATTTTGACACTTTAGTCCTGTCCAAAATTGATGACTGTCTTTGTGAAAATACCGGAATATTTATCCAAGATGAGGACGTTTGAAGGTACGATGTACAGGTAAACAGTGTAAGGCCATCCATCCATACATCCATTTTCCTCCGCTTATCTGGGTCAGCAGTCTCAGTAGGGAAACCCAGACTTCCCGGTCCCCGGCCGCCTCATCCAGATCCACCGTGAGGACACCAAGGCGTTCCCAGGCCAGCTGTGAGACATAATCCCTCCAGTGTGTCCTAGGTCTGCCTTGGGGTCTTTTCTCTGGCTGGGCATACCCGGAACACCTCACCAAGGAGGCGTCCAGGAGGCATCCGGACTAGATACCCAAGCCACCTCAACTGACTCCTCTCAACGTGAAGGAGAAGCGGCTCTACTCTGAGTTCCTCCCGGATGACTGAGCTCCTCACTCTAACTCTTAGAGTGAGTCCAGCTACCCAATGGAGGAAACTCATTTCAGTCGCCTGTATCCACGATCTCATTCTTTCGGTCATGACCCAAAGCTCATCGTGACCATCGGTGAGGGTGGGAATATAGATCGAACCGTAAATTGAGAACTTTGCCTTCCGACTCAGTTCTCTTTTCACCGATTTGCGCCGATCCGTCTGTTGACCTCACGCTCCCAACTTCCCTTACTCGTGAACAAGATCCCGAGATACTTAAACTCTTCCACTTGGGGTAGGACCTCATTCCCAAATCCAGAGGGAACACACTTTGGTGGGAAAATGTACTGTCGAGGTTCTACTGTAGTTCCTTTCCAAATGTCGTAGTTAGCATACTTGAAACAATGGGAATAGTTCTTACGTTCTTGACGTAGTATACTTGGGGTTATATTTTGAAAGATGATAAATGATGGACAGATAGACATACCACATGGACATATTTGCTCTCCTACATTCGGACAGGAAGAAAATCCCCACCTAAATGTCATTCCAGGTTCAAGTTGCGAGGATTAGCCTTGCGTTAAATCCAGTCAATTTAAAGGTGCTGTGGTCATCCTGGGTGTCCTTGGCGGAATCTGTTAAATCCTGGGGAAAACAGATGAGAATGAGGCTGTGGGCTTTTATATTTATATTATGGGCTTACTTGGAATGATTCTACTCTATTTCCCCCCCACCCCCCCACCTGTGTTCATCCGAGACCTAATAACCAGCCGATGAAGGCAAGACCCAACAAAAGAAATGCTCGTTTACATGTGGTACAAATTAGAATTCAGTGAAATGTTAAGAGAGTGGAACCTTCTGATGTGGACACCTCTTTGGAATGTGGCTTTAACGTCAATCGAGAAACAAGATGAGGGCCTTCAGTCCACATAACCATGTGTCGTTTGACACCCCTGCACAACCTGAAGCTCCATTGTTCCATTGAAGGAAAACACACCCCAGATCATGATGGTGCCGTGTGGAAAACATCTCAGGTGGGATCTCCTTGTCATGGTGGTAAGATTGGAAGTGATCAGGACCGTCGAGGTTCCATTTATGTTCTCATCGGAAAATTAAACTTTATCCCACTTTGCAGTGTCCCATGTTTGGTGTTCTCGTGCAGATTCCAAAATTTTTGGCGTGGAAGGAGAGGGGGCCTTCGAAGATGTTTTTTCTTCTTAACACCCTTCTATCACAGATGCCGTCTGATGGTTTTAGGACTGCATGCTACACTGGTAATAGCCTTCATTGGGACCCAGGACCATCCTGTGTCTTGAAGGACCCAAGGCCGGGGGCAATTTTTTGGGTCTACAACTTGACTTTTTGTTCTATAAACCTCAAGGCCTCCTGCCTTTGAAGATGTTTTATCTTCTTAACACCCGTCTATCACAGATGCCGTATGATGGTTTTAGGACTACATGCTACACCGGTAATAGCCTTCATTGGGACCCAGGACCATCCTGTGTCTTGAAGGACCCAGGACCGGGGACAATTTTTTGGGTTTACTAATTGACTTTTTGTTCCATAAACCTCAAGGCCTCCTGCCTTTGAAGATGTTTTTGCTTCTTAACACCCTTCTATCACAGATGCCGTATGATGGTTTTAGGACTACATGCTAAACCGGTAATAGCCTTCATTGGGACCCAGGACCATCCTGTGTCTTGAAGGACCCAAGACCGAGGACAATTTTTTGGGTCTACTACTTGACTTTTTGTTCTATAAACCTCAAGGCCCAGTAATAGCCTTCATTGGGACCCGGACCATCCTGTGTCTTGAAGGACCCAAGACCGGGGACAATTTTTTGGGTCTACTCCTTGATTTTTTGTTCCATAAACCTCAAGGCCTCCTGCCTTTGAAGATGTTTTATCTTCGTAAGACCCTTCTATCACAGATGCCGTATGATGGTTTTAGGACTACATGCTACACTGGTAATAGCCTTCATTTGGACCCAAGACCATCCTGTGTCTTGAAGGACCCAAGACCATCCTGTGTCTTGAAGGACCCAAGACCAGGGAAAATTTTTTGGGTCTACTTCTTGATTTTTTGTTCCATAAACCTCAAGGCCTCCTGCCTTTGAAGATGTTTTATATTCTTAACACCCTTCTATCACAGATGCCGTATGATGTCTTTATCACGACAAAACTTTAAGCTATCTTAAACAGAATATAGAGATGGGGGGGGGTCAGTGGCGGGGAGGCTTTGTTTGTGCGACATGTCTAATCTGAGGTCAGACATGAAATCTGTGGTAAACTTCCATGTTTGCCAATAATAATAATAATAATAATAATAATGATAGTTCCTTTACGTAGCCTCCACCAAATCTCCCTAATACACTTCATCTGACTAAATTACATTTTTCACTGGGAAGGGGGGGGAGAAGAATGAATGCTGTCAATAAGACAGCCCCACCTCTTGCCCCTCCTACCAGCATAATCCAAAACAGATTTGTGATAATCTGAGAATGAGGCACAAATATGCAAAAAAAAAAAAAACTCAAAACAAAGCACAATGGCAGGATGAATATTAATATTTAAACAAACAAAATGAAAATCTGTTATGAATTGTGATGGTGGCCTCCCATCATGCTGAGGTCACCTCGTTGATCTTTTCCAGTGAGGCGGTCTTCTGCCTGCCGCTAATCACAATTATTCTCTAAAACGAGCCAGGTTTGAAACACTCTACTCGTTTACTACTCGAGTATTTCACTCCTTGACCTTTTTAAGTCTCACCTGTTGCCAGATTGTTGCCTTACTCCAGTCGCTACTTTTGGTATTCTTGCATTCTTGTTTAGTTGTTTGTTTGTTTTTTTTGTTAAATTATTTTCCTTTTGTTCTCTAGTTTAGAGTGGCTTCACCTGGTAATTTAAGTAATTTAAATAAAGTTTTATGGTAATGGTAATGGTTTTATTTCATTTGAACATGCATCAAATTACAATTGAACGCATCACATAATCAGTTCACAGTTCCACATGTCCGAAAGGAGTAGGAAGAAGCAAAGCTTATTAAATCCTACCCCTCCATCTGGTACTTTTACAATCAGTAACTGTTACATTTGTTCACTTCCTGCTTTCCATAATACAGTTTAAGGTTGTTTTTTTTTTTTTTTTTTAAATAATATAATATTATTTTTTAATAATATCTAAAAATATTTCTGGCCACCTTATGTCGTATATTTGTAATATGAGGTTTCCAGCTTATATTTTCATCTATTGTGATCCCCAGAAATTTATTTGTCTATTTGTATTTGATGGTGCGTGTCCTTTATGATTTTCTTTTATTTATATATTTTTTTTACATTACTTGAAAATCTACTTAAAATATGTTTAGTTTGAACATTTTAATTAAAGTATATAATATTTATTTTAGAGATCCCATTTAGAATTAATTTAATAATAATCCTAATAATTTGTTTTATTTTATTAGATTTTATTTTGTACATTATAATGCCTGAATTTATTTGTAATGTGATTATATATTTTATTTAATGGAAAAAATACATATATGTATATTGAGTTAATGTATATGAATAAACTAAATTTCTTTCAATCTTTCTATCAACTTGCTTTATTTAGGGACGCACTGAACGTGAGGTCTCAATGTAAAATCCATCCGCCGAGTCTGAGCGTAATGTGGGAACACAAGCAAACGATCAAAGCTCCTCATTTGCGTTGCTCCTCTGAGCATCAGGGTCACAAAGGGGTCGGAGAAGTCCGACAAAGAGCGTTTTCCACTGTGCGCTCCTTCATCATTCATGTCCACGACGGCTTAACTTCTGACAAAGTGCTGTCAACAGCATCCATCAGCGCTGATTGAGGCTTAATGAGCTGGTGGCTGCCTTGTAAAAAAGAATCTGAGTTATTGTGACACGACAGCGGGCCGGCCTCTCGGGTCTAAATAGGAAGCATGGTAACAACAACAACAACAAGAACAAGAACACAAACAATCATTTGGCCTGGAGGCGGACAAAGGAGGCAGCATGGAGGTGCCATTTGATGTGTCCCACGCTGGCCGGCTCGGGGTTCAGAGCAGGGGGACAATAAACACACTTCATTACATTTTATCAATGCACTGACCACGCCATATTGTTTGGGTGCATGTTTCCCTCCATGGAATTCCTGATCGGCGATGTCGCTACAAGGTCCCCGCTAATGAGTTTTGTCAAAGACAATTAAGAGCTCGCTGGAACGTTCCACCGGAAGGAATGAAAAGATGGCTTTATGCGGGCGTCCGCAACCCCTGCGCCTCCTTCTCTAGCCCGTCTTTGACCTGCTCTTCGTGTCCCAAAACATCCAGGCCTCCGTCTGCCAAATCGACGCCGTGCTCTGATCCGCGCTCCAACGTGATGCTAATTGAGCGTGGCGCAAATGAACGCTGGTTGCGCCGCCGTTTTTCCCAGGGCCTTGTTTCTCGTTTAGAGCTCGGTCCTCGCATGCCCTGTGGGGTGCCGCCGTCCTTTGGACCTGCTGTCTGACCCCCACCACCAGTACGGATTATTAACAAAGTGGTGGGACGCAAGTGTTAAAGCAGGGGTGGGCAAACTACGGCTTGGGGGCTACATCCGGACGGCCAAGTGTTTAAATACGGCCCGATTGTTCTTTCCAAAGTATATCATTGAAACTTAACATGTGTAAAACAGGGGTCTCAAACACGCGGCCCGCGGGCCAAATGTGGCCCGCAGGACACTCTTTTGAGGCCCCCGCCTTGATATGAAAATTTAATGTTAGTGCGGCCCGCGCAAGTTTGATATGGATGCTGTATGGTATCATGTACCCAGAAAAAAATTATTACGTTTGATTAATGTTCGTGTTAAAGGTTAAATAACTGTTAATAGTTATCCTCCCTATCCATGTGGAAGTGGTAAGTTTTTGGCTATTTAAGTTTAAAGGAAATAACTTGAAGGCTACCGTTTAGGTCGCTAGATCTCTAGTTTGCGAGTTAGCATGTGTCTCAAGACCCTGCAGTTGCGCAATATGTTGTAAATAAAAAGAGTATAAATGTGACTATAGTCGTGTTTTGTCATGTCTACAGGGCTCTAATAATGCTTTGTTCATTTTAATCTGAAATAAATAATTTGTCTACCCTAATTTGTCTAAGTTTTTATTATTTGCCGTTTTATTATTATTATTATATTTATTGATTTATTACTGATTGATTGATTTTCTTTATTCTTGATTTGTTTATTTATTGTTTCATCTTATTTTGTGTAGAAAAATAAAAAGTAAGATATTTGAGAACAGCGGAATGTTTTATCAGAGCTTTTATTGTAGAAAATCGAAACCAAAGCAAAGTTTATTAATTTTTCTGTTTTTAATGAATGCGTTTTTTTGTTGTTTTTTTTTGGAAAACCTGATGCGGCCCAGTCTCGCCCAGACCCTAGCTCCAATGGCCCCCAAGTAAATTGAGTTTGAGACCCCTGGTGTAAAATATATAGTATATATATAATATATATATAATACATATATATGTGAAAGGCTCTTATGTTGCCGTAGCAGCAGTTTTCAGAACATTTGCTACTTGTCAAGCCAAAATACAATGAAATTTGAATGGGACGTTACATTTTTTGGGCGATTCCAAATAACGAAATAGAAAACAACTTTAATAATAATAACAATAATAACACAATTACAATAAAAAAAATTACAAATAAATCAATAAAGTTTTAAGTTTAATTAGTCAGCTTTATCGGAACACTGTTAATTGTTCCTCCGGATGACACAGTCCTCTACCAATCTCCCGCCCTGACCTTTTCCCAGCAGTTTCTGTCTGTTATTGTATATAGAGCTAGCTTATTCTGCAAATTGCCGGCGAAATGCAGTGAGAGGTAATTTTCCGTGCTCGATCTCGAACTGTGTAACTAGCTGGAAGGACTGCAAATAGTCCTCCGGGGGATGCTGCTGAGTTTGGATTGCCGTGTTTTCTCAGAAAACACACACAGGCGGCGGCTCGGAGACGCGCGACGACTTCTGCTGGAGTCAACAGAGCTCAGATCATTTTAAGTTTATGAAAATATGGTTTGTTTCCCCCCGCAGCTTCTAACAGGATTCATAGTCAAGACTTCACTTTAAGAAATATAGATGCCTGATTTAGTTTTTTAAAGAACTTTATGTAACATTTCCTGAGGGCTTCATGAAGAGGTCAAAAGATGCTTTACAAACCAGTGGAAATGCCCCAAAATATGCTTTTCCATCACTCTACTCTGTACGACACAGCAATTCCACATAATTATTCTAACACCGCACAGTCAAAGATCCTTTATAAACAGGAGTGCTTTGCTGTTTTTAAGAGGCAACTCCCAAAACACTAGTCAGAGATCATTAAAATTACAGTAAATTACAGTAAAATTACAAGTCAAAGATCCCCATTGGAGAACACTGCTGTTTCAACCACCTACTGCAAAAAGCATGTCCATCCACCCATCCATCCACCCATCCATCCATCCATCCATTTTCTATGCCGCTTATCAAAGATCATTTCGCTACCAAGAGTCTTTTTCTGTTTTTGAGGACCTACTCTCCAAAAAAACTGGTCAAAGAGCCTCTATTTGACAGCACTTATTGAAAAAGCAAGTCAAAGATCCTCTATATAACAGGAAGGTTGGTGTTTTGAAGGACCTACTCCAAAAACACTTGCGAAAGATCATTACAATTACAGGAGTGTTCTGCTGTTTTTAAGAAACTACTGCGTAAAGTAAGTCAAAGATCCCCCGCATGATGGGAGCACACTGCTGTTTTAAGTACCTACTGCAAAAAGGCAAAACACAAGCCAAAGATCCTCTACAAGACAGGACTGTTATGGTGTTTTGTCTAGCAGAAACACAAGTCAAAGATCCTATATATCATAGAAGTGCTTTGCTGTTGTTCAGGTCCTACTGCCCGTCACCATCCCAAAAAAACTAGTTAAAGATCCTCTATGATAATGGCACGCTGCTGTTTTGAGCACCTACCCCAAAATGGCAAGTCAAAGATCCTCTCCATTACAGACATTCTTGGCGGTTTTTAAAACAGTCAAATAGTCAAAGATCCTCTCTATCACAGGAATGATCTGCTGTTTTTAAGGACCTACTGTAAAAATACTAGTCAAAGATCCTCTATATGACAGGAGCTCTGCTTTTTGTCAAGACTTAATGCAAAAACACTCATCAAAGATCCTCTCCATAACAGAAGTTTTATGCGTTTTTTAAAAAAGCTTGTCAAAGATCATCTATATGACAAGAATGCTGAGCAGTTTTTCAGGAGCCAACTGCAAAAATCTCCTGTTTGTAAACACTTACTTCAAAAACACATTTCAAAGATCTTCTACATGCGTGCTGTTTGGTCTAGAAGACACACGGGTCAAAGATCCTGTATATTATAGAAGTACTTTGCTGTTGTTCAGGTCCTACTGCCCATTACACCCCCCCCCAAAAAAAAAACTAGTTAAAGATCCTCTATGATAGTGGCACTCTGCTGTTTTAAGCACCTACCCCAAAATGGCAAGTCAAAGATCCTCTCCATGACAGACATTCTTGGCGGTTTTTAAAACATTAGTCACAGGAATGCTCTGCTGTTTTTAAGGACCTACTGTAAAAATGCTAGTCAAAGATCCCCTATATGACAGGAACTCTGCTGTTTGTAAAGACTTAATGCAAAAACACTTGTCAAAGATCCTCTCCATAACAGAAGTTTTATGCGTTTAAAAAAAAAAAAAACTATATGACAAGAATGCTGAGCAGTTTTTCAGGAACCACTGAAAAATTCTAGTCAAAGAGCCTCTATATGACACTTACTTCAAAAACACATGTCAAAGATCTTCTACATGAGAGGAATGCTGTGCTGTTTTTTAAATATCTACTGCAACAATGCTTTCCAGTATACTTTGCTTTTTCTAAGGAACTCCTAGAAAAACACCAGTCAAAGATCCTCCGCACATTTTTGGGACCTAGCGCAAAAAGGCAAGTCAAAGATCCTTCATATCCAGGAAACAAATAACCCTCCTGTAAGTTATAATGCAATAGTTGTTGTAGATACTTTAACTCCTTGGTGGAGGTAACCAAACGGGTAGAGGCGGCCTCTCCTCACACAGTCGAACCCGAAACCCAAAAACATACAAACAAACCATATTGACACTTGTAGCACTGTAGTGTTAAACTGGGTGCAATCCTGCGGTTGTTATCTTGTTTGTTCTGTTCTGTTTGTCCTTTTTTTCTGCTTGCTGACCTCTGAGGATGGCGTCAGCAGCATCAACATAATCTTCTGTGTCATTTTAATGCCTCGTGATAATCCCCCCCCCCCCCCCCCCCACACACACACACACACATCTCATTTTTAATCTCACTCGCTCCTTCTGTTTTTCTTGCCCGTTCTACTGCGGCCTCGGTTGACCTTTTCGGATGCTGGTAACATTCGTACATCTGAAATATAAATTTCAGTCTATATAATTATGATTTCAGGGGTCAACATTATAGTCGTACTTTTCAGACATTACTTTTCAGGACCTTTACCACAACAAATGAATAGCTACTCTGTATTAAATGCAAAATATTATAGTGCCGAAAAGTGGTAGGGCCAACCTTAGCAGCAACAACTGCAATCAAGCATTTGTGATGACTTGCAATGAGTATCTTACAGAGCTATGGAGGAAATTGGGCCTACTCATTTTGCAGAATTGTTGTAATTCAGCCAAATGGTCATGCTACAGTATATCAGTAGGATTCAGATCAGGACTTTGACTAGGCCACTCAAAAGTCTTCATTTATTCATTTTTTTAGCCATTCAGAGGTGGACTTTCAGGGGTGTTTTTTTGTATGATTGTATGATTTTTAGCTTGAGGTCAAACATTGTTCTAGAAGACACTAGAATTTGTAGTTCTGGTCTATAATTATTAAAAAAATATATTTCTGTCTGTAAAAAAAAATAAAAAAAAATTACATGACCACTGTCCTATGCTGCCCCACATGGCAAAAAAAGGACAGGGAGATTGGCAGAAACAAAATGTTGAAAAAAAAACAATTGAACTGAGCAATTGAATCCCGATTCTGTATTACATACATACACTACTGTGTTGCCTATGCCTATTATTTTATTAACTAATGCAACTTTTGAGTTGCAATTTAGTCTAAATTTGGCACACACCATTAAGAGCGTAATAAGCATATGTGTGCAAAATTTGACAGATATTGGTTGAAAAACATGGCAACCATCAAGCAAAATGGGGCACGGGAAACGAACTGACTAAAATCATTGAGCGTTTCTAATAATCAGCACAACCCATAGAGGCCACTATTAATATTATTTGCTACATGCCCAAAAATTGTCATTGAATAAAAGGTATTATGATTGACACTTTGAAATGAACTGCAAAATAAACAGTTACAATGCCTTTATTGTCGTCGTCATAGTCATGATAGGTGAGAACCTGCTGACTAGTCCATTTGGCCCAAAGACGGCAAAAGTGCCGCAATTGTCTCCAATTTATGTCTCCAATTTCCCAAGCATGTGCCAACAGGGGTGCAACATTTGATGGATGCAGAGATTTTTTTTTTTCCCCCACTCCTCCTGTTCCAAAATGAATCGCAGTGGCACTCCTAATGAAGTGCATGCACTCCGCCACCTGGACACCCGCTACTCCCGCTGCATTAGTTTCACTGGCTGGCGTCATCACCGCAGGCAGGAGAAAACGCTCACAGCAGGCTGAGGGTGGAACAGTGTGGTGTCAACAACACTTTTCTGCACCGTTTTGGGCCTTGTGAGTCAAACGGTGGCTGACTTTAATGGAGTCTCCACACTTGGTTCATCTTTGCTTACTGTTACTCGTGGAGAGGAAGAGGACGCATGTGGGAACAATACAGCCGGGTTTTTGGAATGCACTACATCAGCGGTGAACAAAAATATTTCACAGAGACTCGCATGTGGAAAAAAAAATATGCTTTTTTCACTTTTCTGACCTATAAATATTGTATTCTCATGTTCATGTTCAATCAATGCATTTGGAAATGAGCCCTGAAATAAGTTTGGGATGGGTGTGAATGCTCGGTTTCAGAGTTTTCAATGCGACCCTTAAATATTTCCTCATATGGGCATGCCCATATATGCTTTAAGCCTGTTCTACCCCCAGCTCTGAGCTCTGTTTACGACAAACTGTTTACGACAATGGCTCCCAGGACAAGTTTAGTCGGGTTAAAGGAGCATTCAGCAGAAGTGGTTGGAGTTGCAGATTCCCAGCTAGCAATAGAAAAATATTTTCAATGATTAAATTTGAATTTGTGTCATTTTTTGTACATTATTTGAGTCATAACCGTAGGTGTGGAGTCGAATCTCAATTATAATGACTTTGGACTCGACTTGACAATGTCATCAAAGACTTGGACTTGACATCAATGACTTTGGGGACTCGGATTTTAGTCTGAAGACTTGAAAACACTTGAGATTTTCATTGAATGTTCTGAGTAAAATGTGTCTCCATATTTAGTATTCAACTAACGTGATGGTTATCATGACATCATAACATTTCCTACAAAATTCGCCTCATCGAAGGCATCTCAGCGTACCAAATGATGACCTCACAATGGCTAAAATGGCCACACTTTGGACCCCTCTACTGTAGATGAAAGCAGATACATTATATGTAGTAAATAAGTAATAATTTCAGAACCAAGTCACTCCACAGTTGGTTTACAGTTGTTGGGAATCACAGGATGTTTGAGGAAATTGAATTTGTGTCTTTTTTTTTTTTTTTACATTATTTGAGTCATAACCGAATGTGTGGAGTCGAGTCTCAATTTTAATGACTTTGGACTCGGCTTGACAATGTCATCAAAGACTTGGACCTGACGTCAATGACTTTGGTGACTCTGATTTTAGTCTGAAAACTTGAAAACACTTGAGATTTTCAGTGATTGCGCTGAATAAAACGTGATGATTATAATGACATCATAACATTTCCTACAAAATTTGCCTCATTGAAGGCATCTAATATTCAGTCAGGTTTAAGAACAAACAATAAAAGTGTGGATTACATAAATCCTGAGTTGACTACCCCCCTGGAATGGATTGTAGTGGTTGCAGCAACTCAGCGTACCAAATGATGATCTCACAATGGCTAAAATAGCCAAACACAAACTTTACAACGTGCGGCAAAGCCTGTAAATCAAGTTGGGTTCTTGAAATGCGAATGTGAAAAATATTGTAAACAGAATAAATGTGCATCGGAGGACGCTGGTACTCCATAAAAGCTAAAAATGGGCAATCCCAGTATGCTCCACATTGTAGAACAGCGAAGTAAACGGTGAAAGGCCACACACTTGAAACGCTCATAAAAACACAAGCCTCTATTATTTGTCCTTGTGTCAAATAATAGCGTATTATCATTACACCCCTTTTTTATTGGCCATCTTATTCCCACTACGTACCACTGTAAGCCCACCGGGAGAAGAAAGACACTGACACATCCTGTATTTACGACCCTGGAGTGAAGTCACTTTTAATCAGATCTAACCCCCACCTCTTTCCACAGTGACCTGTTCCTGCAGGAATCTGGCCTCATGGCTCCTCCTGGTAATAAATGATCCTTCAAAAAGCCCACAGTGCTTGCATCCAAATATAATAACTGTGGGTATCACTCATAATGGAGACACACAAGGAAAGAAATAGTAGAGTGTAAATCAATGACCTCCCTCTGCTGGTCAGAGGCCAAAGTACATTACAAAGCCATTTTTTTAAATTAATTTGGGGAATTTTCGCACGCAACTGGTGTGTTAAAAAAATAATATGAATCACATGATTGTCTCTATAAATCCATTAAAATAAATTTATTTTTAAGAAATATACATATAACGACTTGGAAATTCTCCATTTAACCTGGCAAATAGGTTTTATTTTTTACTTACTTAAAAAAATGTGTGATTATATTGCATAATATTAATAATAAATAGTATATTTTAAATTTAATCATATCAGCATTGATGTAATGGCAATAGAAGATGATAAGATGAATAAAATGATAAAATCACATTGTGTTTTGTGCTGTAGCTTTGTTTAAAATGCTCCCTGTATATTCTTTTGCAATTCAACCGCCTTTAAATGAATTACAGGAAGATTGACTTATAGTGAAAACAAAGATTTTCTTTCTTTTACAAGGCAGGAGAAAGACCACACTTTATTTTTATATACCATATTTTTACACATAACATACACTAATTTATTAACATGACCTAAAATGACACCGCCTCATGGTTGTCAACATTATAGGCATCTGTGACCCATCTTTTAAAAATACTTGTCTATATCAGGAAACCTCTCAATGGTAAACTGTGGGCACATTGTGCAATGGCTGCCAACGCAGCACATATTAAATTTCTTACTAATTTTAAACTTGGCAAAGCGGACACAGAACCCACCACCACTACACAAACACTAACATTTTCTTAAATAACCGTGCATAATGGAATTGAGTGTGAGAAAAACAAGTTTCCTTTCACAATAACACTTTTTTTCATATTTTGTGTGCTTTGACTTTTTGTTTAACCTCTGCGGTGTAAATAAAAACAACACCGTCCACATGATAGACTTGGACACATTTCATTTAACACCTCGTGCATCCGCAGAGATTTGCAGCATGTTCACGAGCAGTGTGAAATCACTGCTATTAGCATCCAACACAGATTCATGGGGATTTTAATCTGCAGCCTCTGAGCTGGGTTTGTCTCAGTGTTGCTGTGATGTCCCTACCATCAGGTGATGCTTTGGCAGGAAGTGTTGCTCCTCCTTGTGTCACCCATGGAACTGCAGTGACCTCTACAGACAGTTCTTCTCACATACAGTCAGGTGTGCAAGGCATGCTGAGGGTGCAGTGGCACAAAACAGAGAAAGTGTGTCTGTTTTTGAGGTGAAAGGGCAAGTTGAGGCTGTACATGCAATGCATTCGTTATATGAAAGTGCTGTTAAGTTACACTCTTTCTTCCGATTTAACTTACTACTATTGAATATATTAGTCTGTAGGATGCATGCTAACCAACAAAAACAATAGAGCACAACAAGGGTCTCCTGGATTTAGATTAATTTTGAAAAGATTTTTGAAAAAAGTCACGTCCACAGTAGCCACGTTTACATGAGGAGTTTTTTCTGGAATTGGAATATTTGGGTCCATGTATACGTGGCTACTGTACCGGATCCATATGCATCCAGACGGGAGCGGATAACAGAATTAAAATGATGTAATACACACGGCACACCTACCTGTGGCGCTGTGAACTGATATGTGGAAGGAACCACGTGACTCACCGAACCATAGAAGAAGAATGAACCGGTACGCTTAATTTCATTGTCTTCAGCTTTTCAAGACTTGTCTCAACTTACGACAGAGTGGAATTTCATTTTGGGAGTATTTTGGAAGTAGAAGACAAGAAAATACCGGGAGAATGTTAACTGCGGTGAGTCATGACAATCAAAATATTCGGATATTATGTTGGCTTGTCGGCATAGCTCACTTCTGGTCACGTGACGATGACGTCATCGTTTTGAAATTGTAGCAAATTTCCAAAGATTTTCCCAGTCTGGAAGCTCTTTACAGTTCTCCCAGGTCACCCAGAATGCCGTTTTTGTTTGGATGAGAGGCCCCTAAGGGCAGCAATAGTGCACTAGCATTGTGAATACAACACTTACTTAATATTGTTATACACAATTTAACTACTGCTACTATATTGAATATGAAAAACTGAAAACTATACTGGGAAAAAAGTAATGACTGAAAAGTTTTCCCATGACAGAGGCATCTGTGGGGAATTTTGGGTCATTACCCTTTGACCCTTAATGCAAAAACATCCATCTATCAATCATTTTAGTATTTCAGACAAAAGTTGAGGAGGTATGTTCATACACAGATTAAAAAGTAAAAGCTACTTTCAAAACTAAACCGTCCGTCTAGACAAGTTAAACTCTTCCCACTCTTTCAGTCGGACTAATAACATTTTACGCTCCGTCCAGTGAATAGCAAATGCTTTGATAACGTCGCAGATGGAACATTCTGCTATTTCTTAGTCCGTCTTACCTCCGTTTGCACTGAAAGACACTTCAAAAAATGATTATACGGCATCTTCAAACACACTGAATGATTTGCCATGGAGCCTTTTTACAAATATTCCCAAAGCGGAAAAAGATCTCGAAGGAATTGTTCGAAAAGCATCGATGTGAACCAATATCTGATGCAGACGGAGTTTCACTCGCTTGCATGATAACTTTTTAGCAATGGGTTAATCATCACAGGGATAAAAATGTTTTTTTGTGTGATTAAAAACAATCATTTTAAAATTAGCCTTGCTATGCCACTTATGTTGAATTAGTTCAGATTCATTCACTGCTGGAGCCTATCCCAGATGTCTTCGGGCGAGAGGCGGAGTACACCCTGGACTGGTTGCCAGCCAATCACAGGGCACATATAGACAAACAACCATTCACACTCTCATTCATACCTATGGACATTTTGGAGTCACCAATTAACCTAGCATGTTTTTGGAATGTGGGAGGAAACCGGAATACCCGGAGAAAACCCACGCATGCACGGGGAGAACATGCAAACTTCACACAGAGAGGGTGGAATTGAACTCAGGTTTCCGAGCGGTGAGGTCTGCGCGCTAACCACTCATCCGCCGTGCAGCCCAATTCACAGTTCACATTTCACGAGAAAATTCGATTATTTTTTTTACGTTACACTTAAAAGTTGATAAGCCGATACTTTGCGAGTTTAGGTAGCTTAGCTATGTTTACTCAGGATTGGGAATTACGAACTGTATCTCGATTATGGTTTTCCGAATCCTAGAAACATGATATAAAGGAGTTTGAGCATCTCTGTGTGGCGTTTTCATGTTCTCTCCGCCTTCCAAGAGCATGCATGCTAGGTTAATTGGCGACTCAAAATTGTTCATAGGTATGAATGTGAGTGTGAATGGTTGTTTGATGCAGCACTGAATCATCTGACTCTTTTTCTGTCAGACAAGTTCGTTACGAATCGGGATTCGCCAGTTTTCCAATCAAAGTTAGACCCATAACATTGTCTATTGAATCAATTGACCATCATTATTTTATGTAATTTTACAAGCAATGACTTGAAAGGTACGTTTATTTCTGGGGACAATAAAGGTGAACCTGCCAAAAAACTGCCCAAAACCCCCGAGCGGTATTTCCCGCTGTGTGTTGACAGTACGTGGTACGCCGCTTCCCCCATTAGCGGCGTACAGTAGCGGGGGTCGATGCACAGATGCCCTGAGCGCTGCCATACGGCTGATGGCTCATTAGAGGCGCGATGGAAGACATGAATCAAAGCGCGAGAGAGGAGAGGAAACAATCAATCTGCCTAATGGGAATCCCCTGTGAAGGAGCGGCTGGGGCCAGCCGTCCCGGCGGTGCAGCTGCTTTTTTTATACGTGACCTCCCAGCTTCTAGGACGCACCGCAAAAAAGACAGCAAAGACGTGATTAGCGAGTCTCACGTGCATGTGTCGTTTATATCCTTCTTTTAAAGAATTTATAGCTTACAGGATGGTTAGCATATGTGTGTGTTTACAGCGCGTGTTACAGGTCAAGGTCAGGACTTTATTGTTATGCTGCTCCGAAGGTGAAGGCTGGCTTCGGGAACTGTTAATCCGAGGACTACTTATCCACTCAAAGTGCCGCCTTTTTAAAAATCGAGTTATGCTAAACAGAAGCTGTTTTTTTTTTTTTTTTTTTTTTTAACCAGAGTTTGACCTTTGATCAGAGCTTAGAAGGATAATGTCCCAGGCAAGGAGAGTAAAGTCTTGTTAGCGTCCATGAATCACGCTGACGTTATTTCAAAATTGCTTAGTTGCATGGAAGTCCCTTTAGTGCTGCGCCGACTTTCATAAAATTGATTTTGTGAGTACAGCCTTTTAGCAGCTATAAGCTTGAAATATGAAGCCTTCATTGCTCAGAGCATTTCATTATTTTATTTTATTTTTTTTTCATCCTGGCCCCCATGACTAATGATCCAGGGAAAGGGAGCGTGTTTGAAATTCTCCTCGGCAAGCCATTTCCATAATTAAACACTGCTAATTATAGAGCCTTTCCCTGACTTTAAACAAACACTTGCTTTAATTCGCAGAGTTATGCAAATGGAGGCTCGACTGCGGGATGTGTTCCTCGAGATGCGACGCTGCGGCGGGAAATACCCTGAGTGTACGTGATGACGCCTTGCCTGTGTGCGTTTATCCAAGACTGTGCTACGGTGGGACCTCCAAAACCACAACACCCATGTGAAATGTCTTCTCAGTTCATATCCAGCAGTAGTATAAAAACACCACTAGGGGATAGTGTTGTGTCTTTGAATAATGAGTAGTTTTACTTTTTTAGAGTTTTATTTAGTTTTACTATATTCATTCATTTTCTACCACTTTTTCCTCACGAGGGTTGCGGGGTGCTGGAGCCTATCCCAGCTGTCTTCGGGCGAGAGGCGGGGTACACCCTGAAGTGGTCGCTAGCCAATCACAGGGCACATATAGACAAACAACCATTCACACTCATATTCATACCTATGGACAATTTGGAGTCGCCAATTAACCTAGCATGTTTTTGGAATGTGGGAGGAAACCGAAGTACCCGGAGAAAACCCAGACATGCACGGGGAGAACATGCAAAGGGTGGAATCGAACCCTGGTCCTCCTAGCTGTGAGGTCTGCGTGCTAACCACTCGACCACCGTGACGCCCTAGTTTTACTGTAAAGTAATTAAATCAGTTAAAGTAGTAAAAATATTACGGGCTGCACGGCGACCGAGTGGTTAGCGCGCAGGCCTCACAGCTAGGAGACCCGAGTTCAATTCCACCCTCGGCCATCTCTGTGTGGAGTTTGCATGTTCTCCCCGTGCATGCGTGGATTTTCCGGTTTCCTCCCACATTCCAAAAACATGCTAGGTTAATTGGCGACTCCAAATTGTCCATAGGTATGAATGTGAGTGTGAATGGTTGTTTGTATATATGTGCCCTGTGATTGGCAGACGACCAGTCCAGGGTGTACCCCGCCTCTCGCCCGAAGACATCTGGGATAGGCTCCAGCACCCCCGCCACCCTCGTTAAGATAAACGGTAAATTAATGAATGAATGAGTAAAGTATTACATTAAACATTATAAATTGACCTTAACTCAGGCAAGGGAGGCCTGCAGTTCTTGTGCAGTAGTTGTGGGGTCTTTTGTGACCTCCTGGATGAGACTTTGCTGTCCTCTTGGCTTAATTTTAGTTGACCGGCCACTGCTGGGAGGGTTCAGCACCGTTCCAGGTTTTTGCCATTTCTTTGGATAATGGCTCTCGCTGTGGTTTGCTGGAGTCCCACAGCTTTAGAACCGTCAGTTATGTTTTAACGTTGGGGGCAATCACTTTTTCTCTCAGGACCATGTAGGTTTGGGTTTTATCCCTTAATTATAAAAAGTTTCATTTTTAAAAAAATGCATTTTTTTTGTTCAGTTGTGTTGTCATTGACTAATATTTAAATGTGTTTGATGATCTGAATGAGTGACAAGCATGCAAAGGGAGGGGGCAAACACATTTCACACCACTGTAAATACTGGATTTACTGTTCCAGCTCTCAGTTTTGCCGAATATCTGTGTGAAAGGCGACAGTATGCATCCATCCATCAACATATTTGCTTTGTTGTCTGCGGTTTGATGGGAAATACACTGCATTCGCATGGCGTTTCTCGCAATAATACAAGAATACAAAATGATTGAATGCATTTTGTGCATGTTTATTGACGAATATGCATCCATTCATCAGCACGAGAGGGACAAAAAAATCCAAAACATCCCAGCGTTGTCGATGATAGCGCTTGTCAATTTATCAACCTTTGACAGCATGCCACTAGAAGCCATTATAGCGGACAAATAAAAAATTATATATGAAGATTAACATGGAGTCATTTGTTAGAAAGGGTTGCTGCCTCGCAGTAATTCACACATCAACAGCGTTTAAATTATTTAAAAGATTGGAAATCATAATTGGCCCTATATATTTTATTTTTTCTCCCGCTCATTCTTCTGCACACAAATGGCTGGCCCGGGGTACTTGACATTCACCAGCGGTTTGTAATGTAAATGACATTATTCCCCCCCCCCCCCCCCCCCCCCCCCTCCTCTCTATCTTAACAGCAGAAAGTGATTGACTACTGAATGCAAGGCAGCTACAGGTGGGGGTTAATTATCATTTTGAATAATCGAGTGTGAGCCGAGTGTGACACATTTTTATCTCTATGCATTTCAATGAAGTCAGCACTGGTACATAAAAGGTTATCACCTAGGAAACATATTTGCCCGGGTGCAAGTTAAACAGGCGGATGAGATCGGCATAGATATTCAATTTAAGCAGTCAACCCTGACCTATAAATATTTCAACAAAACCCCTCCTCTTCTTTCATTCCGAGCATCAAGGAAGGACTCATGGGGAGAAAGTCAAACATATTGTCGCTTATCTGTCACCCGAGGGGGTGGTGGTGTGGTGTGGGGGGGGGCAGCGCCCGCTTGAGAAACGGATTAAGAGTATGTTCAGAATTGTTGTATTTGGTTCGGTTAAAAGGTTCTCTTTGTTCGGTTCATTCAAACCCCATCCAAACTAATGGGTCAACTTCACTTTAGTGATGGGTCTCGGACCTTTGGTAAGTGGTATTTTTGCCATGTGACCACAGGCTGCACTGTAAAGAACATACGTAGGTGTAAAGTAAGGACTTGATTGGACGGCTTTTGTAACATATTACATGATATAATGAAAATATTCCAAACCAAAATGCCATCTACTGGGTTGGCTATTCAGTCGGCCCATATTGGTCGTGGTTTATTGGTTCCAGACCTAGCCGCAAAAAGTGAATTTCCGCGACATAGGATTCAATATTAACAAATTGAATATTTTCATAGTGAGAGCATTGAAAAACATTTATTTTTTTACCTTTATTTAAGAACAAATTTTTATTTACAAATGCAGCCTAAACAAAGAGCAGAAGCACTTTGTTCTGAAAATAAGAACAACGTTATTTAAAATTACAAATATAAATACAGTAAATATGTACAATACATACAATACATTAAAGGAATGGCAAATTAAATTAAACTAAATTAAAGCAAATTTATTATTGGTTACATGAAATAACACCCCTAGATCACCTTTCACTCATTCATTTTCTACCGCTTATCCTCACAAGGGTCGCGGGGAGTGCTGGAGCCTATCCCAGCTGTCTTTGGGCAAGAGGCGGGGTACACCGTGGACTGGTCGCCAGCCAATCACAGGGCACAATCACTTTTACACTACTATTATAGTTGGCTTATACTGCATTGTTAATGCACAGGCTACAGGGTCACCGCAGAGGCACAAGAGACGGCCTGATAGTGACCAAAAACTTACCACTTCCACACCACATGGGAGGAACTTTTTTGATTTGTTGAACAATAGGTTGTGAGCCGACATGACGCTACGTTTGGCGGGATGGGCATTAATTACAGCGTGCGTTCTGCCGAGAGCTTGTGCACACTGGGGATGCCTCAAAGTGAGCTGGAGGTTATGCGGGCGAGAGGGATTAATCAATAAAGCCCCAGTGGTACCCATCCATGTTCAAATTATGGATGGATGGATCATCTGACACACTTCATCCAATCACCTTCCAGTTTTGTACTTTTGAAAGCACCAGGCTTGTCCCAAATAGTTTCTATTGGCTCCTCATAACTCCACTTGTGTGCCCCACAAACTGAGACGATTGTTACAACGACAAAGGCCAATGCCACCCCCAGGCCGCCCACCCTTCTTACCCCCAACCCTGACAGCAGATCTGTCAGCCCCCACCTTCGCCCACTTCACTTTCTGCATTCAACGAGGGAAGCAGACAGTGTAGCAGGAGGTGTAAACTCCAGCTATTTGTCAACGTGGCGCCCGTGTCAAGATGTCAGGCCCAGGGACATCCACCACCACTCAACCCCCTCAGCCCTCTTTCCAGTGCAGCTGGCCTGTTAGCGGAGGAGACGAGCCGTATGGTCGCAGCATCATCACGCTGTCAGGGCTTCCAGAGTCGGCCAATCACCCGACACTTTTTTCCTCTCTCACTACCGTGGTGGTTTTTCAGCTATCCAACCATCATGACTTTTATCCACTTTCTTGCCGTCTACTTCAATCTCTTTGCTCATACACCATTTCTCTCGCCCGGAAATCTTTCAGTCTTGCTGGTTGTAGTATAAGTCCTGTTTTGTGATGCTTCTACTGATGGGTCGCCTCTTGTTTATCTGTTTGGAATGGAAATTGGAATTATTTCTTGCACTTCAAGGCTTCATTGCACTCGCCTCTGACTGGTATCGCTGTAGCATCTTTTTTTTTGTCTTCTTGGCCATTTCTGTGAAAAGGGGAATGTGGAACGAGCAACTTTGCATAGTAGGATTAGAATGAAAATGGAGAAAAAGATTCATTAAAAAAATTCAATTTTGACAATTCTATTTGTAATTCTAAAGTCTAATGTGATGGCAACAGATCATATTTTATTACATTTTTATTTAATTGAATTAAATTGTATTATTTTTCTTTACAAATAATTATAAATAATTACAAATAATATCCATAATTTGATCCTAAATGACTATTTTTTTAAATCAATATTAAACCACTTTTCTACAACTAATTACATACATACATCTACTTATACATATACATACAATACATTTAATTATTAATTATTCTGGACAGCTGTCAATCACTTCCTAATATGCATTACTCCCCTCTAGAGGACTGGAGTGAACTTTGAAGAGGTTGTGACTCCCCTTGCTTGCTTGGTTTGTTTGGTTTGCACATGTTTGATCGGAGTTGAATATGGTCTATCTATTTTTTTTAAAGCACATTTAAGCAAATGTTATGTATTTTTCCCTAAGCTCCGCATTTCCATTCATAAAAATGGCTAAATTAACTAAAATACAACTATTAGGCATTCAGAAGATACACAGAAGTGATATGTAGTACTGTAAACGAGTCACTAGTTGTCAATTATTTTATATCGATGGGACAACAGACACTGGACGTAAAAAAGGAACAGTGAACCATGTCAGTTCTGACATGTGTGTTCATTAATAATGCTTTATTTATGTCTTAAATAGTTTATTTACTGTCATTATGTCTGCTATATTTGGTAATGTGACTATAAAAGGTAACTATAGGGGTACTACTTCATGTGTACAGGGCTCTAATAATGTTAAAAACCCTTTTTAGAAGGTTCTAAACAGGTTTTCTATGTACGAAAATATTTTATTTTTTAAATAAGGAATCCTTTTTGCGGAAATTCAGTTATCACAGTTGGGTGTGAAACCCATTAAGTGTGATAAATGAGGGATTACTGTATACTGTCTTTTACTTCTACTGTCTAATGCAACTCTCCATTAACTATAAAATACATGGCTAAGCATCATTTAGAGCAGTTAGAGGAGCACTAAAGTCTATTTTTCTTTAACTGATCAACGGTCAGTTGTGGTAAACATCCAGTCGTCAGCTTCTCGTGACGGCCGTTCCCATGCCAACGTGAAATAACAATAACAGGAAATCAAATCAAGCAACATATGAGAGGCGAAAAAACAACATTAACTGTATTCATTCCTGGCTTTCTTTTTCTTAAGCTGCCTTTTTGACTTTTACTGCGAGAGAGGATTTGCTGCAAAACGGCGTATTTATGGGTCAAACGCAGCCTGGACGAGCTTCACAGCAGATTATGTTCCCTTTTTTTTTATTTCGGAGAAGCACACAAATGCAGTTTTGTAGTGGTTTGATAACATTTTACAGGCTTTAGCTCTGAATCTTATTAGGTTGTACAGGATTGGCTGCTCTTTCGTGACAACTTTGACAGCAGTGTAATTGTTTGTCTATCTGTCCCTGCTCTGTCCATTTTTTTTTTTTTTTTGGTTTCCCTCTTGTACCTCGACACCCCAACCAGTGTCCATCTGCTACTTTCGCTCCCCCTCAAAATGAAAGAACGTGGAGCCGGTGGAATTCCCCGGCCTAATTAATGAGCGGACCCTCACAGACGGCCCGAGGTCTCTGGTGTCGGTCTGTCTGTGTGCAGTGGCCTCGCCTCTGGAGGCCCTTTTTTATTGAAAAGGGAAATAAATGGACACAATGTGCTAGACAACAGCAGGAAATATCACACACTTTGTTAACCATATAAAACGACTGTTTTAGTTAGGAACTAATATTTTCCTGAAACTAAATTGTTCAACTGAATTGAATGAATTAGATTAGATTGTATTTCATTTGAACATGCATCAGATTACAATTGAATGCATCACACCTACCCCTCCATCTGGTACTTTTACAATCAGTAACTGTTACATTTGTTCACTTCCTGCTTTCCATAATACAGTTTGTTTTTTTTTTTTTAAATAATGTACCTCGTACCGAAGTACTAGGTGATATGAGCATACAATGACATAATAGGTACCATAGTAAGTGTCAATATAGTGATATGTATAGCACATCATGACTGGTTCAAGACTCTTCATCCTTGTATTTAGCAAACATCAACTGCTTGTATTGTTTCTTGAATTGGCACATTGTTGTGCATTGTTTGATTTCCTTACTCAATCCATTCCATAGTTTGATTCCACCTACTGAAATGCTATGGCTTTTTAACGTAGTACTTACTTAAAAATATGCTTGCTGAACTCGGGAATGGAAGAAAAATGAAAAGATTCTGCAGCGCCTGCCTCATTCTCATTACTACGTGGCTCCGCTGACACACTTTTGCCTGTTCATGTTGCCTCTCGTGTCATCGGGGGCAATGGGAGGCTGAGGGGCATCCAGGGTGGGTTGTCGGTGCCGGGCATGTGTGACTGGCACCAGCATAAGAGCGCTTTTCATTTCCCCAAACACACACAAGCACAGAGCAACGGGCAGTCATACAAGCGGAGGCATCAACACATGTCAGGAAATACTTTCTGTGTGATCTCAGCGACTTCGTGCTCTTGCGATGCTTGGACGGTGACGTTGAAGTTGTACACCAGTCTGAACAATTCCAGAGAGGATCTTTGACTGGTGTTTTTGTAGTAGATCCTGTAAAAAAAAAAAAAGCTAAGCGTTCTTGTCATAGAGGATCTTTGACTGTTTTTAGCAGTAGGTACTTAAAAACAGCAGAATCTCTGATTGGTGGTTTTTTGCTTTTTTGTAGTTTGGTCTTTAAAATACCACCCTTGTCTTTAGAGAGGATCTTTGTAGGTTATTACAAACAGAAAACGGCACAGCTCTCCTGTTTTTATAGAGCATCTTTGACCAGCATTTTTTGAGTTTTCCTGTAATATAGAGGATCTTAGTCTAATATATTTGCAGTGGCGACTTAAAAACACCAGAGCGCTCCTGTCATATTGAGGATCTTTGACTATAGCTTTTCTGCAGTGGTTCCTTCAAAATAACATCACTGTCTTCTGTCTTAATAGAGGATCTCTTTTTGCAACTGGTCTGAAAAAAACACTAGAGGATCTTGGGTGTTTTGGCACTAGGTTATTAAAAAACAGCACAGCACTCCTGCCATATAGAGGATCTTTGACTGCATGGTGTCATTTGCAGCAGTGTTTTCTTGCCATATAGAGGATCTTTGATTAGTGGTTTTGCAGTATAAGTCCTTAAAAAAGCACAGTACTGATGTCATATAGAGGATCTTTGATTAGAGGCTCTTGTTTTTGCAGTATAGTGTGTATATGTATATAAAATGTGACGATATGGAGAAGCAAATTATAAATAAAATCTGAATAAAAGTGAAGCATGAGTCCCCCCGACCGTTGTGGTTCCATTACGCCCACTTTAGAGGGTCCACTGTACTTGGACCGTTTGGTGGGAATATACGTGTCGATAACGAGCAACGCGGCCTTCCAATCATCTCGTCTTACTTGTTCACACGAGTTGGGAGTGCTATTATTTTTTCAACGTGATCCAATCCCTCTCAGGTTTTCTGAGCTCCATCCATCCATCCATCAGCGGCATACTTCTCGTCTTTTATTGCTTAACCATGTTGACAAACGACCCTTTGTCCACCACTTTGCAAGCTAAGTCGTCATCCGAGCTGCTCCCCCATTCAGGCTGCCGATCAGTTGTCTGCAAGCCCACCCATGACGGGGCTACGGAGGGGGCTTTTTCATGAAGAAGGAGCTTATTTATAATTACCACTCATTAAGCAGAGGTCCTTTAGAAGCCCTTATTAATGAACTTTATTGGCACCGTTCGGTCGCGTTGAGGCCAAAAAGTGCTCTTTGGTTCTGTGTTAATATGATTTGTCTTGGCAAACCAGCAATGCCAAATTTCTCATCCATGTTTTCACTTTGAGGAAAGGTTGAAAGCAATATAACGTAATTACGCTTTGTTACTGCTGTAATTATCAACCATTATTTGCAAGTGTAGTCTCCTGTGGTTGGTCTACTGAGTAGGGAATTCCTTTATTGCAGTTCCATCAACTGACAGAAAGCCCTTGCTTCAATTGATTTTTTTTTTTACATTATTTTGTGAACTGCAATAAAGTGAAATAATATGAAATGGTATTAAATTAAAATGTGAGAAATACAAAATAGAAAAATAAAAAAATACATATCAATAAATAATACAATACATAAAAACACATACATGAACACAATTTTAATTAGATTACATGGATACATACTTTTATTAAAAGTACATTGTGTGAAACAAAAATACTATTAATTTAAAAACATAAGCTTTAATTAAATAAATAGATATAATAAATATATAATAAAAATAAAATTTTAATAAAATTAAATGTGTAATGTTACAGACTGAAAAATAAAAACACCCAAACACATGGTAATACAATTTTTGGTGGATTAAAAAAAAATAAATAAATAATATAATAAATATATGTATATAAAAAATATATTAAAAAATAAATTATATAATATACGTATATATATATATATATATATATATATATATATATATATATATATATATATATATATATATGTATGTATATATATATATATGTATAGAAAAAGTACAACAAAATGTTGGACATTTCCATTTAAAAATAGTAATTTTAAATTAAATAAATAAAATAAATAAATAAAATGAACACATTTTAGAATAAGTCGATAAATAAATACAAACTAATTTATTTGAACTGAATAAATACATAGTTACAAAAAAATTACAAAAATATACTTTATATAATAAATGTAAAAAAAAATGGAATTTGTTCCACACACCCCTACGGGATAATCTTTGACCCCAATGTCATCGCCTGCTTTGCTCGGTTTACTTTCAAAGCCATCTCTTTAGCCATCATGCTAACGCCACCATGACCAAAAAAAAAAACAATAAAAACGTCTGCGCCCTCCATCCCGTCCGTGTGGGGTTACCTCCACGCCGTACCTGCTTGTTTGGGTCTGACCCTTGACGACGTGAAGGCTCCTCCAGGCCTGAGCGCTCACGCTTGCGCTCACTGCTCGACTTAAGAGGCGGCACAGAGCTCGCTTTCATTCCACCCGACCAGGCGGGTTGGCGTCCTCTTGAGGAGAGCATTTGATCCCCTTGAATTTTGAAAAAAAACGTACTCCTTCTTTCTCCCTCTGACCTCCTTTTTGATTCTCTCTTAACCGAGCCTGCGTTGCTTTGCTTTGTTCTGAATGGAGGATGACATTTCAGCTCTGATTGTGTGTGTTAACGTCGGACTTGTATCACAGTCTATCAATTTGTGCAGGTTAAAAGCAATCTTTTTAATTTCAATCACCTTTGCATTTGTCATTAGATTCTTAATGTTTTTTTTTACACTTTTTGAAACTTTGAAAAAGCAAATTTTTGTGAAAATCTGTCAAACAAACAAAACCTGAGACCGTTCCTCCTTGGCAGAGGTCGCAAACGGCCATCAAATGAATGCCGAGTTCCCACCCGCGCCATGCGGGACTGACAGTGACAGGAAGTTGATCCCTCACCTGACAACTTCCTCTCATTGAAGCCAAAGCGTGAGGATTTAAAGGTGGCGTCGACGCTCTTGAGGGGGGGCGCGGTGCCGCGCGTCTAAACGAACGTTTGTTTGAACAAACGCAGCAGATGTTATTCCCGTGTCACTGAGACTGCTTCTCACTTTAAAAAAAAAAAAAAAAAACGCTTCCTCGCTACGGGGGAGAATGACAGGAAGTTGAGAAGATAGCTGATGATGCTCAGTGATGCGACAGCTTCCACCTGTGATACCTGTTTAGACGCAGCCTCCTCGCAACAACACGTGGATTTGTTTGACTTCCTCCAGCCTCTCTTGTTGACGCTATAAGCCGCCATGTTTACACACGGCCCCTCTGGGCTGTTTTCACTTTCCAGCAACAAAAATAGCAGTCATACCCCCCCCCACTCTCCTCCTCCTCCTTTCCCTCCAAAAACAACATCTTCTTGTGCCTTGATGAGGATGAGAGGACGACAAGACAAGCTTTGGGGGATTAGAGGCCCTAAACTCCTCTCCACCGTCTGTCTTGAGGAGATATGACGAGAGTGACGGTAGAGTGATGCTCAGCAAGGATTAGGAGGCCCGTGCCGCCCCGCAACCCCCTTTTTTTGCTTTGACCTTCCAAGCAGGTCAGATGACAACAGGATAAGCAGCTTCAGCACATTGGAGGTTAATGCTGCTCTGTTGACAGGGACCCCAAAAGTGTCTGAAATATGTCAATCATTTGTCCGACATGGGACAAATCAAGCAAAATCTGTTGTTTACTTGTACACTCGTGTGTCGTATCGTCTTTTTAGGCGTGCGAGTCTTGCTCTTTTGTTGGTTCAACTTGGCCTTTTAAAGCCAAAAACCTCATATTTATGGTCCTGCTTTTAGGAACCTGCTTCAAAAACACCACAAAAAAACACCACTCAAAGATCCTCTACTTGACAGGAGTGCATCACTGTATTTAAGCACTTCCTGCACACTAGTCAAAGATCCTTTATATATAACAGCACCCCCCCCCCCCCCCCCCCCCCCCCGCTGCTTTTAGGAACCTGCTTCAGAAACACCACAAAAAAAACACCACTCAAAGATCCTCTACTTGACAGGAGCGTGACGCTGTTTTTAAGCACTTCCTGCAAAAACACTAGTCGAAGATCCTTTATATATAACAGGACCCCCCTGCTGCTTTTAGGAACCTGCTTCAAACACACTCAAAGATCCTCTACTTGACAGGAGTGTGTTGCTGTTTATAAGCACTTACTGTTAAAATGCTAGTCGAAGATCCTTTATATTTAACAGGAGCACCCTGCTGCTTTTAGAAACCTGGTTCAAAAACTATGCTCAACGATCCTCCACTTTCAGGAGTGCCCTGCTATTTTTAAGATTCTGCTTCAAAAACACCACTCAAAGATCCTCTATTTGACAGGCGTGCATCACTGTTTTTAAGCACTTACTGCAAAAACAGTAGTCGAACATCCTTTATATATAACAGGACCCCCCCTGCTGCTTTTAGGAACCTGCTTATAAAAACAGCACCCAAAGATCCTCTATTTGACAGGAGTGCATCACTGTTTTTAAGCACTTACTGCACACTAGTCAAAGATCCTTTATATATAACAGGACCCCCCTCCCCCCTGCTGCTTTTAGGAACCTGCTTCAGAAACACCACAAAAAAAACACCACTCAAAGATCCTCTACTTGACAGGAGCGTGCCGCTGTTTTTAAGCACTTCCTGCAAAAACACTAGTCGAAGATCCTTTATATATAACAGGACTCCCCTGCTGCTTTTAGGAACCTGCTTCAAACACACTCAAAGATCCTCTACTTGACAGGAGTGTGTTGCTGTTTATAAGCACTTACTGTTAAAATGCTAGTCGAAGATCCTTTATATTTAACAGGAGCACCCTGCTGCTTTTAGAAACCTGGTTCAAAAACTATGCTCAACGATCCTCCACTTTCAGGAGTGCCCTGCTATTTTTAAGATCCTGCTTCAAAAACACCACTCAAAGATCCTCTATTTGACAGGCGTGCATCACTGTTTTTAAGCACTTACTGCAAAAACAGTTGTCGAACATCCTTTATATATAACAGGACCCCCCCCTGCTGCTTTTAGGAACCTGCTTCAAAAACAGCACCCAAAGATCCTCTATTTGACAGGACAGCATCACTGTTTTTAAGCGCTTACTGCACACTAGTCAAAGATCCTTGATATATAGCAGGAGCCCCCCCCCCCCCCCCGCTGCTTTTAGGAACCTGCTTCAAAAACACCACAAAAAAAAACACCAATCAAAGATCCTCTACTTGACATCAGCGCATTGCTGTTTTTAAGCACTTACAGCAAAAACACTAGTCGAAGATCCTTTATATATAACAGGATCCCCCTGCTGCTTTTAGGAACCTGCTTCAAAAACACCACTCAAAGATCCTCTACTTGACAGGAGCGTGCCGCTGTTTTTAAGCACTTACTGCAAAAACACTTGTCGAAGATCCTTTTTATATATAACAGGACCCCCCCTGCTGCTTTTAGGAATCTGCTTCAAAAACTATGCTCAACGATCCTCCACTTACAGGAGTGCACTGCTATTTTTAAGCACTTACTGCAAAAACACTAGTCGAAGATCCTTTATATATAACAGGACCCCCCCTGCTGCTTTTAGGAACCTGCTTTAAAAACACCACTCAAAGATCCTCTACTTGACAAGAGCGTGCCGCTGGTTTTAAGCACTTAGTGCAAAAAACACTAGTTGAAGATCCTTTATATATAACAGGACCCCCCTGCTGCTTTTAGGAACCTGCTTCAAAAAGCCTTCACATTGCACAGGAAGATGTAGAGAGGCGAGTGAGCATTAAAAAGAAACGCTGAAGACCCTTCCAAAGTCCATCTTCCTCCATCAGGCTTCCTGACAGACGATGAACCTCCCCCAGGTTGCGTCCTTACAGATTGCCTGGCATGTGACACATTTTACGGAAGGGTGGGTGTGCGAATGGGCGGGCGTCTTGCTTGCTTGTTTTTTTTTTGTTTGTTGACTTTATTCATTGTTTATTTCTTTAATGAATCCATGCCTGGCAGATTGGAGACAACCCATTTCTGTCAGAGGGAGGAAGTAAAGTAGGCTAAACCTCAGGAGGAAGCTCCTCGCTGTAGCTAAGAGCTCGCACGTCGTTATGCGATGAACAAAAGGATGTTTATTACAAGTATTCAACAGTGACGTCTCCAAGTGGTTTTTGGACGTGAACTATAATTTACAGTCAAGCCAAAACTGTTGCGTTAAAGTAAATGTTGTGTTTACTTACAGCTGGAAATGACACAATCAAATGGCAAAAAGATGGGAAGAAAAATAAAGGGAATTACCATATTTCCTCAAATAGCTGACCCTTCTCGCTGCCTTTCAGAATTTGTGTAAGTTTTTTTTAGCAAAAAATAAAATGTGATGATAACCATAGAACAGGAAAATGTAACTTATTGAGTTGATATATGTATATTTGTGTAATATTTTTAACAAAAAATATAATGTAATGATAACCATAGAACAGGAAAATGTAACTTATTGATTTGATATATGTATATTTGTATAATTTTCTTTAGCAAAAAATAAAATGTGATGATAACCATAGAACAGGAAAATGTAACTTATAGAGTTGATATTTGTATATTTATGTAATTCTTTTAGCAAAAAATAAAATGTGATGATAACCATAGAACAGGAAAATGGAACTTATAGAGTTGATATTTGTATATTTATGTAATTCTTTTAGCAAAAAATAAAATGTGATGATAACCATAGAACAGGAAAATGGAACTTATTGAGTTGATATATGTACGTATATTTGTGTAATTTTTTTAGCAAAACATTCTATGTGACGATAACCATAGAACAGGAAAATTTTACTTATTGAGTTGATATATGTATATTTGTGTATTTTTTTAGCAAAAAATAAATTGTGATGATAACCATAGAACAGGAAAAATGTAATTTATAGAGTTAATATGTATATTTATGTAATTTTTTAGCAAAAAATAAAATGTGATGATAACCATAGAACAGGAAACATTTACTTATTGAGTTGATATATGTATATTCATGTAATATTTATTTTTTTTGCAAAAAATATAATGTGATGATAACCATAGAACAGGAAAATTTAACTTATTGAGTTGATATATGTATATTTGTGTATTTTTTTCTAGCAAAAAAAATAAAATGTGATGATAACCATAGAACAGGAAAAATGTAACTTATAGAGTTGATATATGTATAATTATGTAATTTTTTTAGCAAAAAATAAAATGTGATGATAACCATAGAACAGGAAAATGTAATTCATTGATTTGATATATGTATATTTGTGTAATTTTTTTTAGCAAAAAATAAAATGTGATGATAACCATAGAACAGGAAAATGTAACTTATTTAGTTCATATATTTGTGTAATTTTTTTAGCAAAAAAAATACAATGTGATGATAACCATAGAACAGGAAATTTTTATTTATTGATATATGTATATACATTTATCATAAATCTTGTACTTATTAGGAATAAACGTCTAAATAATAATAACGATGATGCCTAAATGCCTCTTGCTCTCTGCAGTTGAGTAAATAGAAATTTGAGGAAATGGAATGCTCCTTAATCGCTGGCTCTGTATTAAATATGAAGTCAACATTTGTGTTTGACTTTGGAGTTTCTGATATCAAGGCTGAGCACTATTTTAGGGCATATCGGAGGATATATATGAAGGGTTATGAATCCGTACTCTGTATGAACTATAAAACACTTCCCCACATAATGACCCAGCATGCAGAGTTAGTGTTACTGTTCATTTTAATGAGTTACCATGAAGCCTCTACCCTTTTCTTCTCTGACAAAATGCATCCATGTTCCCCAAAACGTCTCATCACGCACTTCCTCAAGCTTGGGGGGGGGGGAACCCTGCACCACATCGCCTCAGGACACGATCCCCCTCCCCGCCCACCCGAGCATTCATCTAAATACAAGGACAGGCTCTCCTCGCAGTGATGCCGCCCTCCCCAGGTAGCGAGGTGGCAGCTGTTCTCCTCTTCAAAGACAAATCAAACCAAAACTGAAAAATAGATGGAGATAAATCATTGAGCTTTTGTTCCACGATGCCACGGAGCCGCGATCACAAATCCCTTTTTTTTCCACTGCCTTTGTTTCCCCCCCCACGAGTGACGCAGTGTGGATGTGTGACTTCCTCTGCAGGTTGTTTGTGCATCGCCGTCACTCGGAGGCCTCAAATAGGGAACGACATCGCTGTCATGCTCCCTTTTAGGGAAGTTTAGCGGCGACATTGTGCAAAGATTGCCCATTTGAAGTCTACTGTATTGTTGCGTAGCTTAAAAAAAGTCATATTTAAATAGATTGATGACATTTGAATTGAAGACAATCTCTCTCAGAATAATCTTGCCGTCACTTTATGGAGATATGATGGATTGCACTACCTGGCAACATGAGGACGCCATTTATTCCATGCCCTATATTTGGACTGCTGTGGGGGGGTATTAAAAAACATGCAATTCAACCTCATAGAATTATAAAAGAATTCAGATATTTAATTGGATTTCTGTTATGAAATATTTTGACTGATTCTTGTTTTTCTTTTTTCACAATTATTTAGACTTTATTCTGATAGTAATGTAAATTACTCAGACTATTTAAAAATAAAAAATGTATACATTTATTATTTTTAAATAGTCTGATTATTCTGATACTGAGACTATTTAAAAATAAATAATTCATGCCTATATTTATATTTTTTTATTTTATTTAAATAAATAATTTATACCTATATGTATATATTTTTTAAAATTTTTAAATAGTCTGATTAATTTACATCAGTATCAGAATAGCAAATCTTTGCAATAATATGACTTTGGCCTTACAACTATGAATATTATTATTATGTTTTTACTCACAAGATTCCATCTTTATTCTTCTAATATTGTGACTTTACACAACATAAAATTGCAATTAATTAGGCATTAATTGTATTAATAATATTATTAATTATTCTTATTAAATATTTATATTATTTTAATTATTGAATGAATGTATTATTAATAATTATTGATATTATATATATATTTATTAAATAAATATGATTAAATATGACATATAATATAAATTATTGTATATAATATCGTTAATTATTATTATTAATAATAATAATATTCAGAATTTATTTTGGGTAAAAATTAGTACAATTAAAATAAAGTCAAAAGTCCAAATTGTGACTTTTTTTCCACATGAAATGAAGCCATTATTGTCCTAATATATGCTATATTATATTATATATAATATGATTAAATATTACATATAATATCATTAATTATTGTATATAATATCGTTAATTATTATTATTAATAATAATAATATTCAGAATTTATTTTGGGTAAAAATTAGTACAATTAAAATAAAGTAAAAAGTCCAAATTGTGACTTTTTTTCCACATGAAATGAAGCCATTATTGTCCTAATATATGCTATATTACATTATATATAATATATGCAAATTGCTTATTTTTTGTTATCACTCATGATATTGTGTGTGTGTGTATGGACGTGACATTTTCTCAAATAGTTGATTAAAAAAATCAAAGGCAAGGAATATTATGTATGGGGTTCCGCAAGGGTCAGTATTAGGCATTTTAAATCTTTACTTATTTCTTATAAAATGACGCTATTATTGCATATTATTATTATTATATATTATGATGAATTAAAATGATTTCTTGTCACTGTTATTTCACATGTAGTAGAAAATTCAGTAGAGCGTGTTCATTCTACTTCTACGTCTTTTTTTATGCTCTGGAGCTCTGAAGTCCTTTTAAGTGACACAATGCAAATAGAGAAACAATAAAGGAGACTTTATGAAATTGGATATTGCGGTAATGCATAAGTTGACGTGAAAAGGCTCCAGTGGAGATTCTTTGTTCAGCGCGAGCCAGCGAAGGTGGGACGATAATTGAAAAGCCAATAATTCAATGATTCCAGCTGGCGTGAAGAATCTTTTATTATTTTGTCTTCATTTCCAGAATAACAATAGCACGGGCGTATGAAGATCAAAGTCGGCGTGCTAATAATGTGAGGCGAGGAGAAGCGGGGTGGGGGGGGGTCTTTTGCAGCATGTCAGTCAAACACTTTCAAATGGTGTCTAATTCCACTAGCTGTGTTTTCCACTTCAATGGCGCCTGGCCGGCCTGCCAGCGCACTAAAACTGTCTCTAATCTATTCTCCGGCGTTCCGGGCCTTAAAGTTCATGTTCCGTCGTGTCCGTTTCATGATTACATCCGCGACTACTTTTAACCGCCTCGTCTTACATTCTCGCTACATTGGTGAATTTGTAAAGATGACTCTCACTTTAAACACGTTTGTCTGCCGATATACGCGTTTATTTCATTTCTTGATTGGCATCCAGGTGACTTACACATCTGGATTTTTAAGCACGACTCGTCGCCAGATTGTCCCTCATGCCTCGCTACATGCCCTACAATGCGTTAGTTTTTTTTTTGTGTCCCTGCTTTCTGTTTTTTGGTGCCTAATTTTTGGTTCTAGTTTTTTTTTCTTGTTTACAATTTACCGTACTGTGCAAATTTTTTGTTACTAAAAGTTTCTCTGCGTCTTGTGTTGCAGATCAAGCTAACTTGTTAGCCTCTTAGATCGACTTATTCCAAACATAAAGCATTTCAAACTGAGTGGAGAAGGAGGGTAAACAAGACAAAAATGTACCACTTCCACAATGAATGCGAGGAGAACTCGGCCATGGCATCTTCACGGGGCTCTGCTGGCTCAATAACTAACGATACTGAGGTCAAAATACTTCATATAACTTGTCTTTCAAGATTTTTTAAAAACTATTTATAGGTCACAGTCAGGCGGCGCGCAGACCTCACAGCTAGGAGACCAGGGTTCAATTCCACCCTCGGCCATCTCTGTGTGGAGTTTGCATGTTCTCCCCGTGCATGCGTGGGTTTTCTCCGGGTACTCCGGTTTCCTCCCACATTCCAAAAACATGCTAGGTTAATTAGCGACTCCAAATTGTCCATAGGTATGAATGTGAGTGTGAATGGTTGTTTGTCTATATGTGCCCTGTGATTGGCTGGCCACCAGTCCAGGGTGTACCCCGCCTTTTAACATTAACAGGGATTTTTTTTTCTTGTAAATGTGTAATGTTTAATTAAAAACTCTCACCCGAAGACAGCTGGGATAGGCTCCAGCACCCCCCGCGACCCTTGTGAGGAAATGCGGCAGAAAATGAATGAAGGTCACAGTCAACCATGACACAGCAATTATTTATTAAGTAAATACTATTATTTGAAAAACAGCAATATAGTGGGAGCAATATTGGAAACACTATATAGTAAAGGATTACTGTATTACAGATATAAAGTTTTTTTTTATTATGTGGAAACAAAATGTATTTTCTTGTATCAGAAAACACTTCGAAAAAATTCGTCTCTTGGGAATAAACTTGCAATATTTCCCAATGTCATATTTGTACAAGAAAAAAAATATAATAATCAATATTATATTATAATCAATATTGTCAAAATAGAGATTTTACTCGCAATATTGCTAGAACACACATAAGTTGAATTATGATGAGATACGTCAGAATGTCATGCAAAAAAAAATTAATTATTACCAAAATAATGGAATATTTTTATGAGAAAAGTAACACAAATACACTTGCAATCCTATGGGGAAAAAGGTAGTTTTTTTTTTACCGGAAAATTTGCACAACTTCTAAATTAAACATTAAACATTTACAAGAAAAAAATCCCTGTTAATGTTAAAAATAAACAATAGCAACAGTATGACAATACAATGCATTCTTATGAGCTAAAATATTCATTCATTTTCGACCGCTTATCGTCACAAGGGTCACGGGGTGCTGGAGCCTATCCCAGATGTCTTCGGGCGAGAAGCCGGGTACACCCTGGACTGGTGGCCAGCCAATCACAGGGCACATATAGACAAACAACCATTCACACTCACATTCATACCTATGGACAATTTGGAGTCGCTAATTAACCTAGCATGTTTTTGGAATGTGGGAGGAAAAACCGGCGTACCCGGAGAAAACCCACGCATGCACGGGGAGAACATGCAAACTCCACACATAGATAGCCGAGAGTGGAATCGAACCCGGGTCTCCTAGCTGTGAGGTCTGCATGCTAACCACTCGACCGCTGTGCCGCCTTGGAGAGAAATTTCATTTCAAGACATCGACATTTGCATCAGAGATTCTCGGAAACTACAAGGCATATCATTATAAGCAGCTGGTGGCAAATCTCATAGTCATACAAAGCCCTTAGCTGCAAAATCAAAATTTCTTGATATTTTCCTGAAACTTACCTATGTTTCATTGCTGATCACTAACAAATAGAAAAAGGTAGAAACATTTTTTTTTTGTGATGAAGGACTTGGAGTCTAATCTTTCTTTTGGTAGGTCTCGTGTTTATATAGCCATAGAACACAATAATCTGTATGTCTTGAAAGATCAGTGAGATTGAATGGGTTAATATGTAGGTGACATTATGTAAATGGGGCTTTTTTTTAGGTACATCCTATCACATGCATTCTTAGCTTGTGGACGATGGGGCAGAATCTAAAAAAAAAAGTGCATTTTTTCCGTGCACTTTAGCTACATTGCTGTATAGCAGCATATAGTATAATGCAGCTATAGCGCCAAAAAAAAAAAAAAAACGCTTCATCTTGTGTGCTCCTGTTCTTTGCAACAGTAAACAAGGGGCGAGTTATTTTAGAAATGAAGCAATTAAGCAGATCCAAAACGAACACCAGCAGCACGTGGCTGGCGATGTCATTTGCATGCCTTTGAATAACTCCTCTCTAAGGGGAGACTTCCCTCACATGGAATTCTCCATGCCATGCACTCTTCTTGTTTTTAACAAACAAACAAAAACCACCCTGACTTGCTTTATCTGCCCCATAACAAAAAAAAAAACAAACAAAAAAAAACAGCATCCTAGCGTCTGTTCTGCCACTAAGAAGAGTGACGATCATCACATAAACAGCAAGCGTCTCTGCTTGATTGGAGCTTTTGTTTTCATCTTAATTAGCGGCGTCGTCCATCACGCTGATGGCCTCTCTATTCACGCCGCTGATTGCGAACATGACAAATGAATGTGGGAAGAAATGCGGCGTCAGCCTTGAGGAGGGAGATGGATGTTCTCTCGGCAGGAAGTAGAATCACGCAGACATACTGGTCTCGGGAATCGAGCGCTATAGTGGAACCAGTTTAAGACCGCTTTATGTCAACTACTCATCAAGTGCACGGTCCGCCACTTTTGTCAACATATATTTAGAGTAAATGCAGTTTGGTTCATGTCGACAACCGCTTATGTTGACGTCAGTCAACCAGGCTGTGGGACGCCTCCATTCTTTTCTGCCTTTGGGTCATATTAGTTAATGATATATTAGTATTTTGGCTGTTTATTATTATTTATTTCTATTTTTTGCCTGTGGTTTGAACAATCAGACTTTATTTATTGGTAATATTGCAAGTATATGCTCATAAAGTGCAATGGAATTTTTATTTGGGTCATATTTTAACTCTGCACAAGCGGTTAGCACAGGCCTCACAGCTAGGAGACCCGGGTTCGGACCTCCAAAACCAAAAAAAAGTTTTACTTTTTTTTAGTTTTATTTAGTTTTATTATAAAGTAATTAAATTAGTTAAAGTAGTACAATATTACGGGCTGCATGGCGCCTGAGTGGTTAGTGCGCAGGACTCACAGCTAGGAGACCCGAGTTCGGACCTCCAAAACCAAAAAAAAAGTTATACTTTTTTTTAGTTTTATTTAGTTTTATTATAAAGTAATTAAATTAGTTAAAGTAGTACAATATTACGGGCTGCATGGCGACTGAGTGGTTAGTGCGCAGGACTCACAGCTAGGAGACCCGAGTTCGGACCTCCAAAACCAAAAAAAAGTTTTACTTTTTTATAGTTTTATTTAGTTTTATTATAAAGTAATTAAATTAGTTAAAGTAGTACAATATTACGGGCTGCATGGCGACTGAGTGGTTAGTGCGCAGGACTCACAGCTAGGAGACCCGAGTTCGGACCTCCAAAACCAAAAAAAAGTTTTACTTTTTTTTAGTTTTATTTAGTTTTATTATAAAGTAATTAAATTAGTTAAAGTAGTACAATATTACGGGCTGCATGGCGACTGAGTGGTTAGCGCGCAGGACTCAAAGCTAGGAGACCCGAGTTCGGACCTCCAAAACCACACCACCCAAAAGTAGGACAATGTGGGGTTCGACCCATCTCAATTCAACTCAAACGTTGAAACTCATGAAACCATGTGAAATGTCTTCTCAGTTCATATCCAGCAGTAATATAAAAAAGACCACTAGGGGGTAGTGTTGTGTCTTTGACTAATGAGCAGTTTTACTTTTTTTTTAGTTTTATTTAGTTTTACTATAAAGTAATTAAATTAGTTAAAGTAGTACAATATTACGGGCTGCATGGCGACCGAGTGGTTAGTGCGCAGGACTCACAGGTAGGAGACCCGAGTTCGATTCCACTCTCGGCCATCTCTGTGTGGAGTTTGCATGTTTTCGCCGTGCATGCTCGGGTAATGATAATAAAGTTTATACTAATATGAGCAAATAACACTGGAATCATCTTGCTTGTAGACCAGTGTTATTTGTATAAACTTTATTATCATAAAATAATATTATGATTTTACACTATTAAAATTCTGACTTTTAACATGACTTTTTGCGGTGTAAGTCGGACTATTTTAACATTTTTCAGGCAAAATTATGACATTATTCTTGTATTGTTGCTACACTTTTATTCCCATAATGGTATTATTTTACTACCATAGTACTGGTAGTGTTTTCCAGTGTTACAGTGTCACTATGTAGGATAATAAATATATATAAAAATCTACAGCTACCACAAAGCTACGTATGCAGGATGTGAGAAGGTGTTGACATGAGGTTTGGAGTCAACGTAGCAGAAAGGGTGGAGGGGGGGGGGCACTGATGGAAGTTCATCACACGGGTTGGATGCAGAAAAGCTGTATTGCATTACTAAAAAATAAGTACAAAAAAAAAAATCCGTAGCAGCATATCATTGGAAGTGAGCCATGCGTGACCACGCCTGTCGTTCCTTTTAAACATGCAGCAATGCCAGCAAGGAGCCGTCAGCGTTTTTTTTTTTTTAATCATTGAAAAGAATCAATTATTGTCCATGCAACAGTGGGCAGCCGAGCGTGTAACACACATGACAGATCTACGCACTTTCACTTTGCGGAGTCTAAAGCATGCATTTGCTCTATCTTTTGTCAGAGGGAGCGGCTAGAGCAAACATAATTCAATGCTAATACACAGCACATATATTACGAGAAGCTTCTTTGTCATATTTCATCACAGGAGATTGATTTTTTTTTTTAGCTTTTCAATAACAGCTCGTGCACCACAGGTTGTAATATTGCTTTAGTTTACTTTTTTTTTTTACAGGATTTTTGTGGTTTAAACATATTGTCATATATCCTATTGATAAATTGATACATATACATGGTATATGAATGTATACATTATACATGTATGTGTACATACATATATATATATATACATTAAAAGGCAACAAGAATTGCGTCCAATTTCCACCTTTTTGGCTCTTTTGGTCACGGTGGGTTGCATTATGGAGGGATTTTTACAGCTTTCTATAAAGCTATAATAATAGACTATATAAGACTATAAAGTTACAATATTGCAAGATTATTGGTTTATTTTTGTCATATATATTTTTTGTAATATTACGATTTTATGTTAGTAAAATTCTGATAATTTTCATAATAAAATGATTTATATTACAATGTATTATGACGGTTTTACGACAGATTTTTATTGTCTTATTATGTTTTGACGCAAAAACAATGCAGTACTATGAAAATGACAATTTTTTATGACAATTTTGTCAAAATTTCAATATTGAACAAAGAAAAAATTTTGACATTTTTGACATTTTTTTTGACAATTTTTGACAATTTTGTCAAAATTTCAATATTGAACTAAGCAAAAATTTTGTCATTTTTTGACAATTTTTGACAATTTTGTCAAAATTTCAATATTGAACACAGCACAATTTTGACATTTTTGATATTTTTTGGGGCGGCACGGCGGTCTAGTGGTTAGCGCGCAGACCTCACAGCTAGGAGACCAGGGTTCAATCCCACCCTCGGCCATCTCTGTCTGGAGTTTGCATGTTCTCCCCGTGCATGCATGGGTTTTTTTTCAGGTACTCCGGTTTCCTCCCACATTCCAAAAACATGCTAGGTTAATTAGCGACTCCAAATTGTCCATAGGTATGAATGTGAGTGTGAATGGTTGTTTGTCTATATGTGCCCTGTGATTGGCTGGCGACCAGTCCAGGGTGTACCCCACCTCTCGCCCGAAGACAGCTGGGATAGGCTCCAGCACCCCCCGCGACCCTCGTGAGGAAAAATTAATGAATGATATTTTTTGGACAATTTTTGACAATTTTAATTAAAGGACGTAACCATTTTAAAAGAATCAGGTTAGTATGGTCTTGTTGTGGACTAGTGTGGGTTAAAAGTAATTTTTCGGTCCCTGTCGGCCCCTGCGCCACAGTCTTAACACCCTAATGTACAAAGATACCGATGTGTAAGATGATGTGAAAATAATTTTACAGAAGAAAAATGCAATTTTAAAGTAACTAACCACTAAAAAATTCACTCACAAAAAAAATCCAACAGGAAGTCAACAGTCCAGATGTGACTATGTCAAAACTATGTTCCCGTATTAATCTAAGCCTTTCAAAATAACCCCAATATTGCCTAAATATTCTTATTATGTACATCACATAACCTGCTTTGCTTCCAATCATCCCACAAGCCCCTCACTCGGGCTTGATGTCAGCGGCGACATGCGTAATCCCCGTGTTCCACTGACTAACGCATCATGAAAAGAACACAAAAATAAAAAAACATCATCTCAAGTCCCTCGGTCGCAAATCTCTTTTTTCGTGTTCTCTCTGAGTGGACAAGCCGTGTTATTTATTTAGGAACAAGGGCCCGGGACACGGATCAGAGCTCCCGCTAAGGACTTCCTAAGGACGGAATTGCTGTTTTCTCATCGTATTCGGTGTATACACGCTGTAAACCAGCATCGCTTGGGCCCGAGGCCTTTGTTAACACTTGTTTATTGGGCC
This sequence comes from Doryrhamphus excisus, assembly GCF_030265055.1. NCBI lineage: Eukaryota > Metazoa > Chordata > Actinopteri > Syngnathiformes > Syngnathidae > Doryrhamphus > Doryrhamphus excisus. The sequence continues at coordinate 19,365,108 of NC_080477.1, read as the reverse complement.
TTCTCTCCATCAGACACACTCGTACAATATTGATCGCTACACATTTTCTGACATTGCTGCGACAACAACCTTTGAAAAAAAAAATGAAGGGGGTATTAAAAGAGAAAGATGGCTAGTTTTCTGTTCGCTACATTATTACTCACTGCAAAAGCAGTCGTTAAAGATCCTTATGCTGTTTTTATGGACCTACCAAAAAAGGCTACTTAAAAATTGCCTATATTAAAACTGCTGTTTTTAGGCCCCGAGAGTCAGAGATCCTCTATATGACAGGAGCGCACTAGTTTTTTTCAGGACTTGCTGAAAAAATGTGAGTTAAACACAACAAGGGCCAACTATAAAAATGCTAGCCAAAGATCCTTTATTTGACAGCTGCTGTTTTTAGTAGTGGTTAGTACGCAGGCCAAGTAGAATTGCAAGGTTTATAGCGTGTGGCTCTTTAACTTTGGTGGGTGTGTCTTATACATTTCAAGTGTGCTCAATACAGAATTTTAGGTCATTTGAAAGGGCGGTCGAGCGGTTAGCGCACAGAACTTACAGCTAGGAGGCCCGAGTTGGATTCCACCCCCCCTCGGCCATCTCTGTGTGGAGTTTGCATTTCTCCCCGTGAATGTGTGGGTTTTCTCCGGGTAAAAACATGCTAGGTTAATTAGCGACTGCAAATTGTCCATAGGTATGAATGTGAGTGTGAATGGTTGTTTGTCTATATGTGCCCTGTGATTGGCTGGTGACCAGTCCGGGGTGTACCCCGCCTCTCGCCTGAAGACAGCTGGGATAGGCTCCAGCACCCCCGAGACTTTTATATTTTGGGACCAACTGTAAAAACACTAGTCATAGATTGTCTATATGACAGGAGCACGCTGCTGTGTTTTGTTTTTTAAACTCATGCAATTAAAAAAATATATATTTTTAAAAAGACAATCTTTTTTTTAGATGATTTAAGGCACACAAATTGTTGTGTTTGATTGCTATATAAACATGGAACCTACCAAAAGATTATCACCTCTTTTTGCCTTAAAAAAAACTAAAAAGAAGTAAAATTACATTGGTGGGATCGTGTGTTTGGGATTATGAAATTGTATAAATACATATTTGGCATTGGTAATTGTATTGTATTGTTAATAACCTAGTATTGTATATATGCTGGTCAAAGATATTCTTTAAGACTTTAGGACTCATTAATGTTTGAACCATGCTGGTGCCAGCAACTCATCCTGTGGTTTGTGCAGATAAATAAAAAAATACAAAATAATAAATAAATAAATTGATAAATAAATACATTAATGAATTAAAATTAAAATTAAAATTAAAATTAAAATTAAAATTAAAATTAAAATTAAAATTAAAATTAAAATTAAAATTAAAATTAAAATTAAAATTAAAATTAAAATTAAAATTAAAATTAAAATAAATAAAAGGTTCTTAAAATTATGTCCCCTGAAGGGACTAACTACTGACCTCCAGGGAAAAAAAATCACTTATGTTGTTTTTAAAGATGTACTGCAAAAAACATGAGTCAAAGGCGACCCAGGAACAGCTTATAGTGGCTAACCTACTCCTACAGAGTAGGGGGGTCGTAATGATCCGCATAAGGGATTCTTGAAATCTGTAATGTAGTAATAACATACTCTTTCAATCCACCTCTCTGGTAAAAAAAAAAAATTATTCAAAGAACATAAAGCTCGGTTTCAAGAGAGCGACTTTCCATTACTGCTTCCTGTTCCTGTTGGGTCTTTACACGCGGTGCTGCCTTTATAATGGAAAGTGCATCTCCACAACATCAAAATGATCGCAACATTCATTTTTTTTACCTAAGACCTTCACGTCACGGCCCGCCTCCTGCCTCCTCAGTCGTTATTTACAGGTATCCATCATCCCGCTCTCAAACCCTTCACACACCACAACAACACCACACACACTCCTGATGCCACTGTGCCGCATCCAATTCCACGCCCACGCATGACATCTGCAGCGACATGCAAGGCAGAATAATATGAATGAATATTTACATACAAAACCCAGAGAGTCGCTTGTTTTTGGTGTTAGAAAATGATTTATGGTAAATGGAGTGGGGTTCCCCATGCATTTGTACCGATTGTCATGTGTTGTTGAATTCAACGACAACCAGAACGTCAAGCTTTGTTATTTTGTTATAATTATCCACTAAAATATATACGTCTATCTCCTAAGATACATATTAATGTCACACTAACTCTTGTGTCCAAAACGAGTCCTCCATGTGCTTATCACCTTGGGTGTTTAGGCATGTGAGTCTGCCATCCATCGGCTCTCAGGAGCATGTTACATACCTAACATGTTTTTAGACAAGAGGAGCCATTAACGCATTTGCTACCAATGACGTATTTATTCAGTCATTAATTTTCTACCGCAAGAAAAAAAACTCAAATATTGTCCAAAAAAAATTTTGATTTTACTAGCAATATTGCTAGAACACACAAAAGTTGTATTATGATGAGATACGTCAGAATGTCATGCAAAAAATGAATTATTACCAAAATAATGGAACATTTTTATGAGAAAAGTAACTTTTAACTTGCAATCCAACAGGGAAAAAAGGTAGGTTTTTTTACTGAGAAATTAGCAAAACTTTAAATTAAACATTAAACATTTACAAGAAAACAAATTCCCTGTTAATGTTAAAAGGCGGGGTACACCCTGGACTGGTGGCCAGCCAATCACAGGGCACATATAGACAAACAACCATTCACACTCACATTCATACCTATGGACAATTTGGAGTCGCTAATTAACCTAGCATGTTTTTGGAATGTGGGAGGAAACCGGAATACCCGGAGGAAAGCCCACGCATGCACAGGGAGAACATGCAAACTCCATACAGAGATGGCCGAGAGTGGAATCGAACTTGGGTCTCCTAGCTGTGTGGCCTGCGCGCTAACCGCCTCCATTTGGTACTTTTACAATCAGTAACTGTTACATTTGTTCACTTCCTGCTTTCCTAATATGGTTTAAGGTTGGTTTTTTTTTGAGGTCTTGCACAATATTTAATGTATTAAGACTATTGTGTCTTGCCTCCAGTCAAGCACAGTGGTAATAATAAATGTGCCATGCATGAGTGCTGCCGCCACTGGGACAGCTGTGGTTCACTGAGTGCAAACATGAATTCCACAGTTCCACATGTCCAAAAGGAGTAGGAAGAAGCAAAGCTTATTAAATCCTACCCTTCCATCTGGTACTTTTACAATCAGTAACTGTTACATTTGTTCACTTCCTGCTTTCCATAATACAGTTTAAGGGTTTTTTTTTGTTTTTTTTTTGTTTTTTTCTGTTTTTCTGTATGGCTTGAAAATCACTAAAAATAATCAAAAGTAGCAGGTAGTATTCTAGTTTATTTTGTTTAAACAAGAATGTTAATGTTTAATATGAGAAAACAGATTTTAAAATGTTTTCATTGTATTTTTCCTAAAATCTCATCTTGTCATAAACCCAATCTTGTGTATTGTCTGCCTATTAACACCCATAGTTAATGCCAGTGTGTTTTCATCTTATGAAACGAAGAGTGGTTTATTAAATAGAGGCTCAAAGTGCAGCATTTACAAGAATCACCCCTAAAATAATGTCTAAGTAGCACACCTTTGCTCATTTCGCCAGACGCGTCGGACTTCTTCTTCTTTGCGATTAAAGTAATTGGAGTCATTAGCTTTGCATTTTTAACAGTAATACATTCCCCGAGGTTTAGCATGATAATAGTGTTGTTGCCTTCCTGTGAGAGGCTGTGGTTAACAGATGCTACAATACTAAATTCCAGGTAGGGAGTGATGAATAGCAAAAAAAGGGTTCAAATCCACACCCTCATTCATTCCTCTTCCTGTGGTTTTTCAAAGTGGTGGCATGCCGCCGCGCCTTTGATCAGTCAGACGGAGACAATTGGGCTCCCCCTTCTACCTGCTGCTAAGTCAGGTATCACAGCCGGGGACCTTAAAGAGGCTTTAACCCCCCCTCTGCATCGGGCTGACATGATTCACGAAGGCCGCCCTGTGGATTTGAGTCGCGGCGGGCGCCTTTCATGTCAGGCTGTTTATGAGAATATGGAGATGGGTTCTCGCGTGCCGCCTGACGCTCTATACGACCTCGGGCTCGGGGCCCTTGCTGATCCACCCCCCTCCCAGACCCGACCTCTCGATGAATCTCTTGTAGCGCACTTAATACCCGTAAGAACATGGCGCACGAGGCTCCTCATCTTGGTAACAGAAAGGAATTTGAGAGCAGATTAATATTATGAACAGTAATATTCCCCCTGTGGCATCTGCATGTGCCATGGATTACAGGGCTCCGGGGCGATTACCGGCTGGGGGTGAAGAAGAAGAAGAAGGGTTACAAGTCCAAAAAAAAAAAAGTTTTCATCTTCAACCTTGGCACAAGAGTACACACACACCCATGGAAAGACATATAAAAGTATTAAAATAGCATCTGTGTGCCGCCTGCTGGCTTTATTACAGCAGGACATGCAGTATTTTTAGTTATGGATGGTAGTTTTCACCCTTTGTCATGATCTTTATACCACCATGAAAGCCAATATCCAACATTCATACCTGACGACAGATATATCAGTACTCATATGACGACATGCATTATAAAGATAACTCAACTGTTATTTTATTATTTATGGCGTCCTTATGTGTTGTGTTCAAAATGATAGACATGCTAGCATACTTGCAAGACAAATTATCAATTGCTTATGAACAATTAGTTGCTAAGCCTAAGTCCAAAGGGAGGCTGATGTCATTGCAGCGCCCCATTAAATGCGTTACTCAGATGCAATGTTTGTATAATTATTAAGTATTTCATTTCATGTTAAGTTGCTGTATGATGAGTTTAGTGTTATTTAAAAGACACACCGAGAGTAAGACTTTCAAAGAACATAAAGCTATGTTGTGGAGCTGCGTGACAATCGAACTGACTAGTTTATGGTCAGCTCTTATGAAACTGTTAGCTAGTCTGGAATGACATAAAAATCTACCATACATTCTGGTAAACAATCCGACCACACTAAATTTAGAGGGGAAAAAAACAGATTTGTATATATAAGTCCAAAGGGAGGCTGATGTCATTGCAGCACCCCATTAAATGCGTTACTCAGATGCAATGTTTGTATAATTATTAAGTATTTCATTTCATGTTAAGTTGCTGTATGATGAGTTTAGTGTTATTTAAAAGACACACCGAGAGTAAGACTTTCAAAGAACATAAAGCTATGTTGTGGAGCTGCGTGACAATCGAACTGACTAGTTTATGGTCAGCTCTTATGAAACTGTTAGCTAGTCTGGAATGACATAAAAATCTACCATACATTCTGGTAAACAATCCGACCACACAAAATTTTGAGGGGAAAAAAACAAATTTGTATATATAAGTCCAAAGGGAGGCTGACGTCATTGCAGCGCCCCATTAAATGCATCACTCAGGTGCAATGTTTGTATAATTAAGTATTTCATTTCATATTAAGTTGCTGTATGATGAGTTTAGTTTTATTTAAAAGACACACCGAGAGTAAGACTTTCAAAGAACATAAGGCTATGTTGTGGAGCTGTGTGACAATCGAACTTACAGTGTCAAATTTGAATGGTTTAATAACAGTAACATTATGTGATGCATTTGTCCAGAAAATAATAGCACATGCAACACAGTAGGAGTGCATGTTTTGACATATTTTGTGTCCAGTGATTCAATATATAGAGTTTATGGTCAGCTCTTATGAAACTGTTAGCTAGTCTGGAATGACAACAAATCTATACCGGAGAACTATCAGCATAGAAAATGGTGTGTGGTGATGCAATGCTGTCTCTGTCCACCAGAGGAGCCTAAAGTCCAAAGGGAGGCTGACGTCATTGCAGCGCCTCAATGAATGTGTTACTCAGATGCAATGTTTGTATATTTATCAGGTACATCATTTGTGTGTTAAGTTGCTGTATGATGAGTTTAGTGTTATTTAAAAAATTTTGAGTTTAGTGTTATTTAAAAGACGACGCTCAGATATGCTGTTCAGATCTGGATTACTGTTAGCAACAAACCAGTTTTGTGTACATCTGTGTTCATGACTTACAGTTCTTATACAGTATAAGAACGGAACTCACAAGTAACCAAAGACCACCAGCACTTTTGAAAGACTCGCCATTGACAAAATACAATTGTTCTATACTGTAATTTTGACTTGAAGGTAAGACAAAAATACGGGAAAGCAACACCTGTAGTATCATTCTGATTCTGATTCTGATTCTGATCATTTACACACGTACACACCAAATAACATGATTTTAAATGTCTATATCATCTTCAAAAAGTTATATTTCAAACCTGACCAGTGTATGAAAAAAAGTTCATCTTGTGTATGTGTTCTCCCTCATGTGTGCGTATTATTAGCCTATCATAGAAAGGAAGCATAGCCAGTTTAATCTCCCATAGGACTGCATTAGAGATCCCTCAAGGCTCAATGTCCGGCACACTCTAAGATATTAGTTTTCAGTGAGCCATGCAGACCTGCCAGGCTTTTGGGCCCGGCTCGCTTTAAGCCTCATTATACCTCCCGCCACCGGTCCGACGCCAAGCCACGCGTGCAAAGCGAGCTGAGGAAATCCCCTCGGGAGTTGTCTTTTGACAGAAGACTCTGCAATTTCCTCCGCACCTTCTCGCGTGAGGATAACACTCGGACCACTATGACCATGTGCAAGCAATAAGTTGGTCTAATGAATGGCAGGCGGTAAAGGGGGGCCTAAGAACGGGCCTCTCGTGTCTGAAATTATCCGCAGGAAAACACCCCGACACGCTGTTCTGCTGCGTCAAAAGCAAAGAAACAACACTGTTTCCATTTAGAGTTAAGTTGAAATCACACGGCGCCACAGATCGCACACATTTGTGACAGATAAGCGGCGGGGTATTTCCCGTCTTTAGGTAACCGCTGTTGACTTTGTAGATTCCTGCTCGGTCTGCAGGATCGAGCGGAGGAAGGAAGGCTGTGTGCCACCACGCAGAGTCTGACTCTGCTCTTTGAACTGGAGGCTTAGGAGCTTCTGACAATCTGATAGAAAAAGCTGCCTTGGCTGTGGTTTCCTCCCATGTGGCTGCCAGGAGACAGCTTCTGTCGGACTGCGCCCAGTAGGCATCAATTAGAACGCTGAAGGGTGCCATCCAACCACCAACACATGCTGAGTTTGGACGGAGGGTAGAAAGACTGCGAAAAACAGCAATCTTACATGGCGGGGGTATGTTTAGTTAACATATTTATCTTTAATTTTACTGTTATTTTTGTATTATTTCTTAAAAAAAAATATCACCACCCTGGAACTGTTTTATCCCCCTAAGCCAGTTTCACGTAACATGAACTTTGGTATGTTTAGCATGAGTAGAAATACCTGTAAATGCACAGAAAATTGGTTTGAAGTGGCAATTTCAAGATAATTTTCATCATTTTAAATATATTGTAATAAATATAAAATAAATATATTTTATATTATATGTTCACGCCTTCCAACTAACAGATTATAATGGAACTAAATGTCATCCAGTTTTAGCCCATTGCATTTTTAGCCTAATAGCTTCTCACAGAAGGCCTTCATGACACACACTCACACAGCACAATCAGAGTTGCGCAACAGATACATACAGTATGACTTTCAAAGAACATAAGGCTTATGTAACATACGGCTAACAGAATATAATGAAACTAAATGTCATCCAGTTTTAGCCCATTGCATTTTTAGCCTAATAGCCTCTCACAGAAGGCCTTCATGACACACACTCACACAGCACAATCAGAGTTGCGCAACAGATACATACAGTAAGACTTTCAAAGAACATAAGGCTTATGTAACATAAAGCTAACAGAATATAATGAAACTAAATGTCATCCTGTTTTAGCTCATTGCATTTTTAGCCTAATAGCTTCTCACAGAAGGCCTTCATGAAACACACTCACACAGCACAATCAGAGTTGCGCAACAGATACATACACTAAGACTTTCAAAGAACATAAGGCTTATGTAACATAAAGCTAACAGTTTTAGCTCATTGCATTTTTAGCCTAATAGCTTCTCCCAGAAGGCCTTCATGACACACCCACACTCACACAGCACAATCAGAGTTGCGCAACAGATACATACAGTATGTCCGATGGAAAAATACTGGAAGAGGCAGAAACACAATAAATGCATTTTTCATCTTAAGTCACTTCTGCACAAGCTTAACTTAACTTAACTTGAAATACTTTGCAGAAATACGACATATTGCGCTTCAATTTGTATCATAATAGGTTGCGTCCGATGCCCTCAAGTGGTCAATTATAGACAATGTTTCCTTAAAATAATTTGGAATACGGGATATTGGAATACTGTACAAAGAAATATAACATTGTTAGCTTGAGATGTGAATGAAAATTTGACTGACAGATAGTTAGCAGTTTATTTTAAGATGTGTAGCGAAGCCTGCTTTTTAAAAATATAATCATAAAATAATTATTTGTATGTACGCAACTCAATACAATTGTTATATATTTCAATCCTCAATGGCGGTGAGTCATAAATTCGACAAAAATAACAAAACAAAAAAAAAATTCTTTAAATAAAGTTTTGAAGGACATCCTGTTAATATTCCATGAAGCCATAAGAGTGATCCAGTGTCACCCCCGCCTCCCCACCACCGCCACTCACCCGTGATATGATGCATCAATCACATCTGCTTTTGGGGTTGACAGGATTAGCATTTAGGGCACATGATAGAAAAACCATCTGTTACAGCTCTAAAACCCTCTTAAACCCCCTGATCTGCCATTGACAAGTTTTATATCCGCAACGAGACATAGACAGAGTACTCTATTTAAATAAAAAAAAAAGACATTTGTTAAGTTACTGTGATTGATGGCACGAAAAAGCCTTCATTAGGAAGAAAGTAGAAAAGACTAGACTATTAATAACAACAGCGAGAAACGAGGATGCTGAGGAAATCAATACACTGTTTCATTTGCATGGCTTTGATGGCGAAAGAGAAGAGCCGCAGATTAAAATCGCGCCTGACAGATTGATCGTTAACACTCGTTTGCAAGCCGTCTGCGCTCTCCCCGCTCGGCCTGCACAACGCCTTAGGAAAGACAAGTGTTCGACAACGAACAAATTTAGGAGGGCACGTGTAAGATCGAGTTTGAAACAACGTGCAAGGTGAAGTTTTAACACCTGAGCAGGTTTGAAACCAGACAAAGAGGGGGGATGGGAAAACGTCACGTTTATTTAAAAGGGATTGATGGAATTTGGGCTAACGTGTTTGACCTTTCCAAGCATGTCACAGAACCTCTCCCCCCTAAAGGTCATCCGGCTTAAATGATTTAATACATTGACCCCCCCAGGATACATAGTGCCATATAGTACAATGTTATTCAGTGTTTTACACATGACCTCTGTACTAACCCTTAAAATGACCTCTAACCTGAATTACATTTACATATTGTAACACGTTGGAAGTCTCACGTTAGTCATAACCACTGTTGACTAAATCCTACCATGACCCTGACAAGAACCGCGCCCTTTAGCCTTTTATAGGGAACCATATTTGGTAACTTCTATACGCTATAATGGATGAATATCATGCTGATATATCTTTGTTATTAGAGATGTCTAATATTTACTTTTTTTTAACTTTTAATGCTGGAATTTAGACAAGTATGTGCTGTTTTTGTCCACCCCTGCTTTTACTTCTTAGCGGCAACAAATAGCTTTTATCTTGAACTACAAAATGCTAACTAGTTAGCTAACTAGTTAGCATTTTAGCAGCATGTAGCTTTTATCTCTAAGTAGAGTGTCAGCTGACTAGTTACTAGTTACTCTACTTAGAGATAAAAGCTACGTGCTGCCAAAATGCTAACTACTTAGCGTTAGCATTTTGGCAGCACGTAGCTTTTATCTTTAAGTAGAGTGTCAGCTGACTAGTTTACTAGCTTATAGACAACAAATAGTTTTTACCTCGAACTACTTAGCATTTAGGTAACAAATAGCTTTTTATCTTTTAGTTGTTTGTCTACTAATTCTTAGCTGTTTGTTAGCTAGATAGTCAGTGTGTAGGAAACAAGCATAGCTTAGCTGTTTGTCAGCTAACTAGTTAGCATTTTGGCAGCACGGAGCTTTTATCTCTAAGTATTGTGTCAGCTGACTAGTTAGCTTGTAGACAACAAATATTTTTGACCTCGAACTACTTAGCATTTAGGTAACAAATAGCTTTTTATCTTTTAGTTGTTTGTCCACTAATTCTTAGCTGTTTGTTAGCTAGATAGTCAGTGTGTAGGAAACAAGTATAGCTTAGCTGTTTGTCAGCTGACTAGTTAGCATTTTGGCAGCACGTAGCTTTTATCTCTAACTAGAGTGTCAGCTGACTAGTGAGCTTATAGACAACAAATAGTTTTTACCTCGAACTAAAAGACACTTAAAGACACACTGACTATCTAGCTAACAAACAGCTAAGAATTAGTTGACAAACAACTAAAAGATAAAAACCTATTTGTTACCTAAATGCTAAGTAGTTCAAGATAAAAGCTATTTGTTGCCGCTAAGAAGTAAAAGCAATTTGTCGCCTTTAAAGTTACGCAATAAAAGCTATTTTCCATAATGCTAGCTAGCTAGTAGGCTTAAAAGTTAGGTAGTTAGTATGACGCGCTAACTGCCTATAGCTGACTTAAACTAAGGGCCGAGCTGACAAAGAACTTTTGGTTCTAAATATAAAATATATGCTAAATATAAGAGCTACATGTTAACTATTTACCACACAGAAATACATTTTGATGTAAACTGGCTCAGGGCTACAAGGTAAATGTTTCTCCTGTTTAGCCTGGGGACAGCAGTGCATTTTGGGACTTGTAGTATGTGTGTTCTAAGATGTTCTAAAACCGTGACTGGTGTTTGCCAAGGACAGAATAATTCTTCTGTCCATGTTTGTGTTCAATTCCTGTCGTCTGCGCTGATGACAACCAAACGCGCTGTTTGCGAAACGTGTCACTTCCCCCCGAGGGAGACATTATTGTCCTGTGCGATCTTTAAAGAAGTTTAAATATTGATGCGTTGCTCACGTCGCATAGAAATTAGCCTGGATGATGATTACGATGAAATATAAATGGCTACCTGGGATTGCTTTTAGTCATTTTGAAATATTCAAAGTGTGTCCTTGGCTTCTTTCCTGTTCTGTCTGCTTGTTGTGAGGCGGAATGATTGCATGTGGAACATCGCTACCTGGATGAAAATGGAGCGTGGCGTGATGTGAGGATGTGAAACGTTGCTAGAGCGTCAAATTATTAGACGTGTCGGCTGGTTGTTGTTTAAAGAGATTGCTGCTTTCATAATAATGGGGACATTTTTGAGAGTGTTAAAAAAAAAAGCATCCAGTTACGACTGATTGGAGGCAACGGCAAGGAAAAGTTGCGGGAACTTTGTGAAAGTGTTTATGAAAGTGATGAAAACTTTCTAAGTGTTGTAAAAACAGGTTTTGCTGAACAGAAAACACATCATGATATCCTTTACCGGTCTTTTCCGGCTCCTGGTCTTGGTAATAGTAGTCGCCTGTTGAAATATAAAGCCGCCATCAAGGCTCTTGTGTGAAAACGACCAGCAATGTATAAGCTACTGTGTTACCCCCCCTCCCCCCGACTCCCCCATCACGCGCCTCCTATTGCTGTCATCTGTTGTCGGTGGTTAAGAAGTTAGCAGATGGCATGCCATGCCGCGCCATGTTTGCAGGATATTGAAAAAGACTTTTTGCAGGAAACTGAGGCCCACCGGCCATTGGGGAGCGTTGATAGCAGCGTAGATTAGCATATCAGTTTTCTCACATAGTCAATTCTGATGGATGCATGACTGATGAGTCTACGTTTGGGGCAAGGGGTGCAGTTCCCCGATAAAGTCAACAGAGGACACTGTGTGGAAACGGTATATACAACATTCATTCATTTTCTACCGCTTTTCCTCAAAAGGGTCGCGGGGGGTGGGGGGTGCTGGAGCCTATCCCAGCTGTCTTCGGGCGAGAGGCGGGGTACACCCTGGACTGGTCGCCAGCCAATCACAGGGCACATATAGACAAACAACCATTCACACTCACATTCATACCTATGGACAATTTGGAGTCGCCAATTAACCTAGCATGTTTTTGGAATGTGGCCGGAAACCGGAGTACCCGGAGAAAACCCACACATGCACGGGGAGAACATGCAAACTCCACACAGAGATGGCCGCGGGTGGAATTGAACCCTGGTCTCCTAGCTGTGCCGCCATATATACAACACAATAATGATAAATTTAGCATACTGTCAACCAAAAGTGTCAGCTCGACCATTAGTTTAAGTCAGCTAGGTAGTTAGTGTGTCATACTTACTACACAACTTTTATGTACTTATGTACTATGTACTTTACTTTTATTTTTTTTGTGCCCACACGCACAACCAAAACTTTAAATTATTGTTATTTATTCTAAATTATTTAAATTATTTGTGCAAATTACTGTTTACGCTGTACATTGTTGTGGCCCTAATTTGTCAATCTGATGTCCACCAGTGTTTTCCATGCGGTTTTGTACATAGAAGAAAATGCTTAAGTGACATTTGATAATATGAACGGATATTGTAGTTTTTTTCTGGTATTGTATAAGCACTGATGAAAATGTATGAATTACCACATGAAACGATATATTACATGGCACTAACATGAATTAATGCAAGGCAGCATATGCAGGCATTACATGCACAGCAGATAGATGCCTTGCATTTAATTTATGTAATATTCCCAGAAGAATGGTTTACACTGCAAGTGTTATATTGCTTTGAATGTTTGGCCTATAAAGAAATTAACTTTGTCTCTCCGCTAAGTACACCCATGCATCAAACCATTACATCCCCGTGATGGATGAATCGCACTCCATATTACGCCGGACAAATGTATTCATATTGAATATTTTTCTAATTTTTCCTGTCTGACCATCTGTGTGTTACTGTGATTAATCCACTCATCCTGTTGCTATAAAGGGTAGGTGTTTTTTTTTCATTTGCACACATAAGAGCTGATATGGAGCCCTAATCCAGCCATATTGTTGTATTTGAGATATTTGTCAGTATCTGGGCCACAATGAGACCTGATTTCATTATCTCTCTATGTGTGTGTGTGTGTGTGTCTGTGTGTGTGTGTTTTCCTGCTTTGCATACTTATGGGGACAGACTTTGTAACAAGAGATAAAGTGGGGACAATTTGGTTGTATTCATCTACTACGAGTTATCCAAAAGAAACTTCTTATATAGCTCAAGCTTTGAACAACTGTATTTAATCATTTAATGGACCCTATTGTGCAAAACTAACTTTTTTGTGTTCCGAAGGCGTTTTAACCCTTAGATACACGAGTGACTGGACCCTACACTCTTCCATAAGTGGGTCAAAAATGAAAAAAAAAAAAAAAACCCATACTAGAATCAATGTGTTTTTATGCCAATTTTGCCATTTTGGTCAGGAATAATCACTTGTATGATATTTAGTATTATATTTAGGTTAATTTATTCCTAACAGCCAAAGTTGATAGGAATCAATGGTTCCTATTGGATTCCATAGAAAATGCATGCAGGTCATATTTGACCCACTTATGGAAGGTTGGGGTAGTAACACAAAAACAAAAAATTCTTAAAATGTATAAAAGGTAAGTTAAAAATGTGAATGCCATGATATCAAAAACATGTTTTTTGAGGAATACCAGGAATATGAATTGATAAAAAAAAATTCATTACAAAAGATATTTCAAGAAAACAACCTGACCCGGTCATTTTTGAACCACTTATAGAAGGACATAAGTAGTGTGTCAGCTGACTAGTTAGCTTATAGACAACAAATAGCTTTTACTTCAAACTACTTAGCATTTAGGTAACAAATAGCTTTTTATCTTTTAGTTGTTTGTCAACTAATTCTTAGCTGTTTGTTAGCTAGATAGTCAGTGTGTAGGAAACAAGTATAGCTTAGCTGTTTGTCAGCTAACTAGTTAGCATTTTGGCAGCACATAGCTTTTATCTTTAAGTAGTGTGTCAGCTAACCAGTTAGCATTTAGGAAATAAATAGTTTTTATTGTTTTGCTGTTTGTCAGATAGCTAGTTCGCACATTGTCCACAGGTAGCTTTTGTTTGTTAGCGATTTAGAATTGTGTTAGCATTTCAGTAGCACATAGCTTTTATCTCTAAGTGTCAGCTGACTAGTTAGCTTATAGACAACAAATAGCTTTTACCTTGAACTACTTAGCATTTAAGTAACAAATAGCTTTTTATCTGTTTGTCAACTAATTCTTAGCTGTTTGTTAGCTAGATAGTCAGTGTGAAGGAAACAAGTATAGCTTAGCTGACCAGTTAGCATTTTGGCAGCACATAGCTTTTATCTCTGAGTGTCAGCTGACTAGTTAGCTTATAGACAACAAATTGTTTTTACCTTGAACTATTTAGTATTTAGGTAACAAATAATTTTTTATCTTTTAGTTGTTTGTCACCTAATTTTTAGCTTTTTGTTAGCTAGCTAGTTAATGTGTAGGAAACAAGTATAGCTTAGCTGTTTGTCAGCTAACTAGTTAGCATTTTGGCAGCACATAGCTTTTATCTTTAAGTAGTGTGTCAGCTAACCAGTTAGCATTTAGGAAATAAATAGTTTTTATTGTTTTGCTGTTTGTCAAATAGCTAGTTCGCACATTGTCCACAGGTAGCTTTTGTTTGTTATCGATTTAGAATTGTGAAAGAAATAGCTGTAACATGTTGAGTTTGTCAGCTAGCCCGTTAACTAGCATATAGGCAAAAAATAGCTGTTATTTTGTAGCTGTTTGTCAGCTAACTAGTTAGCACATCGCCCACAAGTAGCTTTTTTTTGCGTGTTAGCACTTTTGAATTGTGCTAAAGTGGAGCTGTTCCTGGCAGCGATGGAGGGCCAGCCCCGTGTCCTACAAACACACACAAATCATTTACACGCTGTCCTCATCAAAGGCAGCTTCTCTCATCCCCGCCGAGCTCCGACGCCAACGCCGGCTTCCAAGTCGGCGTCCCCCGAGCGTTCCGACGAAGGGCCTCAGCGACTGCCAAGGATGCGATAAATGTTTTAAAGACAGCTGTTGACCTATTATTGCGACGCCACCAGAGAGGCGCATTAGAGGCATGAGTGTTTACAAGGAGGAACACGGCGTTAAATAAAGCAATGGTGCTAATGTCGCTGAGGGCCTGGCGCGCACAAACAAATTGTCAGTCAAACAGCGCGCGATTCTTTGATTGCAACAATAATTAGCCTGCAGTGTTAAAGTCCTCTGGCGTCATAAATAAAATATGGCAGAGATAATGGATTTACGTTCAATAATTCATATTATGCAGTGATGTAGTGGGAGCGTAACACGTTGCTTACACAAATATCATCAAACACATTTATTGACAGCTAGCATTCTATCACTAATCACCGTCCTCTAAATGCCGTATGGATTGATCAGCATCACATGATCTGGCCTGGGTCTACAGGTCTGTTCAGCTGGACCGGGGTCAAACAGACGGCTCGTGTAAAGATCCGGAGCCAGCTGGAGAGCCATGAGTCCAACACAGAAAAGTCCACAAGAGGCGGTGGAGGAGGCGGGTGGAGTTCCTGGAAGAGGCCGATATGAATGATGTGGACACAACATTAGGTACACCCGGGATCCAAGTGGTGCATCTGCCTTCGCAAAGAAGGTAATTTTTAAAAAGTACATTTATGAACAAACAAGTGCTCTTAAATTGTAAAAAAATATTTAGTATTTTTATTTACTTACTGACGATAACAATCACAAATTTACATAACTTGATTCTCAAGATATTATGACTTTTTTTCGAGTAAAATAACTTTTTTCTCGTAAATGTACGACTTTATCCATGTAAATTCAATACTTTTTTTCATAAATATACAACTTTTATGTACAAAATTTACAACTTTTTTCTCATAAATTTATGGCTTTATTGTCAAAAATGTATGACTTTTTTACTCAAGCATTTGCAATTTTATTCTCATAATACTACAACTTTTTTCTCATTAATATACGACTTGATTCTCATAGCATTATGACTCTTAGTATTATTAAGTTATTAAGTTAAGTCTCCTAAATGTACGACACTATTCTTGGAATCTCGTGAATTTATGACTTTACTTTCATAATATTACAACTTTTTTTTTCTCATAAATACAGTACTTATAGTCATAGTATTATGACTTTTTTCCTTGTAATTTGACGACTTTTCTATTCTCATAAATGTGTAACTATTTGTCTCCGGAATTTATAATTTTATTCCCATAATATTCTGACTTTTTTCTCAGAAATTTATGACTTTATTTTCTCAGAAATATATGGGTTTTTATTGTAAATGTACTTTTTTTTTTACTTGTAAATGTACAACTTTATTCTCATTAATTTACTACTTTATTCTCAAAATCTCTCATATTTATGACTCTTAGTATTATAACGTTTTTCCTCCTAAATGTACGACTCTATTCCCAGAATTTCGTGAATTTATGACTTTACTTTCATAATATAATTACTTTTTTTTCATAAATATAGTACTTATAGTCATAGTATTACGACTTTTTTCCTTGTAATTTGACGACTTTTCTATTCTCAGAAATGTGTGACTATTTGTCTCTGGAATTTATAATTTTATTCCTGTCAAATTATTCCCAGCCTTTTTTTCTCAGAAATTTACGACTTTATTTTCTCAGAATTATATGGTTTTTTATTGTAAATTTATAATTTTTTTACTTGTAAAAGTACAACTTTATACTCATTAATTTACTACTTTATTCTCAAAATATCTCATATTTATGACTCTTAGTATTATAATGTTTTTTTTCTCCTAAATGTACGACTCTATTCCGGGAATCTCGTGAATTTATGACTTTGCTAATATTATGACTTTTTTTTCTCATAAATATAGTATTTATAGTCATAGTATTATGACTTTTTGCCTTGTAATTTGACGACTTTTCTATTCTCATAAATGTGTGACATTTGTCTCAGGAATTTATAATTTTATTCCCCTAATATTCAGACTTTTTTCTCAGAAATTTATGACTTTATTTTCTCAGAATTATATGGGTTTTTATTGTAAATTTACAATTTTTTTTACTTGTAAATGTACAACTTTATTCTCATTAATTTACTACTTTATTCTCAAAATTTCTGATATTTTTTTAATGTGGCCCTGAGACGTTTTACTAAATTTTTGTGGCTTCTTCCTCCACCTCTAAACCCCGACAACATTTTGCAGAAGTATGTTTTGTCCTTGTATTT
This sequence comes from Doryrhamphus excisus, assembly GCF_030265055.1. Classification (NCBI taxonomy): domain Eukaryota; kingdom Metazoa; phylum Chordata; class Actinopteri; order Syngnathiformes; family Syngnathidae; genus Doryrhamphus; species Doryrhamphus excisus. The sequence continues at coordinate 19,347,804 of NC_080477.1, read as the reverse complement.
ACCATTGCACTATGTTAAAATGACAAACCAGAGAATGAGTCGACATGTATTGTTTGTAACTATTAAGTAGAAATCCGCTCAAGTCGATGCAATCACAGCAACACGAATCCAAGAAAGAACATTTCAGGCGCAGAGGCTCCCCTTCCTACAGAAAACAATTTACATGCAAATCAAACCTTATCATCTCCCTTTGCCACTTTCAGTGTGCACAGTTGCATTCATTGCCGTTCAGCATTTTCTGTAGGACAAAGCAGACAGTCGCTGTGTTGTCACTTATTTACAGGAGCCTGTTTTCTATAACGCTACATGAAATAAAGTGAGCAATGGATGCAAAATTAATTCCGCAGCAGTGGAAAAATGAACTGAGCAGATTATATTAGAGAGTCCTGACTGTTGTGTGTGTTAAGTGGAAGGGTGACTTGGATGAAGGTGCAAGGCACACTTAAGGCCAGCAGAGGGAGACGTTGCCTATGTTTTTTATGTTTGTTTTTTTTTAATCCCTAATGGAAGGGTTATTTTTAAAATGTATGTATAATATTTCCTATTGTAATTTCCTATAAGTATTATAATAGAGTAAATATATTTAATGTAATTTCTATATTATTATTATTTAATGTAATTTAAGAAATACCATATCGCAGTGCTACAGAAGCAATTATAAATTATTATTCATATATTATAAAAATGTATTACATAAGTATATTCAATAACTTATTTTAAAATGCATGAATAATTAATAATAAATACATAAATTGCTGTATTTAATTTTTTCCCAAAACTATTTTGTTCAAGAGTCATAAAAAGAAAATCTTATTAAAAGAAATATTTATTAATACTCAATATTTGTAATGATTTGTAATCATTTAAATTGGACAAAATTGATTATTTTAGACTGTAAAGAAATTAAATTTTTTATTTTATTTATTTATTTATTTATTAAGAATTAAATTCCATTTCATTTGGAAAAAATATAATTATTTTATCTAACCTGTGACATACGTAATAATAATAAAGTAATCATTATAAAGACGTCATTGTGATTATTGTGATTATTTTGTTTATTCATATCAATATTGACTTTGCTGTAGTTGGTCTCTCTAATGGAGTTCCAATGAGCACAATCGAAGATGCATTATCTTCTTTCAGAGGGCCAAATTTGCGTTGCAGTGATTTGGCCACCAGATGTCGCTATTGAAACATTTTCAAAGTAGCTGCACAATACTTGCTTTTACTGTAGTCCAATAGTCCTGAATACAATCACAATGTAAACACGCTGTTTTCACTTGTGTTATGGCAAGACAGGGGGGACAGGACATTGATTTAATATATATTAAAGTTTAATAATACATCTTTTGTGCAAAAATGATAAAAATCAACATGAATCTTTAAGTGTGGCTAGAAGTATACAGCAGGGAATCAACTAACATTGGCACAATCTCATGCAAACAAAGGTTATTTTACACATTTGAAGCATTAAGTCATCACTGCCCAGTCTGTGTTCTGTTTTCTTCACTGCTCTGAGGCTGCGCACTAAAAGAGAGAGAGAGAGAGAGGAAAAAAGTGCATATGCAAGCAAAAAGTGAGAAAGTTCATAGGAGTGGAGTTGCAGGGTGTCCCACTAAGGAAAAGAAAGAAAGAAAGAGAAAAAAAAAAGGAAAACCTCCTCCAGAAGAGAAGCACAGGCGACACAAGCAAGAAGGACTGCAAGAGACTAACTATTAGACATCTAGAAGTGTTTTTTCCCACACAAAAATGGCTTTTGTGTCGCAATTTAGCAGGGCTGGGATTGTCCTCAGTTGTTTTTTGCTGCACTTCATCAACTTTAAAGCAACGATTGCTGCCCCTTCTCCTATCATCAGATTCCCTGGGGATGATACTCCCAGGACAGACAAAGAAGTTGCACTGGTAAGCTGCTTTTAGCTCATTATGCATAATTTTCAAGATCATTTTGACATATTTTCCTTTATGTCGTCCTTTTTTACAGCGCTATCTGAACACGTTTTACGGGTGCCCACAAGACAGATGTAACCTGATGGTGCTCAAGGACACCTTAAAGAAAATGCAAAAGTTCTTCTCCCTGCAAGAAACCGGAGAGGTCGATGCCAAAACTGTGGAGATCATGAAAAAGCCCCGTTGTGGCGTTCCAGATGTGGCCAATTACAACTTCTTTCACAGGAAACCAATGTGGCAGAAGAAAGACATCACCTACAGGTCAGAACACAGATTTATTTTGTGTTTTTTACAGGAATTTTGTAGTGTTGACAACATGCCTGGCTACTGGAAAGGGTACAAAAAGTTTTCCCAAACTTTTTCAACCCAATTTACAAAATATGGTTCTCAATTCCCTCTTAAACGTTAGCACTTTAGCTCCACATAAACAACTTTAGAATTAAAAAAAAAAAGCACCTTTTTTGAACTCGGTAAATAGATTTAATAAATAACGTAGTCTTTTAAGTCTACACCATACATGTTGGAATTCATGTTTACACTCAATGAAAACCACAGCTGTCCCAGTGGCGGCAGCACTCATGCATGGCACTTTTGCACTATTACCACTGTGCTTGACTGGAGGCAAGACACAATAGTCTTAATACATTTAATATTTGCAAGACCTCCCAAAAAAAAAACTATAAACTATAAAAAAAAACATATTAGGAAAGCAGGACGTGAACAAATGTAACAGTTACTGGTGTTGTTATGGGTGTTGGAGCTGGCCCTCAGAAGTCAAACACAAGCTTCTTTGTCTTACTAGACAAATTAAAATTAAAATTAAAATTAAAATTAAAATTAAAATTAAAATTAAAATTAAAATTAAAATTAAAATTATTAATTTACAAAATGTAAAAAAATAACTTAAATTATATTATGAAAGCAGGAAGTGAACAAATGTAACAGGTACTGATTGTAAAAGTACCAAATGAAGCGGTAGGATTTAATAAGCTTTGCTTCTTCCTACTCCTTTTGGACATGTGGAACTGGGAACTGATTATGTGATGCATTCAATTGTAATCTGATGCATGTTCAAATGAAATAAAACCATTACCATTACCATAACCATTACCATAACCATTACATTTTATCTGCCATAGTAGTTTTCTCATGATGCCACCACTAAGAGGCAGCAAAATCAACAAAGTGTAAAAGTGTGATGATAACCATAGAACAGGAATTGGACTTATTGCGACAAAACTGACTTTTTTTGGCCCTGAAATGTTTTTATTTGAGTAAAGAATTGTTGTACACTTTTACCGGAGAAGTGTTATTAGCACTAAAGCTACATAAATGTTGTTGTTGTTTTGTTTGTGACATACTCATGCTGACTCAGACTGAACACTGTTTTGTTTGAGGTATTTTCAAGCTTCAAAACACCATTATCAAGTAAACTAACCCCCACAGTTTTCCACTAAAAACTGACCCTAAAGAGGCCCCTTGCAGGCAAAAATGCATGATCTAAAATGTGTTTACATATTCAAATGGACCACAACTTGTCCCAGTTTGACCCCCCCCCCTAAGCAAACCCTTCCCTCCCCTTCAACATTCCCCAAACGCCACTCTCCCATCCAGTGGACCATGAAGTGCATTCTTACAGTGTGTGTGTGTGTGTCAGGTCTTGTGTTATGGAGTTTTCCAGCTTTATCCAGATGAGTGGTTTTATGTACCCCCAGCTTGTCTGCCTGGACTATTATTCACCACAATGATTCATGGTCATAATGTTGGCTGGCAACCCCCCCTACAGCTGAATTCTTCTTCCAAAATCTTTGCTTCCCTGCTTCAGAATCCTGGGCTACAGCCCTGATCTTGACGAGGAGGTCATTAATGACGCTTTCTTCCGAGCATTCAAAGTGTGGAGTGACGTCACGCCGCTCTCGTTCAACCGCCTCATGGACGGAGAAGCGGATATTATGATCAACTTTGGACGCAATGGTAAGTGACTTAGCTGATAGGCTAATTAGACTAGCTTCTTCTTTTCAACCTTAATAATGATTTTGAGTGCATGCGAAAGTGGGTAGGAAAATGTAGTTGCACCACACAGCAGGAACAGAACCAATATTGTAATAGTAGTAAGGAAAAGTAGTGCTCAAATTGAGTTTCACACCAACAGCTGGGTAGTGTAATCACATTTGAAAGCGCATGTAGAGGGAGATAAAGAAGAAAGAAGTGTAATACCTTATTTATAACCGTAATATTTTCATAGTGTTTAACCTTCTAGATGTGTTTTTTTAACATTATGACAGCCCTCTTGACATAAAATAACACTCCTACAGTCACTTGTATTACCCAATGTAGTAGTAGTAGTAATGTAGTAGATGTAGTAGATGATAACATTTTCAGACATACTACATAAAACTGTAAATGTTACTGTATAATGTTATTTTCTGCCGCTTATCCTCACGAGGGTCGTGGGGCAAGAGGCGGGGTACATCCTGGACTGGTGGCCAGCCAATCACAGGGCACATATAGACAAACAACCATTCACACTCACATTCATACCTATGGACAATTTGGAGTCGCCAATTAACCTAGCATGTTTTTTTTTGGAATGTGGGAGGAAACCGGAGTACCCGGAGAAAACCCACATCCACATCCATATGCAAACTCCACACAGAGATGGCTGAGGGTGGAATTGAACTTGGGTCTCCTAGCTGTCAGGTCTGCGCGCTAACCACACGACCACCATGCAGCCCAGCAAAGGATTACTGAATGAAAAGTTTATTTACCTAAATTTGTCAAAAAAAAAATATTTAGGGCACAAAGTGTTGCTTAATGTTAGTACAGTAAACCTCGGATATATCAGACTCGGATATATCGGAAATTCGCTCACAACGGACAGATAAAAAAGAACCGATTTTTCTGTAATGCATTTCTAATAAAAATTCATTGCATATATCAGATTTTTTATAACGGATTTCGCCTATTTCGGACAAAATCTCCAGTCCCGTTCCAATGCATTTCCATTAAATTTCCCTCACATATATCGGATGGGCGCATCGTGGCGCTCCGATTCGCCGAATCGTGACAGGCCGCTATACGACGTCATTTGCAGCGTTTGCAGCGTTGCCTGCGCGTCCAGGTACATTGGAAACATAGTCAAGGAAGTGCCTTTTTATAACGGATAAAATCCGATTTACGCATATATCGGATTTATATCCGGTATATGCGTAAATCGGATTTCGCTTATATCGGACAAAACCAGTGGGAACAATTGAATCCGATATATCCGAGGTTTACTGTATACAGTTTGTGAGCTACATTGCTAACATTACGTTAGCCTATTTGCTGAAAAAAAAAACACAAAATGATCAAACTTGCAAAGCCTAAGTCTGAAACTGACTGACAGATAGTTGGTAGAGCTCTAGTCTTTATTTAATATGTGTAGCAAAGCCTTTTTTTTTCCAATGTATACATGTATACTGTATTTTCTGGACTATAAGTCACTCTGGAGTATAAGTCGCACAAGGCCAGAAATGCATAATTAGGTAGAAAAAAACATACATAAGTCGCACTGGAGTACAAGTTGCATTTTTTGTGGGTAATTTATTTTATAAACTACTTGACCAAAACAGACATTACGTCCTCTTGGAAGGCAAGTTCTAACAATAAAAGAATAGAGAACAGGCTGAATAGGTGTAAGATATGCTAACACAATGCTTATTCAGCTACACAAAAAATAAACATAAACAGAAAAGGTGTCCAGTGTTTATGTAACATAAAGAGTTTTTTTCATTTATAAGTCGCTCTGGAGTATAAGTCACAGGAACAGCCAACCTATGAAAAAATAAGTGTGACTTATAGTCCGGAAAATACGGTAAATGTAGGCGTCTCTTCTTATTCTCTTCTTCTAAACAAGCTGTGTTTCATCAACAGAACATGGAGATGGTTACCCGTTTGATGGAAAAGACGGCCTCTTGGCTCATGCGTTCGCTCCTGGACCGGGAATCGGTGGCGACTCCCACTTTGACGATGATGAACAGTGGACGCTGGGAGAGGGCCAAGGTAAAGGACATGGAAACTCGAGATACTCCTCAGAGATTGTTTTGTTGAACATTGTGGGGCTTAGCATGAAAAAAAAAATATTACAAGCCGATCTGGAAGACGAACACAACGAAAAACTCCCACTTGCACATCCTGACCCAGATACATAGATCTTGACCCACTTGGTGAAATTCTTGTTCTAACAGTGGTGAAGGTGAAGTTCGGGAACGCGGATGGCGAGTTCTGCAAGTTCCCCTTCCTGTTCATGGGCACTGAGTACAACAGCTGCACGTCTCAGGGTCGCGATGACGGCTTCCTGTGGTGCTCCACCTCGTACAACTTCGATGAAGATGGCAAATATGGCTTCTGTCCTCACGAACGTAGGTTACATGAGAGAACATCATGTTTACACTTGCACAATAACCGATTTGTTTGTCCACTTCCTTTGTTTACTGTTGACCGAGAAGCACAAGTCCAAACGGTAGTGAGTTATTTCTGTTGGACAGACAGAAAGTAGGCTGCACTATCTGCCAGGAAAGTGTTTCTCGTCCAAGTTTCTGCCCCACTTTTGAGGAACTAGACTTTGTTTTGTTTATCAGTGTTGTGTTGCATTGTTAGAACACGAGCACATGTGTGTCACAGATATGTAAAACCTGTTTTACATCATGTAAACATGACTTTCTACACATCAAGTATCCTTGGCCTTTCCTTTGCATTGCAGTGCTGTTCACCCTGGGCGGAAACGGTGATGGCGCCGCATGTAAATTCCCCTTCACCTTCCAGGGCGAGAAGTATGACGGATGCACCACGGCGGGCAGGGACGACGGTTACCGTTGGTGTTCCACCACTGACAACTACGACCAGGACAAAACCTTTGGCTTCTGCCCCGAGACTGGTTGGTGGTATTTTCTTCTTCTCTTTGATTTTATCAGCTGTAGACTAGTCTGCTTGATTCTCTCCAAAAGGGAAGGAAGCTCCATTTGTGGATTTCTGGACTTTCTTATCAACTGCTGAAGGCCTGTAGAGTAGGGATGGGTTAAACAATTATTTCTGTAATCGATTAATCTAGAAAATAGTTTTTCGATGCGTCGATTAATCCCTGAAAGTCCCTGAAAACATAAACCACAAACACAGGGGTCTCAAACTCGCGGCCCGCGGGCCAAATGTGGGCCACAGGACACTAGTTTGAGGCCCCCTGTCTTGATATGAAAGTTTAATGTTAGATGCTGGATGCTGTATGGTATCATGTACCCAGAAAAAATTATTACGTTTGATTAATGTTCATGTTAAAGGTTAAATAACTGTTAATAGTTATCCTCCCTATCCGTGTGGAAGTGGTACGTTTTTGGCTATTTAAGTTTAAAGGAAATAACTTGAAGGCTACCGTTTAGGTCGCTAGCTCTCTAGTTTGTGAGTTAGCATGTGTCGCAAGACCCTGCAGTTGCGCAATATGTTGTAAATAAAAAGAGAATAAATGTGACTATAGTCGTGTTTTGTCATGTCTACAGGGCTCTAATAATGCTTTGTTCATTTTAATCTGAAAAAAATAATTTGTCTACCCACCAACTATATGTGGTTTCTTAAGTTTTTACTATTTGCTGTTTTATTATTATTATTATATTTATTTATTACTGATTGATTTTCTTTATTCTTGATTTGTTTATTTATTTTTCATCTTATTTTGTGTAGAAAAATAAAAATTAAGATATTTGAGAACAGTTTTTTTTTTTGGAAAACCCAGCCTCGCCCAGACCCTAGCTCCAGTAGCCCCCAAGTAAATTGAGTTTGAGACCCCTGCACAAACACATGCAAAGGTTAATAAAAATATATATTTCTAAATGAGCCATCTGATAATCAAGGCTTTACTGCAGGGGTGGGCAAACTACGGCCCGGGGGCCACATGCGGCCCACCAAGCGTTTGAATCCGGCCCGCCAGTTGCTTTCTAAGTAACTTCAACTTTTAACATACAAACTGGCAACATGACTTGCAAGTCGGATGTCTGATTTAGTAAAAAATAAACAACAAAACTGTCAAATTAAATGACATAGTTTGATGTGGTGTGATGTTTAAAGTGCTCCTAAAAAAGGGACATGAGAACATACAACTGATATAGGATAACAATTTAAAGATAAAATTAGACAAATAATTCAAGGAAAATGATAAGCATAAAATAGTGTGTGTGTGTTAAATATATGTTCTGGCCCCCCAGACAATTTTGTTAACTCAATGCGGCCCTCGAGTCCAAATATTTGCCCACCCCTGCTTTACTGACTTTGGTCGGAAGGAGGGTTCAGAGTTGGACAGGGTTTGAGGGTATAAAAGTAGAACCGCTGAAGGTACCACCCCGTCTTTTACATAAAAGCTGAACCTGTCGTTGGTCCTTGCAGCCATGTCAACAATCGGAGGAAACAGCGAGGGCAGCCCATGCGCCTTTCCCTTCACCTTTTTGGGCGACACGTACGAGGCGTGCACGTCGTCCGGCCGCAGCGATGGCAAGATGTGGTGCGCTACGACCAAAAGTTACGATGACGACCGCAAGTGGGGTTTCTGTCCAGATCAAGGTAGATGTTGACAATTCTTTGTTGAAGCACATCTGCTAAGGAGATCTTTTTTTAAAATTTTATCCCGTGTTTTGTTTTTCCAGGGTACAGTTTATTCCTGGTGGCTGCTCACGAGTTCGGTCACGCCCTCGGCTTGGAGCACTCTCAAGACCCTGGTGCACTGATGGCCCCCGTCTACACCTTCACCAAAGACTTCAGACTTTCTAGTGACGACATCAATGGCATACAGGAGCTTTATGGTGAGAAGAAAATACCACAGTTTTTTTTTTATTACAGGCCAGGGAATAACAATTGACCTTTATTATTATTATTCACAGGCGTTCCTACAGACAAACCTCTACCTCCAACCCAGGGACCCGTTACACCGATGGACATCTGTAAAGAACCTGTTACCTTTGATGCTGTCGCTCAAATTAGAGGAGAGACCTTCTTCTTCAAGGACAGGTAGCCTACCAAAACTGGTGTTTTTGGCGTGTATTCCTTGTTTCTGGATCCTGGATCCTCCCAGCCAGCAGTTCTTGGTTATTTCATCAGTAGCAAAACAATCGTTATTATCCGTAAAAACTGCCTACGTTGCTTCACAGGCGCCGATGAGTAATGTAAGTACTGTAGTTAGTCACGCAGTGGTTAAAGTGCTACATCAGGCTTTTTTTTTGGAAAGCACTAGGAAGTTGTTTTTGCTGAGACTCACACTACAAAGTAAAAACAACTTTTATGATCATAACAATCTGAAATAGACTGAAGCAAACAAAACCTCAAAATCTGCTTTTACCCAATTGCTACATTGGAGCTCACAATCTCACTCATATTCTCTGCCTGCCTTGAAACGTTTTGGCTCGTTGTTCGGAAATCAAGCTGTGCTGAAATTTGAGTCTGTGTTGACTCATGATGCTCAAGGAGTTCAAGCACATACTTGGAGTTTAACGTCAGATAGACTCAACTTATTTCAAGTCTCAATGGTAGGTTCCTGTCGATGCATTTCTCTCATCATTTTCCCTTACAGATTAATCCAAAATGCCAGGCAGAGGAGAGACCCTGTATTTGTATACAAACACCAGTCACATAGTCGCTTAAAAAAACAAGACTGTACTAAAATAATCATCCTATTGATAATTAAAAATAATATTGGCAAGTAAATATCTATTTTGCAAACACATTTTAAGACTATTTTCCCACTTTTTCCTATTTTAATATAATAATAATAATAATAATAATAATAATAATAATAATAATAATAATAATAAATAATAATAATAATAATAACAATAATAATAATAATAATAATCATTATTATCATTATTATTATTATTATTAGTATAACTAATAATAATAATAATGATAATTATTATTATTATATTAAAATAGGAAAAGTGGGAAAATAATAATAATAATAATTATTATTATTATTATTATATTAAAATAGGGAAAAGCAGGAAAATAGTCTTAAAATGTGTTTGCAAAATAGATATTTACTTGCCAATATTATTTTTAATTATCAATATGATGATTATTTTAGTACAGTCTTGTTTTTTAATAATAGATTTATAATTTTTTTATAATATTTTTGGTTTTTTAATAATAATAATAATAGATATTATTATTATTATTAATTATTATTATATATAATAATAATATTAATTATTATTATTATATTAATTATATTAATATTAATAATGATATTAATTATTATTGTTGTTGTTATATATAATATTAATAATAATAATATTATTATTATTATTATTATTATTATTATTATTGTTGTTGTTGTTGTTGTTGTTATTAATAATAATAATAATAATAATAATAATTATTATTATTATTATTATTATTATTATTAGTTATACTAATTATAATAATATTATAATATTATATTATAACAACAATAATAATAATAATAATAATTATTTATTTATTTATTTTAAATAGCGCTTTTCAAAAAAACTGAAAATGGAGTTGAATAAAAGCAAGTAAACAGAGTATAAGATACATTAAAATACAACATTCCTTTGTTTATACACTGCTAAAACATGGGTAAAAGTGGGGCACAGCAGTCAGGTATAAAAAGTTAGACATTAAAAACAGATTTAAAGAGGTAGAAATGTTTAAAATATCATTAACAACATTAACATTAATATTACACCAGAATAATAATACATTCCAATATGCAATCATGCAAACATTTTTGCTGTCACTTCATAAATTTGACTCCATCCTCTGCTCTACTTTTAAAAACCGGCCCATCTTTTCGCCTTTCAAAAAACTGGGTCAGTGGAAAAGCGTTTGGGAATCAGTGGTGGTTGTTGTTGTGCAGCTTTATTGCAAATCCAGGCAAGATGGCTCTTGTTCCATTGGGTAGCCTCCAGCCTTTAACGACAACCAGATGCTCATGAATCAGGCTTTTGTGGCTCAGTCCACCAGTGGAGCCCCTACTACTCCCACACTAAAACACTGAGCCCACCTCCATACCCCCATCCTCCTCCTTTTAACCACCCCGTTCTCTTCTTTGTGTCAGGTTCCTGTTCAGGTCTGTCAACTACAGAGCCAAGCCCAGTGGACCCATGCTGGTGGCCACCTACTGGCCGGACCTACCTAGCAAGATAGATGCCGCTTATGAGAACCCACTGGAGGAGAAGACGGTCTTCTTCTCAGGTTGGATGAATAAACTGCTGATTTCTGGCAATATAGTGTCAGAAATAAAAAGTCGGATAACTTTACTTTCTGCTCTTTGGAACATCATGGAGTCATTGGCTGACTCTTTGCAGTGTCTGCCAGAATATCGCAAAGTACTTATTAGTGGTTCTTGACACATTTTTTTGTGTTTTACTAATACAATGATGCTCTTGCTTTCCCATTGGATTTATATAATATGTATTAGCTGGAAAAACACAGCTAGCTAGTATGCTGTCCAGTCTGTTCTTTCACTTTTCAGCACAGATCAAGGCATAGCTTAGTTATTAGCATTAGCATTCTGGCAATCGGCAACAGATAGCACCAAACGAGTCAGAGGTTTTCATCCTGTCACTCACACGTGCCGGTGACCTGCTGGAAAGTGTCAGATTGTTAGCAAGTTAGCAAACAGAGTGTTTATAATGGTCATTTGAAGATTAGGCGGGGCTGCACGGTGATCAAGTGGTTAGCGTGCAGACCTCACAGCTAGGAGACCCAAGTTCAATTCCACCCGCGGCCATCTCTGTGTGGAGTTTGTGGGTTTTCTCTGGGTACTCACTTTCTCTTTCTCTGTTGTTCTTGTTTTTGAGTGTGTCTCGTTGGGACGATGCGTTCAATGCATGTGGTTTTTGCAGTTTCTCAGGTTTTCTTGCTGTTGTCAGTCCCCTCTTGAATAAAATGTCGAAAATTTTCAAAAGACAACCCCTTCACTACTGGCCATTTTAGACAATTTTGACTGATTTACCAAGGCTCAAGGGACTGCACGGCCGTCAAGTGGTTAGCGCGCAGACCTCACAGCTAGGACACCCGAGTTCAATCTCTGTGTGGAGTTTGCATGTTCTCCCCGTGCATGCATGGGTTTTTTTCCGGGTACTCCGGTTTCCTCCCACATTCCAAAAACATGCTAGGTTAATTAGCGACTCCAAATTGTCCATAGGTACGAATTTGAGTGTGAATGGTTGTTTGTCTATATGTGCCCTGTGATTGGCTGGCGACCGGTCCAGGGTGTACCAAAGTCAGCTGGGATAGGTTCCAGTATTCCCTGTGACCCTATTTAGGATAATCGCCATAGAAAATGGATGGATGGATGTTGTTTCTTCTCTTCATCCTCTACATCCTTCCACTTGGCAATATCATCCGTCGACATGGCCTCAATTTCCACAGCTACGCTGATGATATTCAACTATACATTTCTACCACCTCCATCAACTCCAACATCTACTCCACCCTCACCAACTGCTTAGCTGATATCAAAACTTGGATGGAACAAAATTTTCTCAAACTTAATAGTGACAAAACAGATATTATCATCATCGGTCCCAAAAACACCACGGCGCCCACCCATAATTTCCATCTTCAATTTGACAGCGCCACCCTCACTCCATCCCCGCTCATCCGCAACCTTGGTATCCTCCTAGACCCCACCCTTTCATTTGAACCCCACATCAAACAGTTAACCCGGACTGCATTCTTTCATCTTAAGAACATAGCCCGACTCCGTCCATCACTTACATTCTCTGCCGCTGAATCCCTAATCCATGCATTCATCACCTCCAGAATCGACTACTGCAACAGCATTCTCTACGGTACACCATCCAAAACCCTCAACAAACTACAATATATTCAGAACTCCGCTGCCCGCCTCCTCACCTCCACCCGCTCCCGTGAACACATTACCCCTGTCCTCCAAAACCTCCACTGGCTTCCCGTCCCCCAACGCATTCACTTCAAAATTCTTCTCATCACCTACAAAGCCCTCCACGATCTGACCCCCCCATATCTCACAGACCTCCTCCATCCACATAATCCCCCGCGTCCCCTTCGCTCCTCAGACTCCAACCTCCTGGCACTCCCCTGTAAGACCAAGCTCCGAACCTGGGGAGACAGAGCCTTCTCCATCGCTGCCCCCACTCTCTGGAACTCTTTGCCCCATTCACTCCGTGCTTGCCCTGACCTTCCCACCTTCAAAAAACAACTCAAAACCCACCTCTTTAAATCTGTTTTTAATGTCTAACCTTCTATATCTGACTGCTGTGCCCCGCCCCCGCTTTTTTAACTGTGTACTAACCAATGAATGTTGTATTTTGGTGTGTCTTTTATTCTGTTTACTTGCTCTATTCAACTTCATTCTTTTGTAAAGTGTCTTTGAGTATCTTGAAAAGCGCTATACAAATAAAATGTATTATTATTATTTATTATTATTTGTTACAATAGCTGCTATCGTGCTTCCTCCCAGGAAACGAGATGTGGGTCTACAAGGCTGATGAGCTCCAGAAAGGCTACCCCAAGAGGCTCAGCAGCCTCGGCCTCCCGAGCGATGTGGAGCACATCGATGCCGCCTTCAGCTTCAGGAAGAACAGGAAGACTTACCTCTTTGCCGGGGAAAACTTTTGGAGGTGAGGAACAAAACAAAGATTTCCCGAGAGTCTGTCTTTGGTGTTACAACTTTGTGTCCTTATATTTGCAGATATGATGAAAATACTAAGACAATGGACGCCGGTTTCCCTAAACTTATCGCTGAATCCTGGAATGGCATCCCGGATAACATTGACTCTGCTTTCAGTCTCAACGGAATTGGTATTTTCTTTTCTGTTATGTGTTTAGGATACTTTATATTGAAGTACTGCATGGTAACACATGACTCTTAATGTTAGTTTTGCTTGGTTGGTGAAAAGGCGAGTACATGCAGGGTGAAATTTCAGGAATGCAAAGACATTCGGCAAAGACCGCCGTCGGCTTTGGATTGGACGGGAATATTTTGCCAGTGGGGTTTTTTTTCCATTGCGGCTTTCCCGAATATACGCAGCATCAACATCTTGATATAAAGCAAGTCTGTGCAACGCTACAGTCGAGCCTCTGTCTGCTTCCATGATGAGCAACTTTCAGCAGTCTTCATTCATGTGGGCCGTACACTGTTCCGATTAAGGTCTGAATCCAGAGACTGACTTTTGATCATTTAGAGTTTTTTTCCGGATGTTTTGAAACGATCAATGACTCTCCAATCCCTCTCTCTCTGATTGGCTACATAAGAAACCCTTGACAGAGAGTTTATGTTTTTTAAGGGAATGTTTATATTTACCTTTGATGGAGAGTCACCCGTCTTGTTTGGACTGATGCATTCAATGCTGTCTTAGTGACCTTTTTGAGTGTTAAGCTGCTGTGTGATGAGTTTGACACCGTGCATATTATACACTGGAAATTACGGTAAATACAGGAGACTCTCCTTTTGTGGCCACTCGTGTTTTCTTTCTGTCTTCTGTCTCCTCTCGGATTAAACTACCTCCCGAGAAGTACATTTTTGGTGTATAAGCTGCTATTTTCTTCTGAAATTTGGAACCCTACGGTTTCTAATTTATGTCTATGTTCTAATCTTATCACATCTCATGTACTTCAGAACTACTAATAATCGTGGAGGCTCGTGGAGGCAGAAGTTAAAACAGCAGTACTTGTGTTGTTTATTTCTTAGCGACCTTTTTGAGTGTTAAGCTGCTGTGTGATGAGTTTGACACCGTGCATATTATACACTGGAAATTACGGAAAATACAGGAGACTCTCCTTTGGTGGCCACTCGTGTTTTCTTTCTGTCTTCTGTCTCCTCTCGGATTAAACTACCTCCCGAGAAGTACCATCATTTTTGGTGTATAAGCTGCTATTTTTTTCGGAAATTTTGAACCCTACGGTTTCTAATTTATGGCTACGTTCTAATCTTATCACATCTCACGTACTTCAGAACTACTAATAATCGTGGAGGCTCGTGGAGGCAGAAGTTAAAACAGCAGTACTTGTGTTGTTTATTTCTTAGCGACCTTTTTTGAGTGTTAAGCTGCTGTGTGATGAGTTTGACACCGTGCATATTATACACTGGAAATTACGGTAAATACAGGAGACTCTCCATTGTTGTTGTTTATGTCTCGTTAGGATTAATCGGTTCAATGCTGTGTGGTTTACACTTTACTTGTTTTTTTTTTGTGCCCTCAGTCTCCTCTCAGGTAGAATGTGGTTTCTTAGAGAAGTAAATACAACAGACGCTCCCATTGGTATTGTTCGGTAGTGTGTCTCGTTAGTACTTCTCGCAGTTCCTCACCTTTTTTTTTGCTGCCTTCAGTCTCTTTGTCGGATAAAATGTGTTTCTTTGTGAAAATTAATGCAGGATATTGTCTGTTTTTCTTGTTTTTGAGTGTATATATATATACATATATATAGGCAGTGAAGACCAGGTACCTCATGAGCTTGTCAACTCATTGACAATGACAGGAGGCCATAACTCAATGTAACAGTCCGACTCTCAATGTCAGCTTACAAAGAACACTTAACTCATCACACAGCGTCTGAACACTCAAAAGGTATACCTAATATACAGACATGTACATGTATGTATATGCAGTTCGTTTGAGCAAAGCATTCCTTGGAGGACAAGCAGCATCAAAAATGGATGGCTGGCAGTACAATGCTGCCTGTGTCCACCAGAGGGAGGCTGATGTCATTACAGCACCCCAATAAATTCTCTCGTTGGGACGATGCGTTCAATGCATGTGTTTTTTTTTTTTCAGTTTCTCAGGTTTTCTTGGTGTTGTCAGTCGCCTCTTGAATAAAATGTTGGAATTTTCAAAAGACAATCCCTTCACTACCTGGACATTTTCGACAATTTTGACTGATTTATCAAGGCTCACGGGGCTGCACGGCCGTCAAGTGGTTAGCGCGCAGACCTCACAGCTAGGAGACCCGAGTTCAATCCCACCCGCGGCCATCTTCTGTGTGGAGTTTGCATGTTCTCCCCCTTGTATGCATGGGTTTTTCTCCGGGTACTCCGGTTTCCTCCCACGTTTCCATCCGGCCATTTTAGACAATTTTGACTGATTTATCAAGGCTCACAGAATATTGGGTTCCATGGCTGTATAAAATGGAACCTACCAAAAGAAAGAGTGTGCGTACATGCGTGTGCATGTGTTACAATTTCCTGACAATGTGTAACCTTCTGCACGTTACACTCCTCCATGCTCTTCCCCTCCAGATGTAGAAATATGTCTTTTGTATTGAATCAGTTAATACTTGATACCTTAGTTGTCTCTCATTGTTTTTGTTTATTAGCTAGTTTAGTTGTTCGTTATACTTTACATATGTACACATACTAAATCCTTTCCTGTTTTTGTCTTTGGCCAGATTACAGCTACTTCTTCAAAGGCAACCACTATTTCAAACTGGAGGACAGCAGCTTGAAAATTGTCAAGTTAGGTGAAATCACAAAGGACTGGCTCGGCTGTTGAGCGCCTACCCAAAAAAATGCATCCGGCGACTCCCTGTGACGAGGACATTGCCAAGCTAATGTACTCTGTAACCTGAGGCCCGCTTATTGGACCCGTCGTCTACACCATGAAACTCATCGATTTGGTGCTGATGTTCCATCACGTTCCACGTTTTACGCAGATGCACATTTACTACACTATGTACTCTTTTTTTTTTATTGTTGTTGTTGTATTGTTGTCTAGTTTTACTGTAGTTTTGAACCGAGACATCAGGTATGTCCACACTGCATTGAGCGATGAGGTTGTTGTGAACAGTATACGGAATTCATGTAGATGAAGTGTGTAAACTAGGTTTTTATACATATATATATATAAATGTATGTTTTTGACTAGTTAATTTGCTAATAGTTGTGCAATACATTTGAAAAAAATGACTTTTGCACAATCTCTCTGACCGAATATGGTGCTTTTTGAAACTTTTTTTCTTCAGAAAATGCACACAATCGGGTGTCAAACTAATGGAAAGAATTACAATGTACTTTTAGATGATTTCTTTTAATTTGACACCCATTTGTGAATACATGCATTTTTTTTTATGTTTATTTGAGGATGTCCGGAATGGAATATTTGCATATTTCCTCTTGTTAGCACTTTTGTAGGAACTTTGTTTTATTTTTTGACTGAGGTACAGAGAGATTGAAGGTACAGGTTGCCTCTTGAGGTTGTTTAGGTTTGGGTACTGCAGAAATTAGAATTTACTTTCTCCTTGAACGTGTCAGTTGTTTGTTTTTGTGTTGTTTGTAATGCTTGTGCACTTTGTTACTGTCAGCAATAAGGATGGTCATTATAACGTAATATGAAAACGTGTATATGAACTGTATAACACAATACACCATACTAAATAACACTACTTGTTCATATGGGCAGTTGTAGCCTAAATAAAAAATAATGTTGCGCCTTCTAGTGGACATTTCACTAAATAAACAGTTTAATTGTGCTTAATATTTAAGCAGGGTATATAATATAATTATATAATATAAATAATGTTTTACATTCTTGTGATTGCCTTAATGGGGGTTTTTAATGTAAAAAAATATTAATAAATATACTTTATTAACCCTGTGAGGGAATTTAATGTGCAAGCATATTCACACAACGTGTACAAATGTTAATCTACATGAGAAAAATGAAAAGCAAACAAAAAAAATGCACAAGCAATATTCAATAAGAATGAAAAAGGAAAACTGTTTCAAAATATTTGAAACCTGTTTAAGTGTTTAAAATAGAAAAAGTAAACAGCCCAAGTGATGCTGTTCCACTTCAGTCCTGTAGGTGGTGATAGAGCGCAGTACAAACCATTACCAGACAAAATAAATAATGAAAAACAATGAAAAACTTGTGCGCTACATGACGAGATTTTTACACTCCGGAGGAAAAAAAAAGTCAGGGATTTACTTTGACATTTAAATGTCTTATTTCATTCGGACTGTTTGTTCTAAACCCTTTGTATCAATTTGTTCAGTAGTTTTTAGTTGATTTTGTTAAAAGTTAGTACGAATATCAAGGGGCAGGCGTGTTAGCTAAAACGGTGGACGTAATCAGTGAGGTACAATTGTGAGGGTTTGTATATTAGAAAACGAACTGTTTTTTAATATTTTTTATTTTCATAAAGTAAACCATTGCCTCAACTATGGCGTCACTTTATTTCGTCACTTACTATGTGACGCAAGCGTTTCAACTCTCGCTTTGTAGGAGGAGGGTCTTCAATCGAGCTACTTCCGGGTTGGCTACAGCTCCTTGTTATGCTAGCTCGAACGCTCGTGTGAATTAGGGAGGGAAGGAAAGGGATGGGGGTGGATAAGGGCCTCCGAACGAGGAAGTACTGCAATGATAACATGAAGCTCCTGCTGCTGCTGCTGCCGCCGCCTTCTCTGTGATTGCAATCCCCCTCATCTGTTTCCTGCCCGCGATGCCGTCCCAGCGCGTCTTCGCTCTGCCTAGGCAGCAATCTCTGCTCCTTCCTGCCGTTATCAACCCCTTCGTACAGGACACTAAACTCTCCAAGACCACCATACTCAAAGTGAGTGACTACTGCGTTTCTTATATATATATATATATATATATATATATATATAAATACGCATCGAGATATGTGAAATGACGTCCACATCGCCAAGGCCTTGGTGTTGTTATTGTTATTATGATAATCTGCTTTGCTATGTGCAAAGCCTCACTGTGTGGTATGCATTTCAGGAACAATGGGAGCCCTTATGTGCTGGATACTGATCAGGATTTTACACAAGGAATGTAAACCGCCTGCATTCGTGTGTCTCTCTTTCTCTGTTCTCTCTGAGTAGTGTGTCCTCCAGGGAATCGTCCTGGTCCCGCTTCGCGCCATCCTCATTTCATTGGTGCTCATGGTAACATGGCCAGTGGCTGTCATCATCACCTTCAAGCATCCTCTGAAGGGAGCAGTGGCACCAATGACAGGATGGAGAAGGTAAAGAACAACAGCACCTATAACGGAATGATGGGGAAAAAGTAAATCCGCTAATTGTACTGCCTTTGAGAGTAGCAAACACTACCTTTATAAACCACAGTTATTATACTTTATGAAGTAGAACATACGATGGATCTGCGCGATTGATCGATCGCGCTGCGCTCGAGATGGATCCATTGTTAGCGCACAAATCGATCGATTTCTGCACTCACGATGGATATAACTGACTTTTGCGTTAGAGACCGATGCTTTGACACTTTGCTGACGATGACTGACGTTGATCTGCTAATTGCATACAATGACAGGGTTAGGGTTAGGGTTTAGGGTTCACACTCCCCCCCGCCGAGAACGGTAACAAAGTGAACTGCTTGACAATTAATCAAAGATTTAAAATTTGCATGCACCGACTTCTTGTTGATTCTTGTAAGTAACAACGCTCAGTGCTGCCATTTGTTGGCATCTAAACAAACTACACACATCCATCCCGGGCGCAGGAATATACCATTAATTGTGAGCGCAGAAATCGATCAATTTGTGCGCTAACGATGGATCGTGCAGATCCATCGTAACGGCCATATTCTACAGAGCAGCCGGAACGAACAGGCACATATGTCACACTAACTTTTGTTTCACATTCTTAATTTTCAACATAGTCATATTGTACTAAGCAGCCAGGACAGGCTTCTATGGTTATCATCACACTTTTTAATGTCTTCAATGGTGGCATCCCACTAATAAGTCATAAGTCTTCCTTTAAATGGTCGATGAGCCACGGTGGGTTGTTCAGGTGTACCCAATATTGTGATCTACTATGACAAACCGAGAATCGGCATTATCTTGGATTTACGATCCAAACACAAACAAGCAGCCTATTGTCACAACAAATAGATCCTGGCACTTTGTAGAAAGTGCCTTTAAAAATATATATATAAATAAATAAAAAATAATTAAAGATCATATCAGCACCACCAACATGACTTCAGCTCTGTTCCCAGAACACAAGAACAGACTGAGTGGGTGCCATAAGCTACAGTAAATTAAGCTAATAATGTTTGATTATGTGATGATTCGATTTTGTTAGTCATGCAGAAAGTCTGTTGTCCAAACAGTTATGATTGTAGACTACACCAATGAGGAAGTGTGGTGGAAGTGAAAAGTGGTTGCAATATATAAAGTTGAAGCAAAGTACGTAGGTTGTGCAACCGTCACAGCAACAAGCCTTGAAGCCATAAATGCAGAAAAAAAAGCCTACTACCCCGATAATAAACATCGTTTCATGAAAATCTCTCTGTTTTGGATTATTGTTAAACCCTATTCAACTTTGTGTTGTCTGCAGGCTCATGTGTCAGAGTGTGATGGCCACCCTGGGGAGAGCCTACTACTTCTGCATGGGCTTCCGAGTGGTGGTCAAGGGCAAGCAAGTGAGCAGTAGCGAGGCCCCCATCCTGGCCGTGGCCCCCCACTCCACCTTCTTTGACGGTATCGTGTGCATAGTGGCCGGCCTGCCTTCCACTGTTTCCCGCATGGAGAACCTGGCCACGCCCATCTTTGGCAGTGAGTCATTTTTGGCGAAAATAATTTGTTGTTGTGTCCACCATAAAGCCATTATTAACTGCATTGTTACCGACACAAAAAGCTGAAGCAACCTCATTCTATTGTGAATTTTTCCACAAAGTAATTACCGTATTTTCCGCACTATACGGCGCACCGTGTTATAAGGCGCACCTTCAATGAATGATATATTTTAAAACTTTTTCCATACATAAGGCGCACCGCATTATAAGGCGCTACAGTAGAGGCTGTAGTTACGTTATGCAACCATTAGATGGTGCCGCGCTAAAGGGAATGTCAACAAAACAGTCAGATAGGTCAGTCAAACTTTATTAATAGAGAACAAACAAGCTTTCCACAACTCCATTCACTCCCAAAATGAATAAACAGCTGTTTTATTATTTTCTCTGAGGTAAAGCCATCTCGCTTTATTGCCACGGAAACTTTGTTTAGTCTTCTTTACTTGGCGCAGCTCATCCTCATGCTTCCTCCACTTCCGCACCATCGATTCATTAATGTTAAACTCTCTTGCTGCTGCTCTATTTCCGTGTTCTACTGCGGGACTGATCGCCTTGAGTTTAAACTCTGCGTTGTAAGCGTGTCTCTTAATAGGAGCCATTTCAGGGTCTTTATACAAACGCACAAATTAAAGTGAATCGTTGTTTAATATTTCCCAGTATGCACAGCGCACTTCTTCTTCTACGGGAAAAATGGAGTCGGTGGCTGCTTACCGTAAGTTGCGAGACCTGTCGCGGCTCAGTATTGATCCATATACGTATAAGGCGCACCGGATTATAAGGCGCATTGTCAGCTTTTTAAAAAAAAATCAAATTTTAGGTGCGCCTTATAGTGCGGAAAATACGGTAATAAATAACTGCTGTTGTGGGAGGACACCGGAATACCCGGAAAAAAACCCCACGCATACATGGTGAGAACATGCAAACTCCACACAGAGATGGCCAAGGGTGGATTTGAACACCCAGCTGCCGTGCAGCACTTTCCAAACATACACGAGCAAAAGAGAATTCAACCGTACTGTACAATAAAACTAAAATAAAGTAACATTTTAGCCTATCCCAGCTGTCTTTGGGGGAGAGACAGGGGAACACCCTGGACTGGTCGCCAGCCAATCACAGGGCACATATAGTCAAATGGGGGTGGGATTGGACTCCGGTCTTCTAGCTGTGAAGTCTGCGCGCTAACCATTCGATTATTATACTATTCATGTCTAATATATCTTATTTTCTCAGATTATATATACTATATATATCATGTCTACAGGGCTCTAATAATGTTAAGTAAACTATTTAGAAGTTTGTAAACAAGTGTCTCTGTCCGACTTGCATAAATTGACTTATCGCAGTGGAGTCTGGAACCATTTAACTGCAATAAACGAGGGACGACTGTACATTAAATGTTGCAGCATATAATAAAGTGTCTGCAAAGGGTTAAAACAGGAATGCAGGCTGTGTGTAAACATATGCGTCACACACTTCATCTCCCTAATCTGATCAGCATCTACGGTTGCTGCACAATTTCACTACTAATTATTACAAAAAATGATTGATTGTTAATTTTGGTGTGTCCACTTATAATATATCATGTTTAATAAGGACATATTTTCTTATATGTACTTTATGTGTGTCCTTTCCTGCAGGGTTTGTACGCTGCCTCCAGCCGGTGCTAGTGTCCAGAAAAGACCCGGACTCAAGGAAGAACACCATCCAAGAGATCGACAGCAGAGCCAAGTCAGGAGGTCGCTGGCCACAGGTTTGTTTAAAAAAAAAAAAAAAAAAAGTCTGTTGTTGCCTAAGAATAGTTGCAGACTAATGTTGAAGTAGGCTGCGCCACTTCCTGTTGTATGCAATCCTCCTTAAAAAAACAAAAATCTTGTTTAAAAAGTCAGGATTATTATAACTAAATTGAAGTTTTCTCTATTGATTTGCCCCTTGAGGTTTTGATATTTCCAGAGGGAACGTGTACAAATCGCTCGTGTCTCATCACATTCAAACAAGGTGCGGCATCACACACACACACACACACACACACACACACACACGGTAAAAACTCACTTTTATTCGACTTTCTCCACTTTATTATTGCTTGCACATATTCTGTCCTTAGGTGCCTTCATTCCAGGCGTACCTGTGCAGCCTGTGCTTTTGAGATATCCCAACAAACTAGTAAGTGTTCATGCACAATAACACACAACCGATCAAATATTATTATCTTTTAAAGGTGGAATTTATTCAACTCTTGTATTAACTCTTCTTATGATGTGGAACATGTTGTACTCATTCAGTTGTGTTCCATTTCCTTCCCTGCAGGATACAGTGACATGGACCTGGCAGGGTTTCAGCTCGTAAGTGTTCTTCTGTGAGGTCTTTCGATAACAGCCATGATCATAAATAAATGATTTTGTTTCTGTTGTTTATATAAATTACATTACGTCCCGATGAAATCACATGCAGAAGGACCCTGCTGCTTCTAACGCTGTGCCAGCTTTACACCACAGTGGAGATTGAGGTAAGCGGACATATCCAAAATGGCAGTACATCGACATCGCTAACTTTCATTATTCATTCATTTTCTACTGCTTATACACTGCTTGTACACCCTGGACTGGTGGCCAGCCAATCACAGGGCACATATAGACAAACAACCATTCACACTCACATTCATACCTATGGACAATTTGGAGTCGCCAATTAAATTAGCATGTTTTTAGAATGTTGGAGGAAACCGTATTACTACACAGAGATGGGCGGGGGTGGAATTGAACCCAGGTCTCCTAGCTGTGCGCTAACCACTCGACCACCGTGCAGCCCCATCGCTAACTTATAAAATACAATTATTTGTGGCCCGACTTTTATGTCAAGTACGTTTACTGCAATGGCTTTTGGTATAACACACAACATGCCGCAATAATGCACATGAAGTATTAATATAAAATTAAATAACTTAAAAAAAAGATAGTGGAATTAGGGAGATATTTTTTCGCATTTTTTTCAAACATTTGACTATGCCAAATATGCAAAAAAGAAATCTGAAAGGGGGTAAATAGGACACCACATGTCTGAGTCAGGCCTCTAGATGGAGAAATATGATAAACATTACATTTTGTATGCAAGTCTGCAATCGACCACAGTGCCAAGAAACGGTGTTTGAACCTTGTCATCTTCAATTTTTTTGATTGTAATGTTCTTCAGTTCCTGCCACCTCACGTCCCAACAGAGGACGAGAGAAGAAGTCCTGCATTGTTAGCCAGCAAAGTGAGAGACATCATGGCCCAGTAAGAATACAAGTACATACATGTGTCCTTTCTAGACCGTGTCTGATGTGTGCTTCACGCTGCTTCCAGGGCACTCGGCATCCCCGTGACGGACCACACGTACGAGGACTGCCGCTTGATGATCTCCGCCGGGGAGCTGACACTACCGATGGAGGCCGGCTTGGTGGAATTCACCAAAATCAGTCGCAAGCTCAAGTAAGACTTTGAATCATCTTATCACTTTGATAAATGACCTCCTGACTACTCTTCTTCAGTTTGAAGTGGGACAACGTGAGGAAGGAGTTGGACGGTTTCGCCGCCATGGCTAGCTCGTGTAAAGGAGGACGCATCACCATTAAGGAGTTTGCCGGCTTCCTGAAGCTCCCAGTCAGCCCCGCCCTGGAGGAGCTCTTTGCCCTGTTTGATAGGGTAAGACACTCACATGTCACATATTTACTATATCTACTCAGAAACCAAAGACTGGCAAGCATTTGAGGCCAAAAAGATGGCACTACTTGTAGTTGTCTGACTAAAGATGCAGTATTTAAGTCCGCAATGGGAGGATGAGCTACAGCCATTCTATGTAAATGCAATATGATGCTCAAAAACAGGAGTTTAAAAATAAAAAAAGGACTAATTGACTACAATTTTTTCCCAAGAATTTATCATGTATCTATGTAGTCCATAATATTACATTGCATATATGAAAATCAAACAATTAATTTAATTAGTTATTAATTTTCAGTCAAAACATTCCGATTTTATAGGTCTTCTGTTTTTACAACATTAATGGCAATTGACCCTCAGCACCGTTTGTAGTCTTTATTAACTTGAAATATGTACAATAATCCCTGGTTTATCACAGTTAATTGGGTCCAGGTACAACCACGATCCTTATTTATAAATGCAATATTTTCATAGTTAATGTATAGAAAAGCTCTCTATATGACATTCTAAACATGGTCATTTGCATTATTAGAGCCCTTTAGACATGAAATAACACCCCTATAGTCACCTTTACACTCCTATTCCCCAATATAGTAGAAGTAATCATAGAATATTTGAGACATAAATTAGGCTTGTGTGTGTTGCTGTAAATATTTTCTGACACAAGGGGAGTGAAGTATGTATTTTAGTTAATTTAGACATTTTTTTATGCTTGAAAATCCTTAATTCAGGCAAGAAATTCATCTAATTTGCTTGCATATGCTTATTTTTTGCTAACAATAGGCCATATTCAACATCAAAACAGCCTCATTTGTGAATTAATATATACATATGTTGTGTTAAAGCAAAGCGAAAGTGATGAGGGATCACGTATTTTTTGTGCTTCTTTTCCAGAATGGCGACGGCACCATAGATTTCAGAGAGTACGTCATCGGAGTGACCATCCTGTGTCGGCCAGCCAACACCGAAGATGTGCTGCGGATGGCATTCCGGGTATGACAAAGATTATTTATATATTGAGCTAATTCAACTGTGCAAATGCTTGAATACACATACAGATATACTGTATTTAGTGTGAATTAGCACAAGGTATATGTTTATCTTTCTGATACTGAGTAAACCTGAAAGCAGAAACACGCCACTGCAGTGAAATGGAAACAGGAAGCAGCACGGGACAGACATGTGGATCATGTCACAGTAATAATATATGGCGTGGGAGTCAGTCTCGGGAGTCAATTGTCCGACCAGAACAGCAAATGTGGTTTTGGAAATTCAACAAAGAAAAAAAAATAAAAATCCTATTACAAAGTGCAGTTTCAAGATGAACTACTGTACATCGGAGGGGAACAAACAGGAAGGATTAATCCAAATGTTGTGTTTTCGTAGCTGTTTGACACGGACGAAGATCAGAAAATCACACGAGAAGAGTTCACGGCGCTGCTGCGCTCCGCTCTGGGCGTATCCGATATCAACATGGTCAAACTGTTCAAAGAAATCGACGCAGACAGCTCGGGGTTCATCACTTTCAGTGAGTATATTATTATTATTATTATTATTATTATTATTATTATTGACAAAACACCAATTGCACAATACAACACAATTATTTAGTAAGCTGAAGATTTTTAGATTTATTGTTTATATGCTATTTCATGGCTTATTATTGGTCCAAAATGATGCCTAAATTCAGCATTTTCAAGCATAACACTTGACAAATGAGCTAAAATACAAATACAAGGCATTCAAAAGATGCATTCAAAGACGAATGATTGCAGCCAGAACAACAAGCTTTTATTGAAAATTTGAATTATCTCACAAGAGTCACAGTAATACCAAATAAAAACACAGGCTACTTTTGCGGCCGTAACCCACGCCAAGCTAAAACCGCCATGCCATTCCCCTCGGGAACACATTTTTAGCAATACAAAGACTTATTCATGCCTTAAATGGCTTATTTATTCTTATTACATTGACTATATTGGGTAATATATATTGGGAATGTAAAGTTGTAGCCTAATAATGTTAAAAGACATAGACATAGACTTTCTTTATTGTCATTGCACAATAACGAAATGTTGTTGCCTGGCTCCCGTGTAATAATAAATAATAAATAATAAATAATAAATAATAAATAATAAATAATAAATAATAAATAATAAATAATAAATAATAAATAATAAATAATAAATAATAAATAATAAATAATAAATAATAAATAATGTGGAGAATAAATAGATGACAAATATGATCAAATATGAACAATGTACAGCATAAACAGTAATTTGTACAAAAAAATTAAATAATTTTGAATAAATAACAATATATACATATCACTATATTGACAGTTACTATGGTAGCCATTATGTCATTGTATGGTCATATCACCTCATGCTTCAGTACATGAAAAAAGAAAAACAAAAAAAAAACAACACTTGAAAGCAGGAAGTGAACAAAATGTAACAGTTACTGATAGTAAAAGTACCAGATGGAGGGGTAGGATTTAATAAGCTTTGCTTCTTCCTACTCCTTTTGGACATGTGGAACTGTGAACTGATTATGTGATGCATTCAATTGTCATCTGATGCATGTTCAAATGAAATTAAACCATTACCATTACCAATTAACGTGGATAAAATGAGGGTGCCAAGGCCACTTCTGTCCTGTAGGCAGCAGTAATGTCCAAATTAGTTTTGGAATCCACTGGTAACCACAACACGTTCTTCTTCACACGTTCCGTGTGTGTTTCGGGATCCCCTTACACAGGTGAGTTTCAAGCTTTCGCCACAACCCACCCGGAATATGCCAAGCTCTTCACCACCTACCTGGAGCTTCAGAGGTACCAAGCCATCCAGGAGGCGAGGCCCGGAGATCTGGAACTGTCCGGTCAGGTCAGTTCAGGGGAAAGTCGGGAGGAGAGCACCTCGGATAAGAAAGACGACTGAGAACCCAATCCATAGTCCACTCCACTTTGGTCTGGTCAGAAGCATCTTTTAGGTCTTTTTTTTTTTTAAGTCTTAGTGCCTTATGGTGCAGACACTACTTCCACCTGTCAATGTCACGGCCAGGTCACAATTGTCTATCCCTTTTTTAATGATTATTATGACAAATAATAATACAAATTACCCCAAAAATTTTTTTTTAACAAATAATACTATTGAGATAAATAATTATCTTTAATTATCTGTAACCCAAATACCCAAAGTTGGTGTCATGTTGTGCTTCCTTAGCCAGCAAACCACACCAAATAGTTAATTCTACTTGGGTGATTAATCAACCATCAATTCCGTACTGTCAAATTCTGTCAAAACAATCAATAACCATGCCCGTTGCCTCTGGTGCTCAACTCAACTGATTGGATATGATTTGTAAAGACACTTAAGTGGTCCATGAAGGCCTCACAGATGTCAAAAACATATCGTAGCGACAACAAGAGACCGTTGTGACAAGACGCAGATCTATCCGGGTTGGGCTTCTGCTGCCATTGATGTTCCCAAGAAACACAGGAGCGTCTTCTTGACTCAAATTGTCAAATCTTTGGGGACGACTACAACTTTTTCCCGGAGAAGCGAGTTGCTCGTTCTATTATTGTCGTCATCCTCTCGAAGGAGCGCGAACCAATTTTTGCCGCAATACTAATCCCATGTTGGATTTATCTCCCGTTTCCAGTTCTATTATCATCATCATTACTGGGGGTGTGTATCGGCAAGAATCTGGCGATACGATATATCACGATACTGTTAAGGCGATATTTTTTTTTGTTTTTCTTGTAGTTAATAATAGTAATAATACATTTTATTTATATAGCGCTTTTCAAAATACTCAAAGACACTTTACAGAAGAATGGAGTTGAATAAAAACAAGTAAACAGAGTAGAAGACACACCAAAATACAACATTCATTGGTTAATACACACTTAAAACATGAGTAAAAGGGCGGGGCACAGCAGTCAGATATAAAAAGTTAAAGATTATTTCCTGGGAAAACTGAATTACACCAGCAATATACACTTACTAAACATATTTTGATTCTATTCTGTATCACAAACTTTCCTCTGTAAAAAGTGTTGCATTTGGATAAATAAAGTTTTAACATCCAGCTTTAAATTTACAAAAAAAAAAAAACATAAAAAACAAATAAATTTAATTATATCTCAAGATCCTGCTCAAATGTTCACATTCTATTAGCTGTTAAAAAATGCAGTATACAGTCCCTGAACTATCCACCATCAGAAGAGTATTTTTGTGGAACAAAGTAACTAACATCAGTAAAAAGTCCTTTTTTAGGATGCTTGAAATAACCATTATTTAACAAAATAGTGATATCAATTTGAAAAACAAAATACCTGCAATGCGGCCATGTTGAACTGTGTTTATGTGAGTCTCGTTCAACGAAATCTTGACCTTGCCTAATTGACTACGTAAGTGCTGCCACCTAACGATCGGAGGTTTCAATTAAAATCAGAAATGAACCTTTTGCCGTGTCTGCACTTGAATAAATACCATATACAGTCTATGGTAAATACCTAAAAATATCCATACTTATAGGTTATCACATGGTTTGGTTTGACCTTCGGTCTCGGGCTGGGGCATGATACTGGGCCTGATACCAGACAAACCATGTGATGATCTTATTATCACATACTATTTAATCAAAAGACCATTTTGTTTCCAGAAAAAAAATCAGTTTATTACATGTATTATATCTAAACAGTGTAAACACAATAATTGCAAAAATATATAGATAGATAGATAGATAGACTCCCTTTATTGTCATTGCACAAAAACACAGCAGTGAAATTGCCAACGAAATGTCGTTGCCTGGCTCCCATATAACAACAGACACAAAAGAAGATAAGTAAAAACAAATAATAATAATAATAATGTGGAGGCAACAATAATATTTTATCAATGTCTTATCTCGTCTTATCTTATCAATGTCTGACAATTAAAGTTCCATTAATCAAGTTTGGGTTTTTTGGTGACTGGAGAAGCACTAGGAACTAAGCACTCGTGCGCTGTTCTCTGATTGGTTGTTTCACGGGCACGATACCTCTGAGTGGACAGCTACGGGGGGCTGATACTGGACATGGTTAAACTCTATATTTTATCAGTATCACCGCCTTGGGTTTTGACACAGTATCATTTCGGCCTTTTCCCGTATCATTCATGGGCGGTTTCTAGGGTACAGGGCCAATTAATACTGTAGTATGTGATCATTTTTAATATCGATACAGTATCGCGATATATCGCCGAAACGATATTTTCTTACACAACTTAATCATTACTCTTTTTTCTTCCTTGCCATAATTTTTTTTATTTTTTAAATGATAAAACTATTTTAAAATAGTATCTCACAGTTGCAGGTAGAGAATGTGCAAAAAGCAGGAAGGAGGCAATAAACTAGAAAAAAAGAAGCACAGTTAAGTGGGAGAAGGAATTGCCGACTAGAAGACACGTTGTTTTTTTACGCACAGTTTGCGGTGTGTAAACGCATCTTAAGGCCGCAACACACCAAATGTATTATTATATTTTGTTGTGATAAAGTGACGCTAGTTTCAAGTCTCTTGAACACATTTATACAACGATATACAAACATATACATTTTAAACCAACACCTCATGTTCAAATCCACGAAAAAAACATTTCTTACGTGTTGATATAACATATAAAACGTGTTGGTGTTTTTAACAAATGAATTATTGTGCTTTGATTTTGCTTATGCCGTGTATTATTCCACTCCATATGTGTTTGTAATTAGTTTACAGTAAGCTTTATTTGGATCCAGGCAAGTGTTGCTAATCCTGCAGATGTTGTTGTGTGTGTGTGTGTGTGTGTGTGTGTGTGTACTCAGGGACACGGACCTTGTAAAGACGGCTGTATAATTAAGTAGAAGGTTTGCTTTGCATGTTGTATCTATTTGCATCCCCACGCTTCATGTTTGGTGCTGACACAGCAAGAGCGTTCACGTGGAAATAGGGCAATTTGTGAGCAAAAAAGGCAAAATAGGAGTGTGTGTATTCCGGTGGGGTGCGCGTTCAGATTAACAAGTCGTCATTTTTTTTTTTTGGTCTGTTTGTCTTTTTAATTTTTTTGTTGACGTTGCAAAGTTGAAAGTACAACAAGAATGCATATTTAATTGAAAAACTTTGTTGAAAATAAGGCATTACCGTGTCATTCTCTAATCCGGCACCAGATGGCAGCAAACATCTTTTTTTTTTTAATCCAGCTGTTTTCTTTTATTATTTACTTCCTCTTTCATGCATGTGTGCTCTGAAGTTTTAATGACTTATATTTTCATGTGACTCCAAACATTACTGCAGTGGAGAAAATTAAATATTTAAGCTCCTGTAAATGTGACATGTAATTGTGAACAAAATAAAAAGGATAAAGATGCCAAAAATGACTCAGTTGATGAGTTTTGTCATTTTTTTTACCATCAGAAAATTTATTAAAATAGTTAAACATGTGTATTTAAAATTGGTTTATTTTATAAATTTATTGTTTTTATTAAAAATATATTTTTATTGTTTTTTTATGATTTCTAAATATATTTTTCTGTAAGAATTTGGGAGTTGCTGTGTGAAAGGACACAAAATTGCAACAATATGATGCTGGGCGCTGTGTAAACTTCTGATAAAGGCTTAAACTTTGGTTTTGGGTTCAGAAGTTGCAATTTTGTAGCGAATCCGTCATGAATAAGGTCCAGTTTCCCACTTCCACAGGTGGGAGTCGAGCTGTCACATGCAATGATAATAATCATAATTGTGAGATGGATATCAGGATTTATTCCCTCTGTGTGTCCAATTTTCATATAATTTTAAATGATCTGATTGTCATTTAGGGTTTTAATGACTTATATTTCATGTGACTCCAAACATTACTGCAGTGGAGAAAATTAAATATTTAAGCTCCTGTAAATGTGACATGTAATTGTGAACAAAATAATAAGGATAAAGATGCCAAAAATGACTGTTGATGAGTTTTGTAATTTTTTTTACCAACAGAAAAATGTTTAAAATAGTTTATCATGTGTATTTAAAATTGGTTTATTTTATAAAAATTTTTTTTATTAAAATATATTATTTTTTAATGTTTTTATGATTTTAAAATATATTTTCCTGGAAGTTTTTCTGTAAGAATTTGTGAGTTGCTGTGTGAAAGGACACAAAAACTTTTGTTTTGGGTTCAGAAGCTGTGATTTTGTAGCGAATCTCTGTAAAAAATCCGTCATGAATAAGGTCCAGTTTCCCACTTCCACAGGCTGTCACATGCAAAGATCATACTTGTGAGATGGATATCAGGATTTATTCCCTCAGTTTGTCCAATTTTCATATAATTTTAAATGATCTGATTGTCATTTAGGGCCCCCCCCATTTGTGTGTAAGCCATGTGCTTCAGCCAGTCCATGATTCCGGCCCTGCCCCCTCATGTTCTTTGCACGTGCTCAAGTGAGGCCTGTATAAATGATTATGGAGGGTGTGGTGTCTTTATTAAAAGCCTGCCGTGAAAACAAACTGATTTCCACCTTTCCAATTGGATTTAACCTTTTCAAAGAGTCATTTTATTTTAATCCAAATTGATGCAATCGATGGGGGTGGGGGGCACGTGCCTGTCATCCCTTTACGACATTGGGGACTTCTTCCTGCGTGACACCCCACCCCGCTCTGACTACACACACACACCCATTCTCCCTCTTACATGACTGTTGTATATTGCTA
Source organism: Doryrhamphus excisus (assembly GCF_030265055.1). Taxonomy (NCBI): domain Eukaryota; kingdom Metazoa; phylum Chordata; class Actinopteri; order Syngnathiformes; family Syngnathidae; genus Doryrhamphus; species Doryrhamphus excisus. Next base: position 19,315,873 of record NC_080477.1, on the reverse strand, counting down.
TATCCATTTCAGCAGCGCCCGGGGGTTGATCCTGTCGCAGTAGATTGTGGGAGATACGAAGGCCGCTAATGTGATTTGGTGGCAGGACCTGGCACAGCGAGCAGCTTTCTCTTAGTGGGGCCGCAGCCGGACACGGGCCTCCGACGCACGGTGGAGTCAACGGACCGGCCTGGAGAAAGGAAAAAAAGGTCAATACAGACGGGCCTTGTTGGTAAGTGGAGGTGACACCAGCAGGTAGTGGCACATAATCACATCCATCACCTGATCCACAATCGCTATATAACACCCTTAACATGGAGGTGGGGGGGGGGGGGTTGGGGGGGGTTGTTTGAGGAACGTTACATAAGAGGAAGAAAGATGTTATTTTAGCTTTATGTTCCTGCAGAATGGATCGTCCTGTTTATGAGGACAGGATGCATGCCCACACGCCCACTACAAAAAAAACAACAGTCTCAGCTAATTTATTAGCAACTTTTGCATTAGTATCAGCTTTGTAGGCGCAAGAGTGCAGGAAATACTTGTCATATAGGTAAAAAGGCATTTTATCCCCCTGCTCCTATCTATTTTTTTGTGTAAAAAAAAAAACAAAACAAAAAAAACAGGCTGAGCTTAAATGTTGACAAGTTATTCATTATCCTCACAGTTGTTTGCGCTAAAGTGCAGGAAATACCCAATTCACCTTATAGAGACATTTTGTGTCACACTAGTGTGTCAAACAAAAACAATCTCAGCTAATACTTTACTGATTTGTTTTGTTGTCTTCAATTTTGTGGACGTGAGAGTGCAGGAAATACTTGTCATATAGGTGAAAAGGCATTTTATCCCCCGCTCCTACCTACTTTTGTGTAAAAAAAAAAAAAAAAAAAACACGAAAAAAACAGGCTGAGCTTATATGTTGACAAGTTATTCATTATCCTCACAGTTGTTTGTGCTAAAGTGCAGGAAATACCCAATTCACCTTATAGAGACATTTTGTATCACACTTGTGTCAAACAAAAACAATCTCAGCTAATACTTGACTTATTTGTTTCGTTGTCTTCAATTTTGTGGCCGTGAGAGTGCAGGAAATACTTGTCATATAGGTGAAAAGGCATTTTATCCCCCTGCTCCTGCCTACTTGTGTGTAAAAAGAGAAAAACAGACTAAGCGACTAAGCTTATATGTTGACAAGTTATTCATTATCCTCACAGTTGTTGGCGCTAAAGTGCAGGAAATACCCAATTCACCTTATAGAGAAATTTTGTATCACACTTGTGTGTCAAACAAAAACAATCTCAGCTAATACTTGACTTATTTGTTTCGTTGTCTTCAATTTTGTGGCCGTGAGAGTGCAGGAAATACTTGTCATATACTTGTCATATAGGTGAAAAGGCATTTTATCCCCCTGCTCCTACCTACTTTTGTGTAAAAAAAAAAGAAAAAAAACACACAAAAAAAGGCTGAGCTTATATGTTGACAAGTTATTCATTATCCTCACAGTTGTTGGCGCTAAAGTGCAGGAAATACCCAATTCCCCTTATAGAGGCATCTTGTATCATACTTGTGTGTCAAACAAAAACAGTCTCAGCTAATATTTTACTTATTTGTTCCGTTGTCTTCAATTTTGTGGCCGTGAGAGTGCAGGAAATACTTGTCATATAGGTGAAAAGGCATTTTATCCCCCTGCTCCTACCTACTTTTGTGTAAAAAAAAAAGAAAAAAACACAAAAAAAAGGCTGAGCTTATATGTTGACAAGTTATTCATTATCCTCACAGTTGTTTGCGCTAAAGTGCAGGAAATACCCAATTCATCTTATAGAGGCATCTTGTATCACATTTGTGTGTCAAACAAAAACAGCTCTCAGCTAATACTTGACTTATTTGTTTCGTTGTCTTCAATTTTGTGGGTGTTAGAGTGCAGGAAATACTTTATACACCTGTTATGGGCTAAAAGTTGTTACACTTATGAAAACAAAATCCCTGGCATTTTGACCTAATATGTTGTCAAGCTGTGCATCATCCTCTCTTTTGTGGGCGCTAGCTATAAAGGGGCTAAAAAGCATTGCATATTAGCCTCACCTTTGCTGGAGCTAGAGTGTATGAAATACCAGATGCACCTAATAGAGGCTGAAAGACGTCTTATGCATTACACTTACAGCCACTGTGTTAAAATAATCTGAGCTAATACACTAGCAAGTTGTGCATCATCCTCACTTTTGTGGGAGCTAGAGTATAGGAAATACCAGATACCCCTTACAGAGGCAACGAGACATATATGCGTCACCTTTACAGCCACTTGTCTATTATATAAAATGCTAATTAGTCTGATCTAGCTAACATGTTACCAAGTTGTGCATATTGCTCTCTTTTGTGGGAGCTAGAGTGCAGGAAATACCCAATACACGCATAGGAGCTACAAGGCGTCTTATATCACCCACGTCTCACACACTTGTGCATTTGGCAAGTTGTGCTTGAGTTTCATCTTTGTGATGTTAGAGTGTAGGAAATGCCAGATACACTTTATTGAAGCCAAAATATGTCTTACTATGTGTTACATTTACAGCTACTGTGTAAAAAAAGTAGTCTAGGCTAATATATTAGCAAGTTGTGCATTAGCATCACTTTTATCAGAGTTAGAGTGCAGGAAATAACACCTTAGAAGGGCTAAAAGGCATCTTTTGACTCACCTGCTCACTTGTGTGTAAGAACAATTTGTGCTAATGTTTTAGCAAGTTGTTTATTAGCTCATAGGGACATGTGGGAGTTAGAGTGTAGGAAATGCCAGATACAACTTATAGAAGTCAAAATATGTCTTACTATATGTTACTTTTACAGCTACTTGTGTGTAAAAAAAAGTAGTCTAGGCTAATATATTAGCAAGTTATGCATTAGCATCACTTTTGTCAGAGATAGAGTGCAGGAAATAAATACCTTATAAGGGCTTAAATGCATCTTTTGACTCACCTGCTCACTTGTGTGTAAGAACAATGTGTGCTAATATTTTAGCAAGTTGTCTATTAGCTCATGGGGACATGCGTGGGAGTTAGAGTGCAGGAAATACTCATTTCATCTTATCAGTGCTCAAAGGCTTTCTTTGTAACAATGTGTAATAATGTTTGTTTTTTTAACAGATTAGCTGGATAATAATAGGAGTCAAAATGGCGGCACTGTTGGATGATAGTATGCTAGTGCCCTTGCTAGCACGGCTAAAATTTGGTCACATCTCTTTATATCCGCAGGTCACAACCTCAATGTACGGTATGTCAATAAATTAAAAATGCAGTTGTTTATTTATAAGGTATATTTTAAGGTAGATTTTTGGGGTAAATATTGCAACTCTGATAGATAAAGAAGTGACAGGAACTTGCTAGCATGCTATGTTAGCTTGCGTTTGTTGACTGACTTGAATTAATACAAGTTGTAATTTTTGTACCCCAATGTGAGTTGGTTTATTTATTGATTGATTGATAGTTTTTTAATATTTACTGTCCCTCAATATAGTATAAAGGAAGTAGTAACGCACACAGAGACGTCTTGAAAATCCCCCTCGACTTCTTTTTGGCAAGATGTCTCCTTCAGCTCATCAGGGAGTTCCTCCGTACTCATTGTTAGGTTTCCTTATCGTGCCAGATGACACCTTGTTGATTCAATCCCGACATTATTCTCGTAGGGAAGTGATTGTTCTTCATTTCCCGTGAGATGGTTCGTCCAAACAGTGAAGGTTCCATCCAGGCCAAGACGGTATTAAAAACGCTGTTATCTACACATACAAGTTTATTTTCTCGACTTGAGGTTTGACTGTTTCACTTTTTTTTTTGTTTTGGTTCTTTTCCAGATGGTATTTTTCGAGACGAAAGGAATCTGTGAAGGTCCAGCAATGGCAAATGGTTTGTTTGTTTTTTATTTATTCTCAATATCTGCAACATAGCATTCAAATAAGCTTAAATTGATGTGATACTACACGGAGGGGCAGTGCCCCTAGTGCAGGGATGTGGCCCGAAGCTATTTTTTATTGGCCCACGGCACATACACCATTTTACAAAAATAACGTTGGGGCGGCACGGCGGTCGAGTGGTTAGCGCGCAGACCTCACAGCTAGGAGACCAGGGTTCAATTCCACCCTCGGCCTGTGTTAGCATGGAGTTAGCATGTTCTCCCCGTGCATGCATGGGTTTTCTCCGGTTTCCTCCCACATTCCAAAAACATGCTAGGTTACTTGGCGACTCCCAAATTGTCCATAGGTATGAATGTGAGTGTGAATGGTTGTTTGTCTATATGTGCCCTGTGATTGGCTGGCCACCAGTCCAGGGTGTACCCCGCCTCTCACCTAGAAGACAGCTGGGATAGACTCCAGCACCCCCTGTGACCCTTGTGAGGATAAGTGGTAGAAAATGAATGAATGAATGATCGACGGGGCAGTTATGATTGAGCCCCGTGAACTCCGCCTAGCAACAAGTGCATGTGACCAATTAAAATAATAGAAATTTTACCTCGCTTTTTTAATGTTATTTTTTAGTTCTGAGGTGTAAAAACTAAAACTAAGAAGTCAGCTGGGACATCCGGTAGTTATCCAGTCAACTCATTGACCCCGCCCACCTCTTAGATTAATTAATCAAATTAATTAAATTACCACTAATTAGATTAATTGACTTCCATTACTCAGGAAATAAATATTTAATGTTTATGAACCATTTAAAAAATTAGTTACAATTTTTATGAATACATTTATATTTTTATTATTTATTTCATGTATTCATTATGCAGATATTATTTTATTTGTTTAATTTTTTTCACCAAAAAAGCCCAACCATAGTCTTAGTGCTTTAATGCCTTCTGGCTGACCTTAAGCTTCATAGTTTTAGGTGTAAAAGTTGTCAAGCAGTCAAAGAACATACACAAATCCTACATAACCTCCCTGTTATGTAATAACAAGCCATAATTCCAAGTATATAATTGGGTAATCTAAGAGTCTGAATGGGAGGCGGAGCCATCCAAGGACATATAGAAGCAGGTCATAAGTTTAAACGCCATATTGCTTGAATCTGATGTTTGGACTTAAATCGTGTCTTTGCAGATGTGCCGCTCCCTTTAGCGCGGACACCTAAGTCATATGTTATTTTTTTTTTCTCACGGTCCATGTATGGAATCGAGACTTAACATAACTGAGGCGCTTATGTTTTTTTCAGATACAAACAGCAAAAGCCTCCATAAATCGAAGCTTAACCACACGTTTCCAGCAGCTTTTTGAGGTTTTGAGGAAAAACAATCATACGCCATGATCCTCATTAACTAATGTGGTTTGCGGTACTTGGACTCACGACATGTTCTCATTTGTGAGGCAAAGAGGTTTTATTTATCAAGCACAATTTGTACGCGAGCTGATTTCAAAGTGCCTTACAGAAAAGATGAGTAAAAGCAAAGTCTTCCCGAATTCCCGATTCTGCTTTTGGGGGTGGAACAGACAGGTCAAAAAAAAAAAAAAAAAAAAAAACACAAAAAAGCAACATTGACATTTGAAATGGCAATGATGTGTCGTCTGTTCTGGGTGGGCTCAGTCACATGCTGAGTTATTGTAATGATTTAATTTTATTTGAACATGCATACAAGTTACAATGGAATGCATCGCATAATTCAATTCACGGTCCCCCCAGGAATCCTTCAGCTGCTTGTTTTGGTTCTTGAATTCGCTCATCTTGGTGCATTGTTTGACTTTCTCCAACATTTTATTCCACATATTGATTCATACGGAGCTTTTGGAACGGCAGAGAATGTATATCGCCTACAGCCACGTCCTTCTGTGACATCACAAAGGAACAGTTTTGCAACGCCCTTTTACATCTTTCATTTTTTACATCACAAACCTAATTATCTGAAACTTTGGCGTCATTTAACACGATATTACAACATTGTAACGGCATTAAAAGTCAGAAAAGTGGAAAAAAGGTTCCCTTTTAAAGATCCGTCATTGAGTACAACATGACTGAGATTAGTTGGAGTCGAACTGGACGCCGTGTTCTTGTAAAGGATGTGGATTAGATTGCTCTGATCAGACAGTGTAGCTTTCTCTTAACTAATCTTTGCAGTTTAATAGTACGTTTTTTTTTTTTTTTTTAAAGCCAGAAAGAACACTCCCTCCCTGGGCCTCTGGTTGATATTAGATTTAGCGACGCAAAGGTCCTTATTGTCCCCACAGCCTTTTTGCCATACCTTAATTATTCACTTGTACATGTTGATCATTCTCCAAAAGTAGACTGTAATGCAACTGTTATGATTTTGGTGCAACTGTACCCTAGGTTGTCTCCCTCTACAGCGTATCCTGGGTCTTCCGCGATGCCTCCTACCTTGCACGTACCTTGAACTCATCTGGCTTCTCTCAATGCGGAGGAGTAGCGGCTCTATTCCATGTTTCTCCCGGATGACAGTGCTTCTCACCTTATCTCTAACTAATACTCTTGTCCTTTAGGTCACTATGCAAAGATCATGACTGAAGGGAAATTGAGAGCAATGGTAATGGTTTTATTTCATTTGAACATGCATCAGATTACAATTGAATGCATCACATAATCAGTTCACAGTTCCACATGTCCAAAAGGAGTAGGAAGAAGCAAAGCTTATTAAATCCTACCCCTCCATTTGGTACTTTTACAATCAGTAACTGTTACATTTGTTCACTTCCTGCTTTCCTAATATATTTTTTTAATTTAATTTAATTTAATTTAATTTAATTTTTTGTCACATACCAAAGTACTAGGTGATATGAGCATACAATGACATAATGGTTACCATAGTAAGTGTCAATATAGTGATATATATAGCACATCATGACTGGTTCAAGACTCTTCATCCTTGTATTTAGCAAACATCAACTGCTTGTATTGTTTCTTGAATTGGCTCCATTCCATAGTTTGATTCCACATACTGAAATGCTATGGCTTTTTAACGTAGTCCTAGCATATAAGTGTTTCAAATGTAGTTCTTCCCTGAGATCATATTTCTCCTCTCTTGTAGAGAAGTATTTTATTTTATTTTATTTTATTTTATTTTATTTTATTTTATTTTATTTTATTTTATTTTATTTTATTTTATTTTATTTTATTTTATTTTATTTTATTTTATTTTATTTTATTTTATTTTATTTTATTTTATTTTATTTTATAAGGATTTTATTTTTATAAGGAGTTAGTATGTTCTCTGTGTTATGTGTTACAAATGAGTTACAAATGCATCTCTGCGTTGGTTTTCTCCGGGTATTCCGGTTTCCTCCCACATTCCAAAAACATGCTATGCTAAACACTAATTAGCGACTCCAAATTGTCCATAGGTATGAATGTGAGTGTGAATGGTTGTTTGTCTATATGTGCCCTGTGATTGGCTGGCCACCAGTCCAGGGTGTACCCCGCCTCTCTCCCAAAGACAGCTGGGATAGGCTCCAGCATACCAGCACACCTGCCACCCTAGTCAGCATCAGTGACATCAAAAATGGATGTATATATATACATCCAAAGTTTACCCCTGACTTACTGTACTTCCAGCTTGATTCATCATCATGTTAAGCCGTTGTGGACAATAATTTGCTTCCAACTTTGGCCCCCATTGTGGCCAACCACAAACATTATCAAGACCTCACAGACACACTTCGACATCGTACTGAAATTCTTCCCATGAAGAGTGCAAGCTGCTTTATCTTTGACTTTCCGTTGAAATGACAGCACCTTTCAAACATCACATCATGACGTGCAATATACTATATAATATATTGCACAATACTGTAATGTACTGTAAGACGTTGGAATGTGTCTGTGAGGTCTTGATAATGGTTGTGGTATTAAATGGTCGCATGAACTGAAGAAATAATGATGGTTTTATCATTTTTGAAAAAGTTTTAAAAAACTTGGTAATTTATTTTCCCAAAAGCGACTAGCGTAAAATATGTGGATTTAGAGATGTAAAAGTATGTATTGTTCTGCAGCTGCTGCTGCCTAGAGGTCCGCCCACAAGCGGTCGGGGCACAGCCCCCCCCCCCACACTACCTGCATCTCATGGGGTCACCACTTTGCCGCTCTTGGAAGAGCATAGCTACAATTTTAAAACATATTTCTATGCTCTCATTAATTACATACTGTGGCTTTATTTTACTGAATGGCCGCATAAGGCTCCGGAAACACAGGTTGCTGACCCTCTGCCCTAGATGAATACTCCTGAGGTTCATTTTAGTGTCAATCATTCAGTGGTAAAATAACAAAAAGAGTTAATTTGAATATGATTTACTGCATGTAATTAATTTTACTTTTTGAAATGTTTTGGCAAATGAAAGCTCTATAATGACTAGTAAAAATGCCGTCTTATTGGAAATAAACTTTTTTTATTTTTTTTATTTTTTTTGACATTTTATAAATTCCAATAATTATAAACCTGGGAACTGCACTTTTAAAAAAATATTTTGCTCATCATTCACAATTCACAAATACATATTTTTATCCATTTTCTGTGCATTATGACATCAGAGTTAATATGAGCTATCTAACAATGCAAGTCATTGGGATACATTTATATTGACTATAAAAAAATATCCTGGTTTGATATACATGCTGTGGTGTTTTTTTTTTTGTGATGGCTTTAGCATCAAAATATTTCACATGACATTGTTAGCTAGCTAGAATGCACAGAAAAGTGGAATAAATATGTGTTTATGTTTCACATAAAGATTTTGAATGATTGGGGGGGGGTAAAGTGCAGTTCCTCTTTAAGGCTGGGAAATATAATAAGTGTCACAACCAAAAATATCTGATTTTTTCTTAAAGTTGAAGTCTGAAGTTGACAAATAATAGCAGTAAACAGGATGTTGCAGGGCCCTGGCCAAATGATATGGGATCAAACCCGCCATTGACCCGCTGTCGATCATTGTGACAACAAGGTGGTGTAAAAATGACTTGTTTCTTTTTGTCTCTCTTGGCTCGGTATGACTTGGTGCTAAATGTCTCATGGCAGTGATGCACATCATTTGCGCATTTGTGGACAATGCGCCCCCTTGAGCCAATCAATTGTGGGGCCCCCCACACATAGTGCATGTTGTGTATGGAGGGATGGGTGTGCCTGGGTACAGGTTCCATGTTTGGCAGTACAACCAGTGTCAAACTATGAGCATCCATCCATCTACATCTTCTGGCTTTATTTTACTCCTGCAACAAGGAGGCTGAGTAGCCGCATAAGGCTCCGGAAACACAGGTTGCTGACCCCCTGCCCTAGATGAATGGTTCCTGAGGTTCATTTTGTAACTTCTAAGAGTGCTATGTCATCTCTTATTAGCTTCTCATGTGAAGGTCAACTACCGGAAAGACCAAAATCTTAAAATCCTAACGAGACAAGACGAGCAAGCAATATAAATGTTATGGTCTCAGTTCCCATTGGAGCTCAGTTGTGCTGCACCAGTCCTTGAACCAGTCCACCCACAATAGAAAAGAAACACAACAACAGTAATATGATCGTTTCTTGTTACCTGTTCCTTTACTCGGCCAACGCTGCAGTTAATCAATCTCCACAAACACAACAACCAAGCCTATTAGGCTTTTATAAAACAAACCCCCGAAGAGCAAAGAGGACATTCTTTGACTTTAATGGGATGAACTGATCAAGCATATCTAATAGAAATCATTCCCTCTGGCAAAAGCTGATGTGCAATTGAATTTCGCATGGAACACAATGCTTTTTACGGCTTCTTCGAAAAACTGTAATTTGATCAGTTTAGTGCAGAGAAGAAACAGATAAAGTCTGAATCGTAAGATTTTTTTTTTTTTTTTACGATTCAAGAATTCGCTTGAATGCAAAATTGGGAGTCATTTTTTTTGGTATAATTTAAGCTTTTTAAAGTCACTCTTTGTATTTATTACTTTTGTCACTTTTTTGTCACGTGACATCCGTGGTACTCCCAATTGGGTCGTGGTCAAAACGCGTTGGAAGACATGCAAGCGTAGATAGAAGTTTTAGAATCATCACAAAAGTTGTTTTTGGCTTTTCGAGTCGTTGCTACTTCAACCAATCTTGCTTTAATTTTACACACGCGTGTTTGTCGGCGCTCTAAAAGTGTGTGTCAAAATTTGTACTGATTGGACTAAACGCTCTTAAGTCCCAGTGAGCGTTCTGTAGAGCAAATTGAGCTGTGTGAGAAATTTCAAGTCAAACTTTGGGTTATAATGACTTTACTACCATTTGACTAAAAAATAATAGCACAGTAGTAAAAGAGTTAGGTACACAAATAAATACTTTACTGTAGAATCACATGAAAAAGTCTGTGACTATCTTAATTTAGGATTAGGAACGTAAAACTGACTTTTAGGGGAAACAACGTGGCCAATTAGGATACAGCATGAAAAAAAAGAGGAGAGGAAACCCTTTTTTTTTTTTTTTTTTTTTTTTTTTAATGAGCGTCTTCTGGTTGGATGAAGGCGAGTCTTAAAAGTTTCTTCAGGATAGACCAGATCCCTTCAGACGCATCTGGACCACAGCAGCAGCAGGACCGAGTCATGGAGACTTAAATCCACCAAGTACGTGCATCGCCGTGGTTATCTTTACACGGAATTACATAGCTTGTTAGGACTTCTCTGTGGATTGCATGTATATTTTAAATATTACTAAAAAAGCGTGTATGATACGAGCTAAAAATGTTTAAAAGCTGTAATTACTGCCGTGCGTAATTTTGCGCAGCTTTTACGCACGGACAAGTAACTCTCTCCCCACCTGCTCTCTTCCCAGTAACCAGCCCATGTACGCGACGGTGTCACCGGCACTGTTTCCCGTGGAGAGCACCCGCCGCCGGCACAAATACACGCACGTACAGCTCCACTCCCACCACGGTGAGAGCGCACACAGCGGGTGGGGGAACCAAAATGAACATCCAGGTTGTGCCCGAACACAAGCTCTCGTCGGTGGCCCCGCTCAAGCAATGCAACGTGGAGAAAAAAGAGGTCGAGCTCTTGCTGGTGAAGGACCAGAACGGCGTCCAGTACACCAGCTCGTCTATCGTGCCGGCGCCCGGTCGACATGCGGGGCCGCCCGGATCCATGTCCGAGGAGGAGCGGGAGATGTGGGGGAAGAAAATTGACTTTCTGCTGTCTGTCATTGGCTTTGCGGTTGACTTGGCTAACGTCTGGAGGTTCCCTTACCTGTGCTACAAAAATGGAGGGGGTAAGTAAGATACACATAACAGGTGCAGATATGATTTTTGTACTATACTATACATATACACACACTGGAAGTAAAGTTTTGCATAAATGTGATTTTTTAAAAATATATTCCCTTTATGTATTAACATGCAGTGTCCACAGTGTGGAGAAAGTCACTTTTCATGCATGCACAGAAAAAGGATGCAGTGTAAAATATTAACTATTGCCTCATGGAAACTTTGGGATTGACTTTTATAAGCTTACACACTTACAAATATCCCATAAAGTGTCAATCATTCAGTGGTAAAATAACAAAAAGAGTTATCCATATGCATATTTTTGTGTCCGGTATTTCCACTCTTAAGTGATTTTAGATTTGAATATGATTTACTGCATTTAATTAACTTTACTTTTTAAAATTGTTTAGGCAAATGAAAAAATCGCTCTATGCTCTATCGCTCTATCGCTCTATGATGACCAGTAAAAATGCTGTCTTATTTTTTATTTTTTTTAATTTTTTTGACGTTTTATAAATTCAGATAATTATAAACCTGGAAACTACACTTTTTAAAAAAATATTTTGCCCATCATTAACAATTCACAAATACATATTTCTATCAATTTTCTGTGCATTTTAACATCAGAAAATGAGTTAATATGAGCTATCTAACAATGCAAGTCATTGGGATACATTTATATCGACTATAAAAAAATATCCTGGTTTGATATACATGCTGTGGTGTTTTTGGGTTTTTTTGTGAGGGCTTTAGCATCAAAATAGGTATTCCCATGACATTGTTAGCTAGCTAGAATGCATAGAAAAGTAGAATACATATGTTTCACATAAAGATTTTGAATGATTGAGGGAAAAAAGTGCAGTTCCTCTTTAAGGCTGGGAAATATAATAAGTGGCACAACCAAAAATATCAGATTTTTCTTAAAGTTGAAGTCTGAAGTTGACAAATAATAGCAGTAAACAGGATGTTGCAGGGCCAAATTGGGGCCCTAATGATATGGGATCAAACCCGCGATTGACCCGCTGTCAATCATTGTGACAACAAGGTGGTGTCAGATGACTTGTTTCTTTTTGTCTCTCTTGGATCGGTATGACTTGGTGATGCACATCATTTGCGCATTTGCAGACAATGCGCCCCCTTGAGCCAATCAATTGTGGGCCCCCACACATAGTGCATGTTGTGTATGGAGGGATGGGTGTGCCTGGGTACAGGTTCCATGTCCGGCGGTACAACCAGTGTTAAACTATGAGCATCCATCCATCTTTCTTCCACTTATCCGAGGTCGGGTCGCGGGAGGCAGCAGCTTAAGCCGGGAAGCCCAGACTTCCGTCCCCCGGCTACTTGATCCAGCTTATCCTGGTGAATCGAGGCATACCCAGGCCAGTCTGACATGTCCTGGGTCTTCTTCTACTGGTCGTACGTGCCCTGAACACCTTCCCAGGGAGGCGTCCGGGAGGCATCCTGACCAGATGCCCAAGCCACCCCATCCGGCTCCTCTCAATGTGGAGGAACAGCAGTTGTATTCCGAGTTTCTCACCTTATCTCTCAGGGATAGTCCAGCCCTCCACTACCCAAAGCTCATGCCCATCGGTGAGGGTCGGTACACGGATCGATGGATACATTGAAATCTTTGCCTTTCTGTTCCTTCTTCACCAAAATGTTCCAATGCAGAGTCCGCACAATGTCAGACGCCACACCAATTTGCTTGTCAATGTGGCGTTCCACATTAAAAAAGCATTAAATCCATTTTACAAATGTTAAAAATAAACTTTAACAGCTCAATTTGTCATTGACCCTGCACTATCAGTATTATTAAGCTGCCTTTATGTCTTAATATATCTTTACATAAACAGTGACATGTGCCTCCTTGTGTTTTTCTTGGCTTCTGGGCACGAAAAGGAGTTATTTTTTTTCTCTCTCTGTGCTTACTTTGCTTTCTTAGCAGGAGAGTGTGACGGGTTTACAGCGCCTCTGTTTTCTTACAAAAACCTCCCTTTCTAGTAAAAACAATTGGCTATAAAATGAATGTTGAAGTGGCATTCCAAATGTAGTTTCTTAAAAAGGAGAGGAAAAACAACTTGGCTCAATTAGTTGAGATAGATGAAAACAGTAGATAGAGACATACGGAGAAAATGTAGGATAGATAGATGAGTTTGATGGACTGACAGACGGATAGATAAGACACAAAGATGGACTGATGGACAAAAAGACACAAAGATTGATGGATGGATGAATGGACACAAACGAATAGCTAGATGATTGTATAGATGTATATATATATGAACATGCAAATGTGTATTCTCCTATCTTTACATATTGCTTCCTGTCAGCTAAGTAGCTTTTGACCGGGTTCATAACTAATCCTCTTATTCCGTACCTTTCTAATTTAAATATTATGATATCATGATTGATTGGTCCGAATTAAACATTTTGATCTGACAAATCTTAAGTAACTTTGATCAAATGTGGAATTACTGCATCTTCTGCTTGGGTATTTAACACAGATGGACAAACTGACGAGATTATTGAATGGACAGACGTACGTAGAAGAATGGATGGATAGATATCTAGAATGACAGACATGACAAAAAACGGTAGCTCACAGATGGAAGGATGGATGGACAGACGAATGAATGGCAATGGGTGGATCGAAAGATGGACAGACTGACATAGATGGATGGATTGACACACAGATCGATGGAAGGATGGACCGACAGACGAATGGATGGAAATAGATCGATAGATTCATAGGCGATAGACGATGTTCCATATCGATTACTTTCAACTCCCAATCTGGATGTTGCTGTCACCGTTTTATTACTACTACTACTGTACATAGGAACCTAAAACGCTAGTCAAAGAGACTCGTTTTGGTGAAGAATTGCAAGTCACACCTTCGGAAGAGTCGGCGTAGTGACAATGAAGAAGCGTAATTCAGGATTAGGAGATTAGGAACGGATAGACAAACATCAAAGGAGAGATGGACGAATGAATGGACACAAAGATTGATAGATGGATGGATGAACGGACACAAACGAATAGCTGCATGATTGTATAGACATTTTGATCTGACAAATCTTAAGTAACTTTGATCAAATGTGGAATTACTGCATCTTCTGCTTGGATATTTAACACAGATGGACAAACTGACGAGATTATTGAATGAACAGACGTACGTAGAAGAATGGATGGATAGACTTCTAGAATGACAGACATGGATGTCAGACCAACAAAAAAAACGGTATCTTACAGATGGAAGGATGCATGGACAGATGAATGAATGGCAATGATTGCATAGAAAGATGGACAGACTGACATAAATAGATGGACATAGATGGATGGATTGACACACAGATCGATGGAAGGATGGACCGACAGACTAATGGAAACAGATCGATAGACGATGGACTGACAGGCAAATTGAATATGATATAAATACGAGGCGGTTTTGAAACAAAATGCACAATAAAAGTTGGAGATGTTCCATATCGATTACTTCCAACTCCCAATACCGATCTGGATGTTGCTGTCACCGTTTTATTACTACTACTACTGTACATCGGAAGCTAAAACGCTACTCAAAGAGACTATTTTTGGTGAAGAATTGCAAGTCACACCTTCGGAAGGAAGGATTAGTAGATTATGAACAGATAGACAAACATCAAAGGAGGGATGGACAAATAAATGGACGGCTGTAAATAGATGGATTGACAGACCGATAGACGAAAAGATGGTTTGACAAGCGAACAGACACCGATTCATTGATTATGTAAACATTATACGACGGATCGAAGAAGGGATGCATGTTTCTGGACGGACGGATGTATGGACAGACAGACGTAGATGCATGGATGTACAGATTAATGGATGGACATAGATGGAAGTATGAATGAATAGACTGTCGAGATGGACTGACGGATGCACGGACACTAATAGAACATCAGACAGATACATAGAAGTATGGACTAATGGAGGATTAGATTAATATTTTGATTCATGGATGAACCGATACCGATATCGACAAATATGGACGATACAGATAGATGTATGGACAGATCCTGTCTGTACAAGTGGACTATCAACAAGACTGTCAGATCAACCATTAAATTCCCATCATTCATATGGGAACTTGTTTATCATATTTACCCATAGCAAAGCCTATTCATTACTGTACATAAAGTGCCATGAAATATGAAAGACAATCCAATTCCCAAAGCTTATTTCCTTGTTGTGCCGCATGAAAATAGCCGCCAGGTCTTTCCTGTCTGGTTCCATGGTTCCTAGAATGTCAAGATGGACCTTCAACATCCACGCATAACCAAACCCCTTGGGCTCATTTTAACATCAACATGTAGCTTTTAATTATCACGAATGTTCTTGTTCCGTTATTGTCTTAATTCTATTGTGCTTGTGTGGTTTCCCTCATTATGTCTCACCTACCACAGGGTGTTTTATGCTGACAGTGATTGTCTTTTATTTTAATGCAATTATTTCTCTTTTTTCCAGGAGCCTTTTTGATCCCTTACATTCTTTTCTTGGTCATCGCGGGAATGCCATTGTTCTACATGGAGCTGGCTCTGGGCCAGTACAACAGAGAGGGGGCGGCCACCCTGTGGAAGATCTGCCCCGTCTTTAAAGGTGAACTCACACAAAAAGACTTTAACTAGTAATTATTCGGTTTTTATATTTGAACTTTTTGTTTGTTCGTGCAAATTGTATGTACAAACCTCATGGAATCGACTCTAAAAGATAACTAAAATATCACGTGGCTTCATGGTTCATAGATGATGACTCTGACAATGAGGCCGTACCATTTTTGTACTGCGGGGTGGGGGAAGACTTCCATTGTTATTCAAACAGTAAGAGAAAATAGAAAAAGTGAAAACATTGCAGCGTGCCTGTTTGATAGCTTGCCAGCTGCTTCCTGCTTCACGGAGAATATCAGGACCATACATGCATACACGCCATCCATTTTTTTTGCGCTAAATGCTTTTTTTTTGTGACTAAACACATACATTCCTTTAAGAGAACTGTTAAAATAGCAGAGCCCCATAATTGTGTTTATTTTTCCATTTGCTTCCACAAGCCAGGCTACTTTTTGGCTTGTGGAAGATAACAAGGCCGTACCATGTTGGGGTCTGTGGTAGGGGGGGGGTACTTTCGTAATATAACAGTATTGCACCATTTCGGCACAGTGGCATCTGACAATGACTTAAGCAGCAATGCTACACAAAACTGATTCAAAATCAGAAATATGCCATAGTGTCCATGATATGTATAATATTTGTAATAATAATTATATATAATAATAATATAATATAATATAATATAATATAATATAATATAATATAATATAATATAATATAATATAATATAATATAATATAATATAATATAATATAATAACAATAATAATAATAATAATAATAATAATAATAATTATCGTTTTATTAGGACAGGCCGAGAAATGATACAGACAGTATTTCAGTTGTTTTTCTTGTCAATGTGGCCCTTATCCGCCGTCATAAGAATCCCTTGGGGGCCGGTTAAAATCAAGCTGTGTACCACTAGTGGCCCCCAGGCCGCATTTTGGTCACCCCCGACATTACCACTGCAGTGTGTGTGTTTCATCTGATTGCGAATTGGAACGTTTGGATGTTTAGCCACCTAAGAAACTGCAAGGTGGGGAAAAGAAACATTGTTGATAATGTCAATCAATAAATTAATAGGTGGAGAATATAATCAATCAGACAAGAAAATCCCTCAAGGTTGATTATTTAGAAGAGAAGAAAAAACGATGTCGTAAATATTATCAATTTGAAGTCATACTGTAAATGCAGTCATTGAGAAAAAAACACGAGTTGACGTTGACGTTCACATTCACGTGTGGTCCGTCTTTGCCTTTTTTACAATCTCTTGCAAAACACATGCCGTGTTTGCCTACAGAGTTCATTGTGTAAATCATACATATTTTCATAACTTTGTGTCTAAATGTCACATTGAGAGCTATGAGTCATGTGTTTATGCTAGAGCCAAGACTCCCATTCACTTTGCAGTTTTGTTTGTCTTTTCCAGCCGTGTGTTTTTAGCTTAGCGCCAGGCCACGGAAAGGTCCGACTCCTGCTTATTTTCAGTTCCTGTTATTGTAGTAACCGTAACAACCGTTTCCCTTTATGTCAACCGACAAGACGTCACGGCGAACGTGAGAGGGGGCGGGCTTAATGCCATCAAGCATGCGCGTAATACAAGATGGGGGGGGATGCTCAAGAAGCCATAGACCAGGGGTCTCAAAGTCAATTTACTTGGGGGCCACTGGAGCTAGGGTCTGGGTGAGACTGGGCCGCATCAGGTTTTCAAAAAAAAAAACAACCAAAAAACGCATTTATTAAAAACAGAAAAATAAATAAACTTGGCTTTATTGACATGAAATTAGAACATTATGGAAACATCTTAACATTTCATTTTTCTCATATCATTTAAACTCCAACTATTGATCAATAACAACATTTAATTTTGTGATAAATGCTAACTTTTAGCCTTGTTCCTCAGGTGTGGGCTACACGGTGATCGTCATCGCTTTGTACGTGGGCTTCTACTACAACGTCATCATCGCCTGGTCGCTCTACTACCTGTTCTCCTCCATGACCGGAGAACTTCCGTGGCTCAAGTGCGACAACAGCTGGAACAGCCCCAACTGCACCGACCCCAAGGTCATCAACGGATCGGTCCTGGGCAACGGAACCTCGTACGCTAAGTACAAAATCACGCCGGCGGCAGAGTACTATGAGTAAGTCAGAATATTATTTATTACCACGGAGGTCGAACCCCCGTTGTAAATATTCACTCTGCTAAAGACGTACATGGAAAGTTCACTTAGTCTTTGAAGTGCATAAAAAAAAAAGTCAAGTCTTTTTTTAGTTCAAAGTGTGTGGGGTCCTGCTCTGATGGCTCCACTGCAGCCTGGAGGAAGTATGTTGGACAATACATTCACTCTCCAGGTCTCTAGTCCTTCAAACCCGACTACAACTTGATCTTTCATGGTTTCTTAGTACAAGAAGTGTTGGTGTAGTTACAAAAAAACTCATTTGTTAAAAGTAATTAGCTACACTACTTATGTTCCTTTTGGATTTCCAGGAAATGCACCTCAGGGAGCGGGGACCAGCTGTTAGCTACACATGTTAGTGTTGTCGGTGTTTGGGAGATTGGGCGGAGTGTTGGCAGCCGCAGAGAGTCGTTTGTCCTCGGGGCGCAATTTACACTTGACACTCAGATTCTTGTCCTTTCGCGACACATGTTCAGAATAGCCGGGACATTTCCACTGCTGGTTGCACGGCGGTTGAGTGGTTAGCGCTCAGACCTCACAGCTAGGAGACCTGAGTTCATGCGTGGGTTTTCTCCGGGTACAACGGTTTCCTCCCACATTCCAAAAACATGCTAGGTTAATTGGCGACTCAAGTAGGCGAAGAAGCGTGTGCAGGCAGGATGGAACGGAATGGAGAAAAATGTCAGGCATGACGTGTGATAGAAGATGCCGAGGTTCTTATTGGGAGTGACCAGGATGGATAGGATCAGGAACGTTTCCTCCCACATTCCAAAAACATGCTAGGTTAATTGCCGACTCCAAATTGTCTGTGGCTGGCAAACAGTCCAAGGTGTACCACGCCTCTCAACCGAAGACAGCTGGGATAAGCTCCAGCACCCGCGCGACTCTCGTGAGTTACAGTTACAGTTAAACCACATCTAATTGGCAACTCCAAATTGTCCATAGGTATGAATGTGAGTGTGAATGGTTGTTTGTCTATATGTGCCCTGTGATTGGCTGGCCACCAGTCCAGGGTGTACCCCACCTCTCGCCCGAAAAACAGCTGGGATAGGCTCCAGCACTCCCCGCGACCCTCGTGAGAATAAGCGATAAAAAATGAATGAGAATTTGCATTTAGAGAAATTTCATGAACGGCAGCAGAAATTGACGTTTACATCAGAGTTTCAAGGCAGATCATTATAAGCAGCTGGTGGCAAATCTCTAGACCTTGGCTGCAATATGTCACTCAAGATTTCTTGCCGTTGAACTGTGGGGAAGGCACCGCTGCTTTAGTATTCATTCAATCATCAATCGGATTGGGGAAAGGAATATTCCACCTCTGGGAATCTGATTATATATTCATTCGGATTGGCACTTTTCTTTCGGAATGAGGTGTCTGCAAAGGTTAGATTCTTTCAGTTTGAGCAAATAAACCGAATGCAATTGGAATATTTGGGTCCATGTATACATGGCTAATGCTATGGCAATATATGATATATGGTGAATGTTCCTATGGCAGCAGTTGTATCGGAACTGGAGAACCAGCACCTGTTTCCCCCCAAACGCAAAACAGTTCCAATCAGCTTTTTCCAAACTTTATTTTTCACTCTGCTACTTTCTAATTGGAACCAATAGTGAAGCAGAAGCCTTCCAAACCAAACCATGTGAGCTCAAAGAAGCTCAAAAAATCATCTCACTGTGATTCATGGCTGCAGACTTTTGGCTAAATGAATAACATTTCTTCTCTGATGGCTTTGTTGACGGGAGGCTGCAGAGCACGCACAACAAGCTGGTGAGATTTTAACTTAATAAATCATCCAATCGGGGGCAGGAGGGGAGGTTGGTTGAATGTGGTATCAAATAGAGAACAGCTGAAACACAGCGAGTGCCAAAACCAACCAATAGAATACTAGGGATGTCATGGTACGTGGTTTTCTAATCAGGTTACATTGGAATATACATTTTCCATACGGTAACAAAGTGCCAGAGCTTTAAAACAATATTAAAAAAAAAAACCTTAAACTGTATTATGGAAAGCAGGAAGTGAACAAATGTAACAGTTACTGATTGTAAAAGTACCAGATGGAGGGGTAGGATTTAATAAGCTTTGCTTCTTCCTACTCCTTTTGGGCATGTGGAACTGTGAACTGATTATGGGATGCACTCAATTGTAATTTGATGCATGTTCAAATGAAATAATATCATTATCATTACCATTACCATTACCATAAAGGGACAAAGTGGATATTGTTCAGTGAAGATCCTATAAGCAGTTTTAGGTTTTGTATTTTGTTCCTTTACCATACCCAAAATGAACTGAACCATGACCTGAAAAAGACGTACACATCGAACCGTGATTATGGTATACTATTACACCCTTGAATTTCCGACCCACATTTGGGTCCCGAGCCACCAGGTGAGAATCAGAAATAAGATATGCCTTTATTAGTCTCAAATGTGGAAATTTCAGCAGGTTTACAGCAACAGAAGTTCAAAAGCAGACAAAAGTTAAGGTAATATTAAGGTAATACAAATCAAAGACGTTACATACACGAATCACTGCATGATTAATTGGGATTTTTGGAGCAGTTTGTTAGAGTCTGACATCTGCAAGAAGCTGTGAAGCTAATGAAGCTGTGATGATGATCTTGCCCACTTCTTCCACTAAGTCCTGTCAACTGTTGTGATGCTCGAAGTTGGCAGAAGCCATACCAAAGTCATGGCTTATACTTCCAGTTTATAGTTCCGATTTAACACTTAGTACTTATTAGATGTCACCATCTCAATGTCCGTTCCATGTTGTTCACTTCCATATTTGTGTCTATGTGTGTCTTATATAAGGTATAAAACCCACAGTTGACCTGAAGTCCTTTCAAGTAAACATTAGCTCAGACAGAAGCATAAGATCATTTATAAGTAACCTTGAAAAACTGTTACTGTTACTTAAATCCAACATTTGAGAAGCTTCCTTCATCTTGGCTTGATCAGAGAGTAAACAACCCAATAGAGTAGAATACATCACTTGTGTTTTTGTTTTAGTTTTTTCTCAATTTTTATTTTGTTTTCAAACACTTTTTTGTGGCTGTGTAAAAAGACACAGAGACAAGGCGGCACACAGTGGAGTGAATGGCGTCATTGAGCGTTTACATGAATAATGAGGCCGCAGGGACTTGATTGATGTTGTAAACCAGGGGTCTCAAACTCAATTTACTTGGGGGCCACTGGAGCTAGGGTCTGGGTGAGACTGGGTTTTCCAAAAAAAACGCATTTATTAAAAACAGAAAAATGAATAAACTTTGCTTTTGTTCCGATTTTCTACAAGAAAAGCTCTGATAAAACATTCCACTGTTCTCAAATATCTTAATTTTTATTTTTCTACACAAAATAAGATGAAAAATAAACAAATCAAGAATAAAGAAAATCAATCAATCAGTAATAAATAAATAAATATAATAATAATAATAAAACGGCAAATAATAAAAATTAAGAAACCACATATAGTTGTTTCGTAGACAAATTCTTTTTTTCAGATTAAAATTGACAAAGCATTATTAGAGCCCTGTAGACATGACAAAACACGACTATAGTCACATTTATACTCTTTTTATTTACAACATATTGCGCAACTGCAGGGTCTCGAGACACATGCTAACTCGCAAACTAGAGAGCTAGCGACCTAAACGGTAGCCTTCAAGTTATTTCCTTTAAACTTAAATAGCCAAAAACTTACCACTTCCACACGGATAGGGAGGATAACTATTAACAGTTATTTAACCTTTAACATGAACATTAATCAAACGTAATAATTTTTTCTGGGTACATGATACCATACAGCATCCATATCAAACTCCGCACTAATATTAAACTTTCATATCAAGGCGGGGGGCCTCAAACTAGTGTCCTGCGGGCCACATTTGGCCCGCGGGCCGTGTGTTTGAGACCACTGTTGTAGACAGAGCCCTTACTGGCGGCACGCTGTCAGCCCGATGAGGATCCAGTATCCAGGTCAGAGCACCCGACTGTACATTTACTATTCCGTATCCTATCTGCCTCCCAGAGACCGCCCCACCCCCAAGACCCAAATAGAACCAAAATGTTCAAAAAAGGACTCCGTAATCAGTAGTTCGGTATTTTTGTTCATCACCTCAAGAATTCCTTTTTGGCATGCTTGATGTCCGTTTTTCCAGGAGGCCAGTGGGAATGTTGCTTCAGGTGGTCAAAATAACTCCATGGAGGTCTTCCACTGTCTTGGACTGATGTCCTTTTTTTATAAACTTCCCTTGCCAACCATCCCGGAATTTTCTTAATTGGATTTAAAACATGGGAACACACAGGATGGTCCGAAAGAGTGACGTTATTCCTCTGGAAGAAGTCCTTTGCCGTCCTGTCCTGTACCACCGAGACGGAGATCCTTCAGTTATGAGGGATGCGACATATGTACTTAGCCAGCTGCCGTTTGACGCCCCTGCACAACCTGAATCCCCATTGTTCTATTGATGGAAAAAGCACTCCGGATCATGATGGTGTCTTTTCCACTATAGCGTATGAAAAATCTTTGAATGAAAATAAAAGGTATTTTTTAAGACATTGTAACTGGTGAAATATGAAAGAAAGTAAAAAAAAGTATTTTTTTTTTAAATAGCATTTTGTTCACTGTTGTCTCCTAATTATTTGCAATTAATCGCCGATAGAAATAAGTTTTTTACCTATAATAAATAGGGATGTAAATCTCTTTTGGTACAGGTTAAGATATGATTCAAAAACAATGTGAACGATTCGATACGATTCAATGGTTACTTTTGTCGATGTAGACATTAATCTTACATTATAAAATAAAGAAGCCAATTCAATAAATGTGTACACATAATATACAGGTAGAAAGCACGTTTGCACGTTTACTGCAATAATGCTCTGTCCTTGAACACACCATCTTACCGGTACTTTGGATAGACCAGTAAGTTTTTCTTTCACCTTATATTGGAATTCTTTTGAGGTTCCACTACCCAACCATTCACAAGATTTAAGAATTGCATATAAATAAAACCATAACACACCACTGCAACGTTTAAAAATATACACAAGTCCGAAAAGTTGTAAAAATGTAACATAAGGTGCCTTTAAAGTATTGAAATTCAGTAACCGTGTTTGCAGCATTTATCATCAGTGTCACGTCACATGCTGGCGACTTAATTGAATGTTGCTCGAGGACAGTCTGACCGAGGGAACAGAGGTCCCGTTCAACGGAACTTCACTCAAACAGTCCTGGCTTCAGCAGGAGGCGTCTTTTGTTGAGCATCACGAGTGTTTGTCTGGATAACTATACAGTAAATGTACTATTTCACTATTCATGATTTGTGGTAATCCTTTTTCCAAGGTCTGGAGAATATCCTTAAAAAAGATTTAACAGCCAGCGCTAAGTTTGTACTACTTTGTGTGGACACTGGCTAGTGTGATACTGAAAAATCTTGGTATGTAAAAACTGCTGTTTTTTAAGGAGCTACTGCAAAAACAGTAGTCAAGGATCTTTGATGTGACGGGATCGTTCTGTCACTAGTCCAAGATCTTTTTCTTAAGGATCTACGTCAAACATTGTTAGTCACTGATCCGTTATATGACAGAAGTGTTCTGTTTTTAAGAACCTACTCGTATGTATGTGAATGAGAGGGACCCAAGTGGAAGAGTGAGGTTACAGGTGGTAGAGATACAGAAAGTGGAGAATTTTAAGGGTCAACGGTTCAGAACAACGGAGGTGTTCTGTTTTTAAGAACCTACTCATATGTATGTGAATGAGAGGGACCCAAGTGGAAGAGTGAGGTTACAGGTGGTAGAGATACAGAAAGTGGAGAATTTTAAGGGTCAACAGTTCAGAACAACGGAGACTGTGAAAAGTAGGTGAAGAAGCGTGGATGGAACAGAATGGAGAAAAATGTCAGGCATGACGTGTGATAGAAGATGCTGAGGTTCTTATTGGGAGTGACCAGGATGGATAGGATCAGGAACGTTTCCTCCCACACTCCAAAAACATGCTAGATTAATTGGCGACTCCAAATTGTCTGTGGCTGGCAACCAGTCCAAGGTGTACCCCGCCTCTCGACCGAAGACAGCTGGCATAGGCTCCAGCACCCTTGTGACCCTCGTGAGTTACAGTTAAAACCACATCTAATTGGCAACTCCAAATTGTCCATAGGTATGAATGTGAGTGTGAATGGTGGTTTGTCTATATGTGCCCTGTGATTGGCTGGCCACCAGTCCAGGGGTGTACCCCGCCTCTCGCCCGAAGACAGCTGGGATAGGCTCCAGCACCCCCGCGACCCTTGTGAGGATAAGCGGTAGAAAATGAATGAATTAATGAAAGGTAAACAAAACTGTGGTGAGACAAGCCATGTTGTTTGGTCTTGAGACAGTGCCACTGAGGAAAAGACAGGAAGCAGAACTGGAGGTAGCAGAAATGAGGATGCTGAGGTTCTTATTGGAAGTGACCAGGATGGATAGGATCAGGAACGTTTTCCTCCCACATTCCAAAAACATGCTAGGTTAATTGGCGACTCCAAATTGTCTATGGCTGGCAACCAGTCCAAGGTGTACCCCGCCTCTCGACCGAAGACAGCTGGGATAGGCTCCAGCACCCCTGCGACCCTCGTGAGTTACAGTTACAGCCATGTTGTTTGGTCTTGAGACATTGCCACTGAGGAAAAGGCAGGAAGCAGAACTGGAGGTAGCAGAGATGAGGATGCTGAGGTTCTTATTGGGAGTGACCAGGATGGATAGGATCAGGAACGAGTACATCAGAGGGACATTTACATGTTAGAGGCCTTGGAGATGAAGTCAGAGAGGCCAGACTGAGATGGTTCGGACATGTCCAGAGGAAAGAATATATTGGTAGGTAGGTAGGAGGCGTAGAGGAAGACAAAGAGGATGTTTATGCATGTAGTGAAGGGTACTTGGTGTGTGAGAGAGAACTCTGTTGTTTTTAAGGACATACTGCAAAAACACTGTTCGAAAGTTCTATGCGAGAGCAAGACAAATACTACTTTTGAATAATGACGCTTGAAGTAGCTGAGTTTCAGAGATCGAAGGTCTAAAAGTCTAATAACACTCCAGTCCGGTTGCATTAGAGGAACCGGTTGGGCAAAGAACAACAGAGCTCTTGCACAGCTGGAACCAATACTTTTCAGCACATGACGTATTTTACCTTGATCTGACAGTAAACTCTTGAAGAAAAAGATATATATTACACATTGCCGTCAAATAAAAACCCTGAGATTAAATTCCAGCCAAGACACCCTTGATTAAGTGAAAGTCCCGATATCAGCGGTCTCTGTCCAAGTGAATTTCATCGCCTCCTCTGTGTTGTAATTCCTGCTGGAAACGTTGTAGTAGTCAAAGAAAAGTAGTTTATGGAGAAAACAGATTGAAGTATTAAGCCTGTTTGTCTTTTAGACATTTTTGTTGTGTTTAAAGTACCCTCCTGAGGAAGATCCTATCTGGATTTGTTCCACGTTGTTAAAAAATTCGACAAGACATCCTGGCTCTTTACTGAGCTCAAAATCATTCATGTACTTCATAATAGTGATGACCCTTCCTCATGTGCAGCTCATCCCGTTGGAGCAGGATGCTAATAGAGAAGAGGATCGGAATTTTTGCATTCCGATTCCATTTCCAATCATGTAAATAATGTGTTCCAGGGTCAAACGCTCCCCATCGTAACACCTTTATGAACTGCACAGGCAAGGTTCGTCATGTAAGCATAAAAAGAAGTTGTGTAGGAGTCAGCATCACGCAGTAGAAGGTTATTGCATCAGCTCCTCACATAAAGACTGAACCTACTTCACCTTCCCAAGACTGCTAGATCTGCTAAGATCTTGGAATTTTTAATCGGTTGATCGCTTCTTTACCGTGTCTCAAAACTGGAAACCGCCACTTTTATCTTGAAAGTGTAATGTTTTTTTTATGTGTAAAATGTACCTTTGTATGTCTCCATACAGACGTGGTGTTCTGCACCTCCATGAAAGCAGAGGAATCGAGGACCTCGGCCTCCCTCGCTGGGAGCTGACGTTGTGCCTGGTGGTGGTGCTCTTCATCCTCTACTTCAGCTTGTGGAAAGGCGTCAAGTCCTCGGGGAAGGTAACTTCCTGATGCTGGTATCAGAGCTGTAACAGAGGCAGGACACCGTCTGTGTATAAGGGGAAGTGTAGTTCCACACCTATTTTTTACTCCTCTGGGATCATATTTGAGCTATAAAGGGAAGTAAAGATGAATGAATGAATTGCAAAATCAGTGCCAGTGGCTAGCGTGCAGGCCTCACAGCTAGGAGACCAGGGTTCAATTCCACCCTCGGCCATCTCTGTGAGGAGTTTGCATGTTCTCCCCGTGCATGTGTGGGTTTTCTCCGGGTACTCCGGTTTCCTCCCACATTCCAAAAACATGCTAGGTTAATTGGCAACTCCAAATTGTCCATAGGTATGAATGTGAGTGTGAATGGTTGTTTGTCTATATGTGCCCTGTGATTGGCTGGCAACCAGTCCATGGTCTAGACACCCCCCGCGACCCTCATGAGGATAAGCGATGAAAATACCAATGAATGAAAATACCAAATAAAAATCATGTTTTTCTTATAATGAAAATTATTTCAGAGACTAGGTGACCCTAGTTCAATTCCACCCTCGGCCATCTCTGTGTGGAGTTTGCATGTTCTCCCTGTGCATGCGTGGGTTTTCTCCGGGTACTCCGGTTTCCTCCCACATTCCAAAAACATGCTAGGTTAATTAGCGACTCCAAATTGTCCATAGGTATGAATGTGAGTGTGAATGGTTGTTTGTCTATATGTGCCCTGTGATTGGCTGGCCACCAGTCCAGGGTGTA
Organism: Doryrhamphus excisus; assembly: GCF_030265055.1. NCBI lineage: Eukaryota > Metazoa > Chordata > Actinopteri > Syngnathiformes > Syngnathidae > Doryrhamphus > Doryrhamphus excisus. The sequence continues at coordinate 19,289,055 of NC_080477.1, read as the reverse complement.
CCCTGCCTCTCGCCCCAAAGACAGCTGGGATAGGCTCCAGCACCCCCACAATCCTCGTGAGGAAAAAGTGGTAGAAAATGAATGAATGAATGAATCATTATAAGCAGCAGGTGATAAATCTCCTGAAGTCATACAAAGTCCTTAGCTGCAAAATTGAAATTTTTTTATATTTTCCTGAAACTTACCTATGTTTCATTGCCGATCAGTAAAGAATAGAAAAAGGTAGAAACAATTTTTTTTTCTGATGAAAGACAGGAGTCTAATCTTTCTTTTGGTAGGTCTCGTGTTTATATAGCCATAGAACACAATAATCTGTATGTCTTGAAAGATCAGTCAGATTGATTGGGTTAATATGTAGCCAATAACAGCTGGGCTAGGCTCCAGCACCCCCCATGACCCTCGTAAGGAAAAAGTGGTAGAAAATGAATGAATTAATGGTTTCTAATCCTGCACTTGGGTTCTTTTTAAACTGAGTCCAGTTTTCCCCACAGGTGGTCTACATCACGGCTACCATGCCCTACGTGGTCCTGTTTGTGCTGCTGATCCGAGGGATCACCCTTCCAGGGTCTATGGACGGCATCCGGGCCTACCTCCACATCGACTTCAAGAGGCTAAACAATCTGGAGGTCAGAAACAGACACAACTAGAGCATACACAACTAATATTATTATGAGGAAAAACTATTGAGGTTGGGGAGAAGTTTCGAGGTAAAGCAGATCGTCCAGGTTCAATTCTCACTTCCACCCAGTCACTGTTGTTGTGTTGCGCCCCTGGGCAAGATTGTAGGCAGGAACTGGCCAGGTTTCTGTCAGACGACCCCACGGCAGCTACAGATGGCTAGCAGTGTGTGACTGAGGATTTAATGAATACTAAAGCAGCGGTGCCTTCCCCACAGTTCAACGGAAAGAAATCTTGAGTGACATATTGCAGCCAAGGTCTGGAGATTTGCCACCAGCTGCTTATAATGATCTGCCTTGTAGTTTTTCGAAGAGACTCTGATGTAAACGTCAATTTCTGCTGCCGTTGGTGAAATTTCTCTAAATACATGCATTTCGTCAAATTCCAAGAGAGAGATTTCTGCCAATAAAACAAAACATTAGACAAACAACCATTCACACTCACATTCATACCTATGGACAATTTGGAGTCGCCAATTAACCTAGCATGTTTTTGGAATGTGGGAGGAAACCGGAGTACCCGGAGAAAACCCACGCATGCACAGGGGAGAACATGCAAACTCCACACAGAGATGGCCGAGGGTGGAATTGAACTCGGGTCTCCTAGCTGTGGGGCCCCCGTCGACCAATTTTGATAAAATAGTACACACTATGCTGATATAAATGAATGGAAATTTAATTCAAATTGAATCACTGCTCTGTATTAAATAGAAAGTACTGCATAATCGCTAATATTGAGCACCACTGAGGTCGTACAATTCGGAATTTGAACAAAAAAACGGAGTACCCGGAAAAAAACGCGGGGAGAACATGTAAACTCCACACAGAGATGGCCGAGGGTGGAATTGAACCCTGGTTTCCTAGCTGTGAGGTCTGCGCGCTAACCACTTGACCAAAACATGGTTGCTTGTAGACACATTGTACATTCTGATAAACTACCGTTTTTGCCTTATTTTGCATACATTTCCAATTTTTACCCAAAACCGTATCTTGGAAACTATAACCAATCTTCACTTTTGACTTACTTTTTCTTAAAAAAAAAAATATCACTACTTTTGTTCCGGGAGTATTCTGCTTGTAGACGAGTGTTAAACTTTTTATGGAACCATATTTGTGGTCTTGAGAGCCGAGTTGATTAAAGTCATTTGTTGGAAATGAAGCCCATAACCACCTAGATTAGCAACATTAAATACTTCCAGAAGGTCCGACTCAAACCGAAACAGATGTTAACCAAATCAAATTTTTCGCTAAGAAATCATGTAAATCCAGTTAATACGTTCCAGTAATGCTAAACACATTTTAAAAAATAGTTTTGCATGCAGAAAACAATTCAAAAGGCCTATAATTACATACAAATGAACATGTAAGGTTACCAGGTTTACAGTATTTCACGTTTATTGCACTTGTTTTTTTTATTGCATGGTTTACTGCACGATTATTGTACAGGATTTTTTTTAGCAGTTTTTATTTTTGAGTCTGACAGCTGCCGGAAAGAAAAAACCTGCAATATTATTAAGTCTCTTCACATACTGAAGAATCACTTTTCAGTGTACATTTTATTTCATGATGTTTGTTACATCAGCCATGTTGTCCTGAGCAGCCAGGACAAGGACTAAAATGGGACCTATTATGTTTATTTCACTTTTTTGACCTATAAAAGATATAGAATGTTGTATTCTTGTGTTAAACGGTACCAAAGTTTCATATTATTAGGTTTATGTATTGGGAAGTGAGCCCCGAATGAAGTCTGGAATGGCTCTAAAGTGGGTGTGCCCGGAGGCGGGCCATTGATGGAATAAATTAAAACAGACGTGTTGGAAATACAACTGGAATAGGTGCAGCTATTGGAAGATCTAGAAAGCTTTCTTTGCGGGTTATCATGCGAAGATGAGTCCACAATTCAATACAAAGTGAGCTCTGTGTCCTGTTCTATGGTTATCGTTACACTTAAATCTCACTTGTTGTTCAAGTTAATCCAAATATTTTGGTCTTAAAAACTTATTTTTGTCCAACAGGTGTGGATCGATGCAGCCACCCAGATATTTTACTCACTAGGCGCAGGATTTGGAGTGCTCATCGCGTTTGCTAGCTACAACAAATTCGACAACAACTGCTACAGGTAAACACAGTACACAAACACACACTTCTAAAAGGGTCTGATTTGGATCATGAAGCGTTCGAGATAATCTGCTAGGTTTGACCCCAGAAAGGCCTCCACGCTACCGCTATTAGACACGCAACTGTTTTTCCTCAAAGGGATTTTTATCATCGGAATTGGCTACATTGCAGCTGTTTCACGGAAATACTGTATAGGATTCCTGTCTCAATGCCAAAGGTGGACGTAGCTTAGCTTCCTGACACTTGTTTCACAGCAAACGAGTGGACACGTTGCATGCACAATTAATCAGTAATCTCACCTTATTTTTTAACGTCTCGCTTTGAGATCTGTGAACATCTGGTAAGGATGATTTTGTTCTACAGCAATGTTTTCAAAAACAGTAAACAAGTGGAAAAAATTGTATTGACAGTTTTTCATATGGTTTTTATCTTAAGGAATTTTGGGAGAATTAGGTTGGGTACAGTTCAATCTGGGAGACAAAACAGTTTTTGAAGAATGGCATTTTTTTTTTTTCCCCAAAAGATACACTTGATTAGGTACGCTTGCGCAAACCAATGCAAGAGCATGAATGGAATAATTCTGCCTTTAAAAAGAAAACAACACAAAAAATACTTTGATTCACATTGTTGCATGTATAAAGATGTAACAAAGTGAAACAATGTTGACATTAATGGAAAAAACATGCAAAAGATATGAGGTGGCCAAACCCAAAAATGAAAGGATGCCACAAAAGCTAAGATGTTTTTTTTCCTCATTAAATGAAGAAATTATGAAATTACACATTTTTTCCTATTTCTGTTGGGTTTTAAAAAAAAATCCAAATAGCCAACATATTGATTTTATTCTTGACTTTTTCGTGCAGCCTATTTTTTTTTTAACTTTATCAGTTTTTTTTTTGTTTTGTTTCAATAACATTACTTTTTTTTTAAAAAAATGTCTGTTTTCTTTAATGTTTCAACTCTATGCTCCTAAAATTAGATTTTCCTCATTATATTATGTTATTCTAATAAAATTCAGACCTTTTCTTGTTAGATTTTCTACTTTTTTCTCTTAAATATTTTTACTTTATTCTTGTAAAATTACCGCTAATTTACCATTTTTTTGGTTTCTTCCTAAATTTTCTTTTTTTTTTTAGAATGTGCCACGGGCCACACATTGGACACCCCTGATATTGAGTCTATAAGGCAGGGGTCTCAAACTCAATTTACTTGGGGGGGGGGGGGGGGGGGAGGGGGGGGCACTGAAGCTAGGGTCTGGGTGAGACTGGGCCACATCAGGTTTTCTAAAAAAAAAAAAAAAAAAAACATTCCACTGTTCTCAAATATCTTAATTTTTCTGCACAAAATAAGATGAAAAATAAATTAAAAAATCAAGAATAAAGAAAATCAATCAATCAGTAATAAATAAATATAATAATAATAATAATAATAATAAAACAGCAAATAATAAAAACTTAAGAAACCACATATAGTTGGTGGGTAGACAAATTATTTTTTTTCAGATTAAAATGAACAAAGCATTATTAGAGCCCTGTAGACATGACAAAACACGACTATAGTCACATTTATACTCTTTTTATTTACAACATATTGCGCAACTGCAGGGTCTTGAGACACATGCTAACTCGCAAACTAGAGAGCTAGCGACCTAAACGGTAGCCTCCAAGTTATTTCCTTTAAACTTAAAAAAAGCCAAAAACTTACCACTTCCACACGGATAGGGAGGATAACTATTAACAGTTATTTAACCTTTAACATGAACATTAATCAAACTTAATAATTTTTTTTTCTGGGTACATGATACCATACAGCATCCATATCAAACTAACATTAAACTTTCATTTCAAGGCGGGGGCCTCAAGCTAGTGTCCTGCGGGCCACATTTGGCACGCGGGCCGTGTGTTTGAGACCCCTGCTATAAGGGAATGTACCAACTTGAATGGTGAAATGTGTATGGTGGAATTTTGGAAAATGGATGAGAGTTTTTATAAAGCTCCTCATCAGAATGTCCTAATCATGACGTCTTCAGTGGTTCGTATTTTGTGTTTATAGAGTGAAAAAGTTCCAATGTTGACCAAAAATCACTTCTCATGCATGTGCCACCATGAAAACAATGTAGTGTACTTTTGTGTAGTACTCCTAAATAACAAAATGGGGCAAAATCAACACTTCCTTTTTTTCTCTCCAGGGATGCTCTGCTGACCAGTACGGTCAACTGCGTCACCAGTTTCTTCTCAGGGTTTGCCATCTTCTCCGTGCTCGGGTACATGGCGTACAAACACGGTGTGAGGATAGAAGACGTGGCGACCGAGGGTGAGTAAATATCGATTGTACAACCTGTGTAGTTAAAATCTTCAAAAGTAGTATTGATTTACTTATGTGTGGAAAATACGTCAAAACATCTGGCAACACAAGTGAATACACGTGAAAGTGAACATGTCTGATTATTGTACAGTAAACCTCGGATATATCGGATTCAATTGTTCCCACTGGTTTTGTTCGATATAAGCGAAATCCGTTATATGCGTATACCGTAAAATGTCCGTTTTACGCATATATCGGATTTATATCCGGTATATGCGTAAATCGGATTTTATCCGTTATAAAAAGGCACTTCCTTGACTATGTTTCCAATGTACCTGGACGCGCAGGCAACGCTGCAAACGCTGCAAATGACGTCGTATAGCGGCCTGCCACGATTCGGCGAATCGGAGCGCCACGATGCGGCCATCCAATATATGCGAGGGAAATTTAATGGAAATGCATTGGAACGGGACTGGAGATTTTGTCCGAAATAGGCGAAATCCGTTATAAAAAATCCGATATATGCAATGAATTTTTATTGGAAATGCATTACAGAAAAATTGGTTCTTTTTTTATCTGTCCGTTGTGAGCGAATTTCCGATATATCCGAGTCCGATATATCCGAGGTTTACTGTATGTATTGAATGTCAGTGTACATGAACCGCAGCTCCCACAGCACTCGTGCATTCTCAGACTATGACTCTATCTCCACTATATATGACTGTAAGAAATAATTTTGTGTTGCCAGGTATTTTAGATACTAGTGGACATTAATATTGGCTCGTTTTCAGTGGAAAGTACATAAATCCACACTCTTATTACACAACGGTTGCTGAAATGTCAGGTGTGTCTCTGTGCATGAAACAGGAGCAGGATTGGTGTTCATCATCTACCCGGAGGCCATTTCTACCCTCCCTGGCTCAACATTTTGGGCGATTGTGTTTTTCATCATGCTGCTGACTCTTGGCATCGACAGCTCAGTGAGTCTAAAAGGAGCAACCTTTAAACGATGTTACATGACTGCAAGCGTTAATGCATGGTTATGTTTGGCCATTAAAAACAGAATCGACTCTTAAGATAAATATGGTGTCTTTCTGGAAGGGAGTACACTAAAGAAGAGTATAGGGAATCACATCCGTTTATCACTGCTAGACTTCCATGGGAAGTAAAAAAAACTCTTTTTATCCATCAGATGGGCGGCATGGAGGCAGTCCTGACAGGCTTGACGGACGACTATAAGATCCTCAAGAGGAACAGGAAGCTCTTCACCTTCGCTACAGCTTTCGGGACCTTCCTGCTTGCTCTGCTGTGTATTACTAACGTCAGTATCATCACACACCACCCTTACAGTAGTTCATAGGCGAGATGAAGATTATTAGACTTTTTCTATCCCAGCTTTACTATTATTTACTATTAATTACTATTATTTTAATCGGTCACATCCACTTGTTGCTAGGCGGAGTTCACGGGGCTCAATCATAACCGCCCCGTCGACCATTCATTCATTTTTTACCACTTATCCTCACAAGGGTCGCGATGGGGTGCTGGAGCCTATCCCAGCTGTCTTCAGGCGAGAGGCGGAGTACACCCTTGACCGGTCGCCAGCCAATCACAGGGCACATATAGACAAACAACCATTCACACTCACATTCATACCTATGGACAATTTGGAGTCGCTAATTAACCTAGCATGTTTTTGGAATGTGGGAGGAAACTGGAGTACCCGGAGAAAACCCACGCATGCACGGGGAGAACATGCAAACTCCACACAGAGATGGCTGAAGGTGGAATTGAACTCGGGTCTCCTAGCTGTGAGGCCTGCGCGCTAACCACTAGACCGCCGTGCAGCTCTTTTCAATCATACACGAGCAAAATAGAATTCAACCACTGTACAATAAAACTAAAATAAAGTAAAATTTTAGCCTATCCCAACTGTCTTTGGGGAAGAGGCGGGCTACACCCTGGACTGGTGGCCAGCCAATCACAGGGCACATATAGACAAACAACCATTCACACTCACATTCATACATATGGACAATTTGGAGTCGCCAATTAACCTAGCATGTTTTTGGAATGTGGGAGGAAACCGGAGTACCCGGAGAACATGCAAACGCCACACTGAGATGGCCAATGGTGGAATTGAACTCGGGTCTCCTAGCTGCGGGGTCTGCGCGCTAACAAAGTTGAATCAAATTTCAAAAATAATACATTAAATAGACTGCATGGTGGTCGAGTGGTTAGCGCACAGGCCTCCCAGTCCAGGGTGTACCCCGCCTCTCGCCTGAAGACAGCTGGGATAGGCTCCAGCAACCCCTGCGACCCTCGTGAGGAAAAGCGGTAGAAAATTAATGAATGAATACATTAAATAGACTGCATGGTGGTTGAGTGGTTAGTGCACAGGCCTCACAGCTAAGAGACCCGAGTTCGATTCCACCATCGGCCATCTCTGTGTGGAGTTTACATGTTCTCCCCGTGCATGCGTGGGTTTTCTCCGGGTACTCCGGTTTCCTCCCACATTCCAAAAACATGCTAGGAAGTTTTAATTGGCGACTCCAAATTGTCTGTGGCTGGCAACCAGTCCAGGGTGTACCCCGTCTCTCGACCGAAGACAGCTGGGATAGGCTCCAGCACCTCTGTGACCCTTGTGAGGATAAACAGTATAAAATGAATGAAAGAATAAAACTGCCTAAATTAGGACTTGCAACAAATCCTACACTAAACAAAAATCCCTGAAAAAAGCTTGTAAGCAATTTTGTGTCAAAGTCAAATTATCAGCAATATTGCAACGCTCATCCAGCGAGTATGCTGGGTTCCAGCACAGCCGGCTGCGTCCGTGTATGAAAACATCTTTGAAGGAGATAGAAGCAGTGTGTCGTCCATATGCCTGGAAGGAAATACCTCACATTCAATCTGGCGTTCTGATTAACAAATCAGACTAAAAAGGACGGAATAAAGAAGAGCATTAGGAAGTAAATTACAAAGATGATTGTACTTTGTAGTTCAGACATCAAGGCTTCTTTTCCAACGGTATCAAATATTGCTATTAAAGTAATCATGGACTGGAAAAACTGATTGTCTTTTGTAGAATATTCGTATTGCATCTCCTTAGAGACCAATCTAAGACATATTTGTATGACTAAAAATGAAGCTTAAGGGAGGTAATCTGTTGAAGATTAACATCCACGGTCAAATTTTTCCTCTTCAGGGTGGAATCTATGTGCTGACTCTGTTAGACAAGTACGCAGCTGGGACCTCCATCTTGTTTGCGGTGTTGATCGAGGCCATCGGAGTGTCGTGGTTCTACGGTATGGAATTCTCCTATGCAAATATCCAATGTAAAAAAATTTTCCCCTACTTAGGAACAAACCTCGCTGCGTTGCGTGCACGTTTTTTTTTTTTTCCCTCTTGCTCATTTCTCTTGTTAATTAATTTAGTGGAAGAGCGGAAACCTGAGCACAAGGAAACAACAACAATGCGTTTTGTCCGTTTAATGAATTGTGACGTTAAATAGGTGCGATAAATAAATACAGCCAATTGCAATTATTTGATTGGTGGAATCTACATAAGGACACTGTGGGTATAAACATTCAAACGAGACGTTTAATCTAAACTTTTGACTGGTGCTGTATATTTTAAAATGTTGCTTTAATGGTAAAATTGGGGTCTTGATTGGCAAATGAAATAACGATTGAATCTAATCAGGCTTTTAAATGTCCCTGCTGCGGTGCCTCCTTTCTATCAGTGATTGAATTTGCTTAATCACCTAAACTAGTTTTTTTTTTTTCTTTCCACTTCAACTTCTGTGACTCTTTGGCTATGTTGCTGTAATACTCACGGAAAGGCTGAATGAAGATGCTTGAAGGGAAATTCTTTAATTCAGTTTTATTTTTGCAGGACTGGTGATGGTGATGTATGTAATACATACATCATATATGAAGCGTTTCTATGTGGAATATCCATCCATCCGTTTTCTATACTTGTCCTTATTAGCGTTCTGGAACGCTGAAAGCTTATATGGACTAATTAGAATAAAACTGCACGGTGGATCAACATATACTGGTCCGTCCTTTCACTTTGAAATGTTCGGTTTTCTCGATAAACTGATGGATGGATGGATGGATGGAAGGAAGGCAGGAAGGAACGAAGGAACGAATGAGTGACGTCACGTAATAATTGATTGTTCGGTTTTCTCGATAAACTGATGGATGGAAGGAAGGAAGGAAGGAAGGAAGGAAGGAAGGAAGGAAGGAAGGAAGGAAGGAAGGAACGAACGAACGAACGAACGAACGAACGAACGAACGAATGAGTGACGTCACGTAATAATTGCTTGTTCGGTTTTCTCAATAAACTGATGGATGGATGGATGGATGGAAGGAAGGAAGGAAGGAAGGAATGAGTGATGTCACGTAATAATTGATTGTTCGGTTTTCTCGATAAACTGATCGATGGATGGATGGAAGGAAGGAAGATAGGAAGGAAGGAAGGAAGGAAGGAAAGAACGAGTGACGTCACGTAATAATTGCTTGTTCGGTTTTCTCGATAAACTGATGGATGGATGGATGAATGGAAGGAAGGAAGATAGGAAGGAAGGAAGGAACGAACGAGTGACATCACGTAATAATTGATTGTTCGGTTTTCTCGATAAACTGATGGATGGATGGATGGATGGATGGAAGGAAGGAAGGAAGGAAGGAAGGAAAGAAGGAAGGAATGAGTGACGTCATGTAATAATTGATTGTTCGGTTTTCTCGATAAACTGATCGATGGATGGATGGATGGATGGATGGAAGGAAGGAAGGAAGGAAGGAAGGAAGGAAGGAAGGAAGGAAGGAAGGAAGGAAGGAAGGAAGGAAGGAAGGAAGGAAGGAAGGAAGGAAGGAAGGAATGAGTGACATCATGTAATAATTGTTCGATTTTCTCGATAAACTGATGGATGGATGGATGGAAGGAAGGAAGTAATGAAGGAAGGAAGGAAGGAAGGAAGGAAGGAACGAGTGACGTCACGTAATAATTGATTGTTCGGTTTTCTCCATAAACTGATGGATGGATGGATGGAAGGAAGGAAGGAAGGAAGTCAGGAAGGAAGGAACGAAGGAACGAACAAGTGACGTCACGTAATAATTGAAGTAATTTCACCTGCCACCTGCCACTGCGATCGGTCGGTCTACCAAGGGTCATTACTGCGTCCAGATCAAGACCGAGGTCCAGTATTTGGTCATGGCTGTTATGGAGTAAAATATTGCCTCTTGGTTTTAAATCATATCATTATCAGTTTAGATTTCTCATAAAAAAGTGCCTCAGTGGAATTAAAATTTGAGGCAAGAGGATGGAAATCAAAGCGAGTATTTGTAAGGATTATTAGGAATAGTCAGCCAAACAATTCATTATGTCAGCTGAGATCAGAAGGGGTTTTGATGGTTGTTATTTAGGATACTTGCCTTGAAGGACTACACACAGCTTGGACTGAGCCTGAGCTTTGACTTGTTTTAGGTGTGGACCGCTTCAGCGAAGATATCGAGCGAATGATGGGATTCAAGCCAGGACTCTACTGGAGGCTGTGCTGGAAATTTGTCAGCCCAGCTTTTCTTCTGGTAAGAAGAGTCACACGTATTTTTATACACAGACAGCATACATGTACTAGATACGGTATCCGGTGTGTACCTCCATGAGTTAAAAGGACACATTCACATGACATACAGTTGGAGTCTGGAAATGACATCAACGCTTATTGTGAAGTGACTTTCCTGTAAATGAGCAGAGGTTCGATACACAGAACACGACCTCAATCACGGTGCCAACACAAAAATCACATCAAGGGACAACTTCTATTTTGTAATGTCATTTTGTAAAACATTCTGACTTCTATTTACATGACTTCCTGTTGGACAAATTGTTAAATTGACGTCAACCAAGTTCAACTTTGTCTGTGAAATTCATCGTAAATACACATAAAGTATGTGTCAAAAGTATGTTATTGAATGGGAATTGGAGTCCAGACCTTTGACTGTAATATTAAGCCATTTCTTCCCTAAAAGGTATTTCCATACAATATAATTATACTGTTGCTAGCCTTGGAAAACACATTTGAAATAATGACGTTAACAAAAAGCAAGAACATGTGTGCGGTGTAAGCGGAGATAACAAAACAGTGGATTTTACCACAAGAGAGTCAAATTGAATTTCCCTAGCTGCTGTCAGAAAGTGTCAATTTGCCAACAGAAATGGAGTGTGAATTTACATCACAGGAGAAGCACAATTTTTTGATTTCAAGCCAGTTTTTCCTATTAAAATACAAACCGAGGTCATCATGTAAACTTCTCATGTTGTTCTCAGAACACCAGTTGTTGAAGGTCTTAGAATATGTGCTTCACCCTGCTTGTTTTTGTACAGAAAAGTACAAAAGGCTGCACACTTTGTTTGCATGTTCTGACATAATTTGAGCCTTTTGTGTGTCATGATTCATGATTCACAAATACATACATCCAGTATTAGTTGGACGGTGGAAGGGATACTTTGAGGACCTTCTCAAAGCCATTGACATACAGTGTGAGGACCGTTCCATCACCGTGGCTGAGGTATCCGGGGTAGTTAAAAAACATAGACGCACTTCAAAATCGAGTACAAGTCGGCGACATTACCTCTGGACTAGCAGACCAGGATGGTGGTCCCCTTTTTCCCCCTTGGTCCTCTCCTCTTCATCCTCTACATCCTTGTCAAAATCATCCGTCGTCATGGCCTCAATTTGCACAGCGACGCAGATGATATTCAGCTTTACATCTTCACCACCTCCATCAACTCCAACATCTACTCCACCTTCACCAACTGCTTAACTGACATCAATACCTGGATGGAACACAATTTCCTCAAACGTAGCAGTAACAAAACAGATATTATTATCATCATTGGTCCCAAAAACATATTGTGTTATAATGCATCTTTTACTCTGTTTTTACTCAACTCTATTTTATTTTTATTTTTCTGTACTGTAAAGCGTCTTTGAGTACTCTGAAAAGCGCTATACAAATTAAATGTATTATTATCATCACCATCACCATTATTATTATTATTATTATTATTATTATTATTATTCATTTTCTACTACTTTTTCCTCACGAGGGTCGCGGGGGTGCTGGAGCCTATCCCAGCTGTCTTTGGGCGAGAGGCGGGGTGCACCTTGGACTGGTGGCCAGCCAATCACAGGGCACTTGACCGCCGTGCCGCCCTATTATTATTATTATTGTTGGGCATTATTATTATTATTATTGTTATAATAATAATAATAATAATAATAATAATAATAATAATAATAATAATAATAATAATAATAATAATAATAATAATAATAATAATAATAATAACATTGTTATAATAATAATAATAATAATAATAATAATAATAATAATAATAGTAATAATAATTATTAATATTATATAATAATAATTATATAATAATAATAATAATAATAATTAAAAGTAATAATAATTATTAATTAATTAATAATAATAATAATAATTATTATAACAATAATATTGTTATTATTAATTATTATTCTAAGTATTATTAGAATAATTAAAAGTAATAATAATAATAATAATAATAATAATAATAATAATAATAATAATAATAATAATAATAATAATAATAATAATAATAATAATAATAATAATAATAATAATATTAATTATTATTATTATTATTATTATTATTTTCAAGAAGGAGGATCAAGTACAGTGGGATCACACTCCTTAGCTTCCCTGGGAAAATCTATTCCAGGGTGCTGGAGGGTACAATGTGATTTTCGTCCCGGTCGCGGAACAGTGGACCAGCTCTACACTTATGCAAGGCTACAGGGGGGACACATGGGAGTTTGCCCTTCACTCTACATGTGACATCTACAAGTCTACGTCTGTACGGGATTGGCCCTTGTACCCCCCCGGAACAGGTTCACTGCTGCCAGCAGTAAGTTGAGCCTGTTTTCGGTGACATTCCCAAAGGCTGCCCTTTGTCACAGATTATTTTCGTAATTTTCATGGACAGAATTTCTCTGCTATTTGCAGAGACGAATAGCACACAAATGGTCCTGTGACCTTGAGCATTTACTGGGATGGTTTGCAGTGTGAAGCTTCTCCAAATCCGAGGCCATGGTTCTCAGTCGGAAAAGGGTGGATTGCACCCACCGAATTAGGAGTGAAGTCTTGCCCCAAGTAGAGGACTTTGACTAAGGACACGATGGAGGGATTATGTCTGGGAATGCCTTGGTGTCATCCCAGTGGAACTGGAAGAGGTAGCCGGAGACCAGGAATAAAATGGATGGATGAACAGTGATCATCTGTCTTGCGGTTGGACCGCCATTTTTTTTTTGTGACGTTAGAGGTACAGTTTTCCCCAATACAGTTTTTCCACTATCTTAATCGTTAACATCCTTTCATCACTTCCCAGGAGTTGTAAAAAACAGATGACCCCCAACACTCTTAACAGAGATTATAAGGGCTATCAATAATACTGATGATTAGGACTTAAGGAGGTTAATGTATGACTTTTCAGTTCCCAGGAACTGACAACGGACGGAACGGACAAGTGAAATAATGTCTTGAATTGTCCACTCCTTACCTCAACGACTGCTGTGTATGGAAAATGTCCCTGTAATTTATTTAACACCTTGACAGTGGCCAGGCCATAAGAAGCATTCCAGTACCCACCTACTGCATATAGTACATCGCCCAGCAGGCAGCAAGCATCCTTCAGGCAGACACAGTGCAGGCTCTTCGGTTTTCACGACTCATTTATCCTCCTTTTGGCCTGTGGAAATATAAACTGTGAGGAAATATCATTGGTTAAGATGTCAACCAACCTGTCATATTGATGTTTTATATCCTGTTTTTTTTACTTCTACCGCTGCCACTGGGTGTCCCTCAAGTCTGGACATACAGTATAATACACGCATATAATATAGTACATGTATATACAGTATATATATAAAAATACAATTAAATATTTAAAAACATACCCAAATAATGAGTAATTATTTAAATAATATTACAATAAAATCAATCAATAAATACAATAAATAATAATAATAAATAAATACAATACAAATTTAGTTAAATTAAACATAATATTACATTTTAACACTTTTAAATAATTGTATAATACATACTTTTAGTCTATGTGTACTTGTAACATTAACAACAGTACTTTAGTAGTATTTTATAATGTTGGTAATAATTAAACGTGATCAGTACTATTATTAATGTGTACATTTTTTATTGTATTTTTTAATCGCTATACTTACTGATGGCGTATCACCTCTGAGGTTGATGGTAATACACATATACATGTTTATGAGTATTTTTGGCAGTTATAATGTATTATGTTATATAAATAATAATTTTAAATTGTTAAAAAAACTACTAAAAATACACTTTACAATGGGATATCAGCTCAATTTCCAAAAACAGACATATTTTAATATGAAATTGAATATATACTAGGGATGTCCGATAATTATCGGTACCTGATCTGCATAAAAATGTGATGATATCGGAATCAGAAATCGGTTTTCATCAAAAAAAAAAAAGCCAATATCGGACATCCCTAATATATACAATACAAATCTCAAACATAATTAAATCCTATTCATTGTGCTTTGGTAGAATAATAATATTTTTTAAATGACATTTGAAGCATTTACAAATTGCTTTTCTATTGTTTTTTTTTTTTCCCCTCTCACAGTTTGTGGTCATCGCCAGCACGCTGACTTCATCGGGCCTCAAGTATGACGAGTACGTCTTCCCCAATTGGGCCAACGTCATTGGCTGGGGTGTCGCCATGTCCTCCATGCTGTTTGTCCCGTTCTACGCCGTGTACAAATTCTGCAGCGTCCCGGGAACCTTCAAAGAGGTCAGTGCCCCCCTTTACTTACTTACCTGAGGACCACGAACACCCGATCCCAACAACCTATTGATACGTCTTTTATGTTTTTGTTTTTGTTTTTTTGCGTGGCTAAAAGAGGAGATGGCGCAACGACCATTAGGTACACAGAGTTAGTTTCCAAATAGGATAACTGTAAATACTTCATGTAAATAAATCCGTACTTAATTTCATGTAAAACAACCCCTTTTTGTGTTGTTTATGTTGATATAGTCGTTTAAATGTATCAGCTATCACAAAAGCAAAAAATAAGTGAAAGTGAAATTTCTCCCTTTTTTAGTTGGGAACTGATATTTGCCCCAAACGTATCCATGTTCTACTGGTGATTACTAAAGAACGGAAACATTTTTTAAACAGTATTTTTTCTTGATGAAAGACGGGAGTGGGCGGCACGGCGGTCGAGTGGTTAGCGCGCAGACCTCACAGCTAGGAGACCAGGGTTCAATTCCACTCTTCACCCTCGGCCATCTCTGTGTGGAGTGTGGGTTTTCCCCGGGTACTCCGGTTTCCTCCCACATTCCAAAAACATGCTAGGTTAATTAGCGACTCCAAAATGTCCATAGGTATGAATGTGAGTGTGAATGGTTGTTTGTCTATATGTGCCCTGTGATTGGCTAGCCACCAGTCCAGGGTGTACCCCGCCTCTCGCCCGAAGACAGCTGGGATAGGCTCCAGCACCCCCGCGACTCTCGTGAGGAAAAGCGGCAGAAAATGAATGAATGAATGAATGAATGAAAGACGGGAGTCTAATCTTTCTTTTGGTAGGTTCCATGTTTATAAATGATCTAAAATGGCCGCCAGTTAAGGGGCTGTCGTTTAAAAAACGGCTGATTGAATTAATTAACAAATTGATTGTGGGTGGTGTTCTTTAGGATTTTAGGCTCTTCCACAAGGTTCCACGATGCAAACAATCAAACGCCTTATTGACCCCCGGAACATGGTAGAAAGTTGATCACAGTGTCACGTTTGAAGCCGCTAATTGTGATGAAACATGTTGCAAATTGTGTTACGTAATAAGAAGTAATTGTTGTTTTGACTGCGGGGGGGAAGCCTTCTACTCTCGAGCATCGACTTCAAAATAATCCTAATCAGATTTGACTCGCGGCTGTTTACGATGGTAATCATCAAAGCACCAGAGAGCTGTTTTCATCCTTGTGTCAGCGTCACTCTGCTGGAAAGATTCCTGCATCCGAGGCCGCTCATTGCCACTTCCTGTTGCTGCCATCATCCTCCTATCAGCTTCTATTCGTGACAACTGCTTCCTAATGAGCGTTGCAGTTCCCGGGAAGCGTTAAACACATTTATTGTTGATTGCATTCCAGGAATATTTCTACAGCGGTCCTGCAGAAGTCCATTTAAAATTCCATTTCAATGTCAATCTTTTTGTCCCGTAGTAAATAATGTTTAGCGGAAAATTGTGGATTAGAGTCCTCGGGCAACTTTTATTGGTAATAATAAAGTATTTCCATTAGGAAATAACAGAAATACAAATAATCCGTAAACTGTTAAGACTGTTGGGAAAAACTCTGTTCCAATGTCAAAAAAATCGCCGTCATGAAACTTTATGAAAGGCAAAGCTTAACATGTTTAATGGTCACATAAGTGTAAAAATAAGCAAAGCATGGCTATTAGCGATATATCACTTTGAAGACACTTGTGACGAAAGCGTACAAAGAAATTAGGAACTGTCAATAGTGACCAAGACGATAATGTACCGTCATTTATAACGATAATATCAGCAGTCTAACGGATAACTGTGTCGGTTAGCTTTCAAGATATTTAATATAGTTTTACATCAAAATCACATCTGTTTATACAGTAAACCTCGGATATATCGGATTCAATTGTTCCCACTGGTTTTGTCCGATATAGGTGAAATCCGTTATATGCGTATACCGGAAAATGTCCGTTTTATGCATATATCGGATTTATATCCGGTATATGCGTAAATCGGATTTTATCCGTTATAAAAAGGCACTTCCTTGACTATGTTTCCAATGTACCTGGACGTGCAGGCAACGCTGCAAACGCTGCAAATGACGTTGTATAGCGGCCTGTCACGATTCGGCGAATCGGAGCGCCACGATGCGGCCATCCGATATATGCGAGGGAAATTTAATGGAAATGCATTGGAACGGGACTGGAGATTTTGTCCGAAATAGGCGAAATCCGTTATAAAAAATCCGATATATGCAATGAATTTTTATTGGAAATGCATTACAGAAAAATCGGTTCTTTTTTATCTGTCCGTTGTGAGCGAATTTCCGATATATCCGAGGTTTACTGTACTGTAGATTTTGTTATTTCTTTACTAAAAATAATATTTACAATTTGAAAATATTTAAGTTGCACATCTTTATCTGTCAAGCTTTAGTGGTTTTCCACCAGCTGCTTATAATTATCTGACTTGTTTCGAAAAAACTCTGATGCAAAAGTCAATTTCTGTTACTGTTGATGAAATTTCTCTTCATGCATGATTTTGTCCACTTCTAAAAGAGATTTTTGCCAATAAAAACTCTAACCATATTAATGTATTGGAATGCGCAAACAGGCTTTCATATAGAACTGGTAGCTTGTAGACACATTACTATACGTTCTGATAAACTACCGTTTTTGCCTTATTTTGCATACATTTCCTATTTTGACCCAATACTGTATCTTGGAAATTGTAGTAATTTGCATTTTTTACAGAAACTGGCCTATTGTATCACTCCCGAACATGAACATCACTTGGTTGCAGAAGGAAACGTACGGCAGTTTAAAGTAAGTTGCTTTCACCCAAGATTTTCCCCGTTTTTCTGCTACATGCTACAACATTCCCAATGTTCTTTTGGAATTTTGTGTCTTCCAGCTCAGGCACTGGTTGGCCATTTGACGAACACCCTCACTCCTCGCATCCATCCATCCATCCATCCTTGCATCTGTCACTGTGGAGTCAACCAGGCAAGGAGGGTGGGTCTTTAGCTTTTTTTTTTCATCGCATTACGTTTTTTTTTTTCAGCAGTTAGCAGCTAGCACTTGATATCAGAGAGTGAATAAATCATTAGATGGCTGACAGATTACAGAAAAATACCCTAAATGCTCCAATTATACCCGGGTGTGGGTAATCTGCAAAGAGGACGATTAATTGGAAACATAGAGGCTGTTATTAATGATTTGGAGTCCATGAGAAAATGTCAAAAAAGCATGGCAGTCTTTGACAACATGGCAATTTGTTAAAGCGGATGTATTGTGCTCAATTTCGGCCCTTCGTATTGAGTTGTGGACTCCTATAGAGCAGCTACACACAATAAGCTTTCTAGATCTTCCAGACTCTGCGCCTCTTTCTGCAGTCTTTCCATGGACTTCCTTTACTCCACCCCTGGCCCCTACTCTAGGTACACACTCCATTGTGATTGGTCACATTCTCAAGCGCTCCTGAGGACTTCTGGATACGTAGGTTCGTGTTTACTGAGTGACATCAGGGAAACCGATCATGTGGAGCCATCCAGAACTTCTTTCAGGGCTCACTTCCAAATGCGCAAACCTCATTCTATGGCGATTTGGAATTATTTAAACACGAAAAATACAGAAAAATACGCAAATTCAGAAAATTGGATAAGGCATAGTAGGTCCCCTTTAACAAAAAAAGCAGAAACAGAACCGATGTAAGACAGCCTACAGCTTTTTTTTTGGACCTGCCCCTGTGGTTATTTGCTACTATTTGTTATTGGCGAATATGGTGCATTTAGGGTATTTATTTTAATTTTGTATTTTTTTTTTTTAACAATGTTGACTGTTATCTCCTGGAAGGCACTGAATCAAACATTCAAACCAAAAGCTACATTTTATGTGTATTTTTACACGGAAAACTCACCTGTTGTTATTTTTTTCTAGCCTTTATGAATGCATGTACATTTTCTTTTTTTTTTACATTTCTATTGATTTTTTTACAGTTTTGTTGCCAGTGCCTTATCGAGTGAGACACTCCATATTTTTTTTTACAGCGGTTAAAAACAAAAGAAAAAAAAACAAAAAAAAAATTAAATGCTTTGACTCAGGAACCCGCAACAAGATATTTACGGTAAATAACCATAGACGGCAATCTCTCGTTTTTCCATCTTTAAGGTCAAAACAGGCCGCATTCTTTTTAGTGTCCCACTGAATTAAAAAAAAAAAAACAACAACAAAAAACGATGAGGGAAAAATGCATAACTCCAAAGAAAAATACTGAATGATTATAAATGGTGTCTTTTATGATAATGATGATTATGGTTATCTGTTCAGTGCCTATGAGGACTATATGTGGCTCCAACGAGAGACTGTGTGATTGTGTTGTTTTCCACAAAGCAGGGTTTCCCAGATTAAACCCAGAACCTTACGACAACAACAACAACCGTCATCATTACATTGACATAGTCTGTGCATTAACTAACGATAATTAGCACAACATATACCTAATTAGTCATTGGTTTATTTCATTGCACAAGGAAGAAACTACAGCCTTTGACTTGTTTTACCATTTTTTAAAGTAATATAAAAACTAAATGTAAATGTAAAAAAAAATGGATGTGCGGCCTATTTTGTGCCCTTACCTGCAGTCTGGGGAACCTTGCTGTAATGTAAGCCTGAATGTCTTTTTTTATACATACGATATTTGCTTTAATGTATGTGCATATTTTTTTATTGCCATCAAAGTGCCATATTAAATATTAATCTGCTTTTTTCCCCCCTAAATTATTTTGTGTTGAAAGGAGTAAAAAGCCACAAAGGTAAAAATAACGACAACCAAAAAAAAAACAAGGCTATTAAATGTGGAGTATATATAAAAAGTTATAAAAGTATATATTCTTTTGTTATATCTAATCTTGTATTTATCAAACGGTTTATAACAGAATGTGAATGTAAAGTATTTGAAATGTTTTCCCTGTCATATCACGGTGTTTGATGTGTTAGCTCATGTTAAGAAGAATTAAGAAGTCAAACTGTTCTTCAGCGGAATCCCGGGTGTTCACGGCCAACGACGACACCCTGGCTTTCCTGGACTATGTTTACAATAAATAGCGTGTATAATAATAATAATAATATACTATAATGTGACTGTTTGAACGTGAGTGACAAATATCTATGAAGAAGTATTCACACTATGATAATAAAGTATTTCTTCTACACCAACACCACTGACTGAGGATCTTTTTTACAGCCGGATGCAATGCCATGTTTGAAGTAAAAATAGTAAAAAAAAAAAAAAAGTAAAGTAAAAATAGTAAAAAAAAGAAAGAAAGAAATATATATATTTTCTAATATATATATATATATATATATATATTCTAATATATATATAGTCAATATATATATATATATATATATATATATATATATATATATATATATATATATATATATATATATATATATATATATATATATAGTCAAAAAGTCAAAATATATATATATATTTTCCAATATATATATATATAGTAAATATATAGTTTTATATATATAGTCAAAAAAGTCAAAAAAATATACATATATATTTTTTCCAATATATATATATATATATATATTTGTGACTATTTTTACTCTATTTTTTCTTTTTTACTATTTTTATTTCAAACATGACACACATACAAATATTATAAATATATATATATATATATATATATATATATATATATATATATATATTTATAATATAAATATAAATAAATATGGCAATAAATAAATATAAATATTTATTTATAAATAATTATAAATATTTATTTATAAATAATTACAAACATTATAAATATAAATATATGTATACATATATTTATAATATGAATATAAATAAATATTTATTTATTGCCATTATTTACTGCCATGTTTGAAATAAAAATAGTAAAAAAGAAAAAATATAGTAATAAATATAAATATTTATTTATTGCCATTATTTACTGCCATGTTTGAATTAAAACTAGTAAAAAAAGAAAAAAATAGAGTATATATATATATATATATATATATATATATATATATGTATATATAATCACAAAGAAAAAAGCATAATATTAAAACTAAATAATTTGTAATTGAATTCAGATGACAACGAATATGACCTTTGTGAGATCACCTGGGCCAGAATGTTAGGGCACTGGCTGGGACCCACTCAGGGACCCATCAACCTCCATCACTCACCACAGAGAGTCCACGTCAGGACGCAGGTGGATCCACGAGGGCTGGAAGAACTCATCCTGTGAGCTCGGATGGGCTTCAAACCAGAGTCGTCCGGGTCACTGGTGCTGAAGAAGTGCAAGGTCACAGAGGGATTCATCAGGAAACATCACTGATGATGTGTTCAGGTGCATCAGAAGATGTATTCAAGAACCAAATGGTATGTATACTATAGAAACTGTTGGGAAATCAGGCACAAAAATAATTAGCTTTCTGTTTTGTTGTTCCTCCAGAGCCATTTTGTACATGACTGGGCATCCTCCATCCACGATGTACTGCACTTCCTGTTTATTTCCCCTCTAATGAGGATCTATATCCAAATGTAAACACATGATGTGCCTTGCTCTACCATGTTTTTCCATCTTCATTCCATTCTTATTTATCCACAGTCGAGAAAAAGCTTTCCATAAAAACAAAAACTAGTGCCTGTTTTCCTGTTTCCAGAGCCAAAGTAGACATTCATCTAATAGACGCCAAATGGCGATGTCAGCGTCAGATACAGGCTATATAAGGCAACGTCTTATCGTGGCTCCCAGTACGCACTTTTGACCTCGGGGAAGCAAATAATGTGTGCTAAATGACAACCATGTGCACTTTGCAGTGAAACAATGTTATTGTCGAGGGGGGGGGGGGGGGGGACTGTATGTAAAATGTCATACATGTCTGATGTATTTGTGTTTGACAACCCGCATGCCATATGCAAACACACGCACAAAATAGCTCAATTTAAACCACACGCAACAATAAGAAAATGCAGTTAAAATACCCACAATTCCTTCATGACCACTTATTATATTTGCATTAAACAGTTTATGATATTATTAAGCATTGAAAATGCATTATGGATTAAAATATATATCAAATAAAGCATTTAAAGGGCTGATTTTTGTCTTTTAAACAAGGCCAACAATAACCCACCTGTCATCTTGACTTGTAATACCATGTTTGCCAGAGGGGGGCGTACGATAGTCAGCAGCTGTCACAAAGCTAGCATCAAGAAAAACTAGCATAAACAACAATTCACAATCGTTTGTCATGTTTTTACACGGAATTAATCCCCACAAAGTAACAAACTGAAAGGAACGGAATTCTAGGCTGGCGACCCTGGCTTCTGGCCGCTAATTGATAAAAGGTAAGATTCCATACTTTGGTACGGAAGTTAGCATTAGCATTAGCCTGCATTGCATTGTTAAACACAAGAGGGATGGGATCCTCCGATTTACCAAACCAGTAAGCTTTACGTTCAAGGTTTACACCAATTCAAATATAATGATGGTATAATATAAAGTATATCACATGATTTTAGTACTTGTTCGGTGTCAATTGGCCAACTAAAGAGCTTTTATACGTTTCGTTTACATACCGCACCTGTATGTTGGGGTGTTCTCCCAGATAGTTTTTTACTGGCCAGCGAGATATTCCAAACAAAAAATTAAACATGGAAAAAAATTATAAATATTACGAGATGTAATGAGATATAAAAAAATATAATACTAATAAATACAACACAAAGCCGAGATGTCGGCTTTTTAAAAACGTATGATATAATTTTTACGTAGTTTTATATGGCAAAATGGCTCTGGCGGGTCTGGTCCATAAATCAGGACTGAAGGTCAGACTGGCGTTAGTCCAGTTAACCCTGCAATGAAGTGAGTGTAAATCAACATGTGTGTTTTGTAGACATGAGAAAGTCATTAGCAGGTTTCAAAAACATTGCACGTAATCGCACGGGACTGATTATGCAGAAGCTGTTGGATAGATTTCCATACAACTTGCATTCAAATTCAGTTATTCTACTTTACCTTCTTCTCTTTGTTTTACTCTGCAATGTAATCGTGTTTGAGCTGGTTCCTCGTCTGCAGTCTGTCATGAACTATCTATCATCCTCATGTTGTCATATTGCCCAGTCATTTCCTGACTGATAGTATATGCAACATACATATAGGATACATAGGAAAAAATACGAAACATACCATATGCTAGTGTTTCTCTCGTAGTGCTGCAGATGCACTTTGAGGGAAACGTTATGGAAGTATAGTCAAAACATTTCTTCAAAGTTGTGACGATCATTCATTCCTGAATAAATGATGCTAGTGCAAGCAACTTATACGGTGGTTTGTACAGATAAATACATTAATATAGCAGTTTCTCAATAGTATTTCAAATTGGAGGGGTGTGTGAAAAAAATTCCGGGACAGAAAGTAATTGAGAAAAACAAATTTCATACACGCACGACATTCTGGAGAGAACCAAGAAAATGATACAGTGGAAACTGTTTATGTCAGCAATGCTAAATAACCCACCATGGGGCCAAAGTTGTATGTGGCAGAAGTTGATAAACACAACTGAATTAGATCTCGTCGGGATGTACAGGAAGTTGATTTTGCAGTTTTTCCATGGAAAAGTAGAATTATTCTACTTGTAAAAATGTATTTTTGCTTTTTGTCAGAACTTTTGCAACAAATAAATAACAAAAAGCAAGGTTCTTCTGTATTTTTATATATGTTACTACTACTTTCAGTGGAAATTCTTATTGCAACTGCTCCGTCTTTGCCAATTTAAAAAAGCCAAATTAAAAACAAAACATACTCCGTTATTGTCTTTGCTCTCCTTGACTCCTTTTGTGATGTCATTCGAGTGCAATTTTCGAAGCATATTTTCGGTGCATTCAGAGTTGAGCGATCTCAGGGGCATTTGACTTTTTTTTTTTACAGTTTCAGCTGTAACTTACAGTACTCCAATTTCCTCCAGTACGAGCGATAAGTCACAGCTGGTCTGCAAAATGTGCCGCCAGCTTGGACTTATCTGAGTTACTTTGTTGTCAGATAATATCAAAATCTGATTTCAAGGGTGCGCCTGGCAGCCTCGGGATGAAGAGAGACTGATGAGGGAATTAAAACTAATATGAAGGGTGTCTAGAAAGGTTTTGACAGGACCGCTCACGGTGATGTGGGAAGTATTGGCCAATTTATCAATGGCATGTTTTGATCGATAGCTCTCCCATTCATCTTCCTGCTCTCTTTTTTAATAGATTAAATATTTTTAGTTGTGTGTTTTTAAAGAGAATTTAGTTATTTTATGTGTTGTTTCTGGCAAGGTGTCAAGGTTTTTTGGATTGGGATAATAGAACTGATTGAACATACATTGTAGCTACAGTTGTAGCTCCCCAGGGGTCTGTCCTTGAGCCTCTGATTGTTAAATTTAACATGGGGGGGCCCTACTTTAGTCATCACATTGACTGTGGCTTTTGGACACGTGTTTACAGAAGACATGCACTCACCGACCACTTACGCTGACACAATTGTGTAATACTATATCTTTGGTCTGGGTTGTTGTAGAAGCTGATATCAAGAGGTGCCTATGGAGTGGCAGAAGTCTGTTTACTTCTTATCAGTGTGTCCTTCAGTGAGAACCTTGTTGGGAAACTTAAGTCTTATCTCGGATGCTGAACATAATCTAAGTCGTCACTTTGAATCAGTGAGACAAGCATACCATGTTATAGTTTGTTATGTTGGATTGGTTGCATGTTCTCCCCGTGCAAGCGTGGGTTTTCTCCGGGTACTCCGGTTTCCTCCCATATTCCAAAAAAAATGCTACGTTAATTGGCGACTCTAAATTGTCCATAGGTATGAATGTGAGTTTGAATGGTTGTTTGTCCATATGTGCCCTGTGATTGGATGGCCACCAGTCTAGGGTGTACCCTGCCTTGTGCCCAAAGACAGCTGGGATAGGCTCCAGCACCCCCCGTGACCCTCGTGAGGAAAAAGCGGTAGAAAATTAATGAATGTTGGATTGGTCACCACCATGAAACCTATAAGCCATGATTTAAATTACAGTTAAACCACATCTAATTGTCCATAGCTATGAATGTGAGTGTGAATGGTTGTTTGTCTCTATGTGCCCTGTGATTGGCTGGCGACCAGTCCAGGGTGTACCCCGCCTCTCGCTCGAAGACAGCTTGGGATAGAAAATGAATGAATGACTGAATAAACTTGTGACCCCCTCCTGATTCCAAAGTTTAGCTAAGTGCTCCTGGCTTCCCAGCATGCTTTGCGGTTTGTGATGGTCAGAACATTATTTCTTTTCTGACCCTGTGAGTCAGCCTGTTGAGCAATGACTTCCTCGTTGTTGACCAGTTAAGATTTAAAGCATCTTATGGTGTTGCAAAAAGACAACCACTGTTGGAACCCACGCAGCCTCGTGTATAAACCCACCACAAGTTGCCATTGTACGACCCTTGCAGACATTTGATTGCAGCAGTGTTTCATGGTAGTCATTGCTTCTCTCTTCTCTAGTGCTGGATGCAAAGTGGAAAGGGCTCCAGGGGGGGCGTGTCAAGCTAATGATGGCAACCAAAGTTAATTGGATTGACTTAAGTCCCCTCAGGCTGAGTATTAGAAAATCCAAATCAATGTCACTGGTAGAAAAGACAAGAGGAGGCTTAGCCTTCACTCCCAATTAGATTCTGTCATGATGTTGCATTCACTGGTTCTCTTTTCTCTTCATGATATTTTTCACAAAGTAGACAGGGCGACTGTGGGAAAAAGCCTGGAGCTACCAGTCTGGGAAACGGCTTGTTATTTTGTATTACATTTCTGCATAATCATCATAAAAGAGGTAACTGAGCGTTCTTGTTCTTGAGAAAAACAGAAAACATGCACTGATATACTAGAGTGGCTACACCAGTACAAAGTACAACCACAATATTACAAGTATTGATATGTTTTAAACTGACACTGTCAATACAATCAAATATATTATATGCATAAAGATGGTATTTTCTAATGAATCTATTGCATTGGATGGGAATGAAGTGTGCAGGTGTCAGAAATGTGGTGGTATTTTTTTTAATGTTAAGTGCGCCCCCTGGTGGTGACAATCAAAGATGCAAAAATTGGCACCATGGTTTTGCAAAGCGTTCCAAGGTTGTCATCTAGTGGTTGGTAGCCGTCATTACATGTGAGAATGCTATGGTCCTGTGAGAAAGCTTGACAAATACAGGCCTTGATTCAGAGTTAGTTCTTTCCACGTTATTCTAAGAGGTTTTATGAGTTTATACCAGGGGTGGGCAAACTACGGCCCGGGGGCCACATCCGGCCCGCCAAGTGTTTGAATACGGCCCGTCCGTTCTTTCCAAAGTATTTCATTTAAACTCAACATACGAACTGGCATCATGGCTTGAGCCAACCTTTTGATGGTTTTATCAATTTTGTTATTTGATGTGGTCTGTTGTTTACAAAGTGCTCCTGAAAAAAGGGACACAAGCATAATGATGATAATAATAATAATAATAATAATAATAAATAAATTTTAAAATATTTAAATATAAAATATTTAAATAAAAATATTTAAATAAAAATATTTAAATAAAAATATTTAAATATAAAATATTTAAATATAAATATAAAATAATAAATAATAATAGCAGATTGCGTGACACTTTTACAGATACAATAATACCAGGTGGACTGTTACGTGTAAAATATATAGTCTGCCCCCCCCGTTTTGTTAAATCAAGTCAAAAAGTCAAAAAGTTTGCCCACCCCTGGTTTATACAGTTCTCAGATGTCCTCCAGTTCTTGGAACCTTGGGGGTCCTCGGGCCGACTGAGACACTATCGCTGGTACTTTGCATGTTGTTCTACCAGACTGCACCAGTGAGTACTACATCAAGAACGCACATGACTTTTATTTTGTACTGATGCAATCACAGGCAAGACCCAGACTGTCCTTTATGGCAAAACAAAGGAACACTTTATGACACCACGCTGTTGTTACTCACTAACTCCAAAGCATATAGCATATGCAACATGTTAAAAAGTTAGCCCCCGCTAGTTAGCTGCGGTATTCTTGCAAACAAGCCCTTGACATATAATACAATATATTTAAGAAATGAGTTAAAAATGTCCACAAGTCACTGAAGGCTGACGGTGGATCCCTCAGCCAAACCATAGTGAGAACTATTGCTACAAGGTACATTAATGTTGATAGTATACATCGTTTTAGAAAATAGGCATATTCAAAAAATAGTTTTTGGCGCTTTGTTTACACACAAGCAGGAAAATGCAAAAATGTGGACGAGGATATAGCGTCTGTTTCAACTTTCTTAAATATGTTCAATGTTCATAGGTATGTTCTAATTGTTGTTTCTTGAAAACAAAAGGTAAATTCGTACAAATGTCATTGATAGTACATGGCAGCAGTAATGGTCGTTGACAGGCGTTTCCGAAAGCTACGTTGGCAAAGGGGCGGCTCCCATGTTAGGGTCAAGTAAATAAAACGAGGATGGACAAGATGTTTAAACCGATTATAGCAAAGATTTGAGCGATGTCAATAGTTTTCGAGGAGGAAGAAACATCTGGAGATGAAATAGAGAAGCTTTATTTATTCCAAACACCGACGTGTCTGATGAGGCATGGCGATGAAGGCAATGGTAAGTGTAATCCTTAAATTATTGTTTTAAATTTGAGCATAAAGCCGTCTTTATAGCCTTTTTTTTAATTGTGTATTTTGCCGCCACTTCTGCCCCTACGTGGCAACTTTCTGTAGCTTCGTTTTGTCCCTTCCTGTGTAGAATAGCATCCTTGCATCTAAACGCATTTAAACTTACTCAACATTCTGACTCACTGTGTTTATAAAATAAAGCTAAAATCACACGGCAACTTAACAGGTAGCTAACAAATAGACAAGACACGACCGCTACTAATGAAGAATAATAACTATGTTAACTACTAACATTGAACTAGCAACAGTTTAGCAAAGCATGCTGGGTAGCATCCCAGTGATGCTATACAATATGCTATACTAGTGCAACAGTGGAACACTGCATCCCTTAACCTATTATATTTGAAATAAACCTGGAAGCAGATGTAATGCGTAGTTGTCCGTAGTTTTTCCACATAGGGCCACATAATAAGGAAATCATAAGATTTGGGGGGTCAGCGATGTAAACAGAGGTAGGCTGCAACACTGGAACACTGGAAGTACTAGTATAATGCGTCACAACATATATTACTGTGAAATGTACAGGTGAATAAATGCAGGATCTACTCTACTGGTACCAATTTTGGGAATTTTCTGGGTGGAAGTGTTGTGTTCCAAGTAGTATTTCTGTTGTAATCCAACACAAACATTCAGTCTACTTTGATATTGTTCTTAAGAACAGATGCACCAGGCTTTGATCTGGCTCTCTTATGGTTTTAGGACTATTCATGGTGAGAGGGTAGTAGAGTATAATAGGCGTGATTGGCTCAGAACTGTAAAAACCTTGCATATTGATTCCCATCCACCGATCACTGATTCTATGTTATTTTTAGCTGCTGTGGATTTTCCAGACTGCCACGTCGCAGTTTTGTGTGTTTTAGCCCCCCTCAGAGCACTGACTGTCTGGACCTTGAACACACAAGGTTGACTCTGTTGGCTGAAATCGGGACACATTCAAGCCAGGCGGGGGTTAGCCTAAACTTTGCAAAGGATGACTTCACATTAGGTCACTCCTCCTGCTTCGTCTTTCTGGGTTGGTCTTTCTGCCTCTGCAGACATGAAAACAGTTCATGAGGGGGGCCGGCCTGTGGGCGGGGTGTGTTGAGCATACCCCTTTTCAGAGGAAGTGAGCGCAGAGTACTGGAATGTAGTTGCCAGGAGTGGAAGAAGAGCATGAAAGTGGCTAACAGCTAGCTTGCTATGACCAGCTAGAGACAGACAGACAGACAGACAGCGAGGAGAGGGATGAAAAGATGCCTCACTTCACCGTGGTACCCGTGAAGGGTCGAGGCCAGACGGGCTATGACAGTCTGGAAGGGATCAACTTCGTGGAACACGGGGACGGTGGACAACCGGATCATCAAGACACTGTCAGTTCTGAGGGTAAGTGCTGCAAACTTTTTCCTGAAGTTTTAAAAACTGTGTGTCGTCGCTCTTCCCCCTTTCCTGAACAGCTGGTTGCCATGGCAATTCTCCAAGACCACAACCATTTTTTTTTCCAAGCAGATCTTTCACGATACAAATAACTTATAAAACTTAAACATATAAACAGAAATGGTGCACACAAAGAGTGGGTGCAGTTGCATGGAGGTGGGTGGTGGTGGGGGGGTGATAGCAATGCAGCAACAACAAAAGGGCCTCAAGAGCGGCCTTGGTACAAAAGATGGGACTCTTTTTGTGCCAAGGGAGGGTTTGTTTTCACCCAAAAATGGGCTTCTGCCTCAGCTTGTCACTCACGTGTTTCTAGCCAGAGGGGAGGAGGGGTTGCATCCTAGACAAAGTTAGGAGCTAAGCGAGAAGAAGGAGTGCGTGGCGGGCGGGTATGATCATGTGGGATTTTTACATGGGTTCAAGGAAAGAAAACATTGAATAAACTTTTTTTTTTTTTTTTTTTAAATAAAAGACTAACATTGGGTGCGGTCCTCAGAATGAATCAGTCTAGCCACAACTGAACCAAAGGAGTGGAAAACCACCCCCGCCACACACTGTCTGCTCTTTTAGTTTGAGTAGCATGTTTACTCTGAGTGGCAGAAGACTCATCGGAATAGCTTCAGTTTGTAGATTATAGCAAGCAATTTTGTTTATTTCTATTGTGCAAGCGGCTATTATGTTCAATAACCGTCAGGAGGAGGGATTGTATTGATAATGCACCAAAATTGAATCTGTTCTTGCTACGTATTGCTGGGTTACCAGGTAAAGCAGATGTAAGTCAAAGGTTCAGAATCCACCTCTCTTCTTGTTTATTTCTATTGTGCAAGCGGCTATTATGTTCAATAACCGGCAGGAGGAGGGATTGTATTGATAATGCACCAAAATTGAATCTGTTCTTGCTACGTATTGCTGGGTTACCAGGTAAAGCAGATGTAAGTCAAAGGTTCAGAATCCACCTCTCTTCTTGTTTATTTCTATTGTGCAAGCGGCTATTATGTTTAATAACTGGCAGGAGGAGGGATTGTAGTGACATAAAAACGTTCATATTCAGTAAAAGTTATTACCAAGGGAATAAAGTTCAACAAAAGGCAGAGAAAGGTTCAGAATCCATCTCTCTTCTTGTTTATTTCTATTGTGCAAGCGGCTATTATGTTTAATAACTGGCAGGAGGAGGGACTGTATTGATAATGCACCAAAATTTAATCGGTTCTTGCTACGTATTGCTGGGTTACCAGGTCAAACAGATGTAATTCAAACAAACTTAGCTAGATGTCAAGTGACATAAAAACATTCATATTCAGTAAAAGTTATTACCAAGGGAATAAAGTAAAACAAAAGGCCGAGAAAGGTTCAGAATCCACCTCTCTTCTTGTTTATTTCTATTGTGCAAGTGGCTATTATGTTTAATAACTGGCAGGAGGAGGGATTGTAGTTACATAAAAACGTTCATATTCAGTAAAAGTTATTACCAAGGGAATAAAGTTCAAGAAAAGGCCAAGAAAGGTTCAGAATCCATCTCTCTTCTTGTTTATTTCTATTGTGCAAGCGGCTATTATATTTAATAACTGGCAGGAGGAGGGATTGTATTGATAATGCACCAAAATTGAATCGGTTCTTGCGACGTTTTGCGCCGACAAAGGTTCAGAATCCACCTTGCTTCAGTAGAACCAAGTACAGACATTTTAGAAGCATTATTAGATAAGCTTTCACCATTTGGTGCTTTTATGCAACACACCATGCACACTCACACAACTGGATAGAATAATTTCAGCGGCGTACATGGTCATTCTCTGCCAAGTTATTGAGCGTGTAGTGACGCAAACTGCCTCCTAACCTAACAGGGGGGTTAGCAGTAGCATGTCTTTTAGCCCACTTCACTTGTTGTCATGCTGGAGCAGAACCATCCAGGTTCGTAGGCAGCTGCTAAGGGCAGGACATGCTGTCGAAAAGGAAGTTGGACTGTTGATGAATGAGGGGGCCATGGGGCCCATACTATTAAAAGCTCATATACTGTATGGGGAATAGTAGTACGACAATGTCAGCAATGCAAAACGTTATGCTAATTATAGTTGCGTTTTCATAGTTATTTTCTTTATGTATAGCTAGAGTTTATAGTTTACTACGTATAGCTAAGACCAGAGCATTACTGGTTTCCTTATTCCATAGAGGGAGTGGTGACCCTGGAGGAAATGACACAGTTTTAACGTCATCCTCGGCTTGTGGAAAAAACATAACACTGCGGTCATTGTTGTAGAAGTGGAGTCTGCAACCAGGACAACACTCGCCTACATTCATGACTCAGGGCTGAACTTTAGATGAATGATGCGATGCTCGGCTATTTCTGTCTGTTTGTAATGGTGCAAACCTCGAGGAAAAAGTACCGTACCTTGTCTGGTTAAGTTTGATAGACTTGATGCTGATGTTGTATAGCAGGGGTCTCAAACACGCGGCCCGCGGGCCAAATGTGGCACGCAGGACACTAGTCTGAGGCCCCCGCCTTGATATGAAAGAAAAAATTAATGTTTAATGAATTAATGTTCATGTTAAAGGTTAAATAACTGTTAATAGTTATCCTCCCTATCCGTGTGGAAGTGGTAAGTTTTTGGCTATTGATGTTTTAAGGAAATAACTTGAAGGCTACCGTTTAGGTCGCTAGCTCTCTAGTTTGCGAGTTAGCATGTGTCTCAAGACCCTGCAGTTGCACAATATGTTGTAAATAAAAAGAGTATAAATGTGCCTATAGTCGTGTTTTGTCATGTCTACAGGGCTCTAATAATGCTTTGTTCATTTTAATCTGAAAACAATTATTTGTCTACCCACCAACTATATGTGGTTTCTTAAGTTTTTATTTTTTGCCGTTTTATTATTATTATTATATTTATTTAGTTATTACTGATTGATTGATTTTCTTTATTCTTGATTTGTTTATTTATTTTTCATCTTATTTTGTGTAGAAAAAAAAAAAAGTAAGATATTTGAGAACAGTGGAATGTTTTATCAGAGCTTTTCTTGTAGAAAATTGGAACCAAAGCGAAGTTTTTAAATTTTTTTTGTTATTAATAAATGCGTTTTTTGGGGTTTTTTTTGGAAAACATGATGCGGCACAGATCCGAGCTCCAGTGGCCCCCAAGTAAATTGAGTTTGAGACCCCTGTTGTACAGCTTCCCTCATCTTTTTGGACTTAGAGTCTCCCATTATATTGTACCCCTGCTTCGAACATCGAGCAAGACCGGACTACTGTCCAGAAGTCTAAAATCGTATCTTCGACCCCCCCCCCCCCCCCCCAAGGTCATCATGACACTACCCCCCACCATTAGTGCACATCAGCGCTAATATGTTTTGCTGTACGCCTCAGCAGGTTAGCATTCTTAACATTCAGATTGCTGTTCTGCATGGAAAGACAGCCATTAAGCCACATTAAAGCTACACCATCTGTTCCCCCAGGAAGGGCTAACTAATGAAAGCTAATGCTTGTTTTTAAATGTGATTTCTTATTTGCTTTAATGCAGATTTTAAATTAGATTTTTAAGAGAGTTAATGACCAGCACTCGGAATGGTAATTATTACAGTCGTTCCGAATATGGTTCATATTTTGCTTTTACCAATAATTATTCTATTTACAGAATAACATCAATGTTAAAATCTTCTGCAGAGAGTACCAGGTATCATTTTTTTCAATGTACAGGTTCTACTGCATTTGGACATTTCCTTTCACAGGTGTGTTTTCAACAAATGATCTGTAAGATCTAGGTTCGAATCTTCTTTGAGCATCTCTATGTGGAGTTGTCATGTTCTCCTTACATGTGGGTGGGTTTTTTCCAGGAACTTCGGTTTCCTCCCACATTCCATAACATGCATATTAGTTTGATTGGAGACTCTATAAATTGTCCATAGGTGTGAGCTGGGGTAGGCTCTGGCTTAGAAAATGAATGGGCGGGTAACACTGGGGTTGAGTGGATTCTATATGAAGAACATCCTCTCGTAAGCATTCATTCATTCATTCATTTTCTACCGCTTGTCCTCACAAGGGTCTACCATATATTCTCTCCTCTGGACATGTCCGAACCATCTCAGTCTGGCCTCTCTGACTTTATCTCCAAGGCCTCTAACATGAAAATGTCCCTCTGATGTACTCGTTCCTGATCCTATCCATCCTGGTCACTCCCAATAAGAACCTCAGCATCCTCATCTCTGCTACCTCCAGTTCTGCTTCCTGTCTTTTCCTCAGTGGCAATGTCTCAAGACCAAACAACTTGGCTGGTGTCACCACAGTTTTGTATACCTTTGGACCCTGGACTGGTCGCCAGCCAATCACAGGGCACATATAGACAAACAACCATTCACACTCACATTCATACCTATGGACAATTTGGAGTCGCTAATTAACCTAGCATGTTTTTGGAATGTGGGAGGAAACCGGAGTACCCGTAGAAAACCCGCGCATGCATGGGGAGAACATGCAAACTCCACACAGAGATGTGTGCGCTAACCACTTGTCCACAGCGCAGCCCTCTCGTAACCAGTCTTGCTAAATAAGTGAAGTCAACTCATCTGCCTCTTGTAGTGTTAAAGCTTTCATTCATTAGCAAAGAGGTTTCCAACACAAATGGAACATCCCGTTGTTAAGCTTGAATTGTGTTATTTGGCTTCCTGCGTAGGAGTTGTGTACTTTGCACTTTGGAAAGAAAAGAAGTGACCAGCTAATATCGTCTCTTGTAATTGATCTGTTTGGAAAGTGCACTCACTGCAAATTCTAGCTTGGTTATTCTGTCATTCTGACACACATCAGCTGCACTTTTCTTTGACATTCTGCTCTACACCGGCGCTACTGATGGAAGGTTTTATTGTACCCATTAGACGGGCTTAAATACGAGGGCATCACTGCTGACTTTAGTGTTCAATATGAAATTAATTCTGGTATAATTCAGTTTTGACACTGTCAGAATGGTATGAGTTAAATAATGTGTTCTTTACTGCGGCTGCATCCTCCCTAAATATGAAAACATATTTTATTTGTGTAGTTTCCTGTTGGTATACTGTACCTATTTTATACTAAAATACATTATACGTTATTATTACAGTATATACGGTCTATAAATAGTGTAACAATACAAGCCGTTATTTCATTATTATTACTGGTTTGTTTGTTATCATATTATTTTTAGTATTGTACAGAAGGGGCTGCATGTTGAACGAGTGGTTAGTGCGCAGGCCACACATTTACGAGACCCGAGTTCGATTCCACACTTGGAAATCTCTGAGATGGAGTTTGCATGTGTGAGTTTTTCCCGGGTACTCCGGTTTCCTCCCACATTCCAAAAACATGCTAGGTTAATTGGCGACTCCAAATTGTCCATAGGTATGAATTTGAGTGTGAATGGTTGTTTGTCTATATGTGCCCTCTGATTGGCTGGCGACCAGTCCCGAAGACAGCTGGGATAGGCTCCCTCGTGAGGATAAGCGATAGAAAATGAATATTCAACAGGCAATTTCATACAAAATATTCTTTTTTTTTGTCAAAGTTCAACATTTACATTATAAAATACACAGGAAATGTGCTATGTTCTTTTAGATTCTGTAAATTTTATCAGTACTAAAGTAAAAAAAATACTATGTAAGAACGAGGATATTTTCATGCATATATCTAAAAGTTACACAACTTGATAAAATAAATATAATTTCTTAAGGAGGGATAAGTTTCTCATGTTGTGTCATATTTGTGGAGCTAAATTAGGAAAGAACCACTGCTGGCATTAGCTCTAAATAGACACAAGAGGGCGGTGTGGTGTAATTGTTCTTAAATTCAACACTGCTGTGGTTGCAAGAATTGTGGGAGGGATGATCTTGATCTTATATGATCCTATATGCACCTCATTGAGACACTGTTTACATTTATGTAAACACAAACGCAGAGCATCAGGGCATATGCATCATGCAAAAGCACCACCTCATTGTGCAGCCATCAGGCCCCCACGGTGGGTGTCGTTCACCCAGGGTGTCCTGGATAGTAGTTGATGTGAGTGCAGGACGTACACAGCTCAGCTCACAGCTATGCTGAGCCTCAGTGATGCCAGCAGCACTGCAGCACGACACACAGGTTAGTGACGAGCAGACATATTTACTTCTAATTGGTGCTGCAATAGCTGTATATTTAAAAAAAAAATGTGAGTAATTTTGTTGGTTGATGAATTCGGGGCTTGATAATGCAAATATTGTGTCCTCTAGTCTATCTTGTGTCTTATTTAATAACATTTAATATGATGTATAGCCCTTTAAATGGCAGGGAATCACCTTTGGAAACAGTTCAGCCATGTGTTTTTTTCTCCCAGGCAGATATTAAAATAATATAGTAATAATAATGATAGTCTGAATTAAATGTTCTGAAATAAATGTATATTAAACTTGGATATGGTTGTTATAAATATTGTAATTTTTCTGGAAATTTTCTGGAGTGAAAAAAATGATAAAAATTTATTAACTTTGTACCAATATTTGCAAAAACATTTTAAAGATTCTTTGAAACATGGATTTAAGATCAAATAAATATTATGAAATAAATGTTGGAAATTTTCTGGAGTGAAAAAGTATAATAACAATGTATTAATTTTGTACCAATATTTGCAAAAACATTTTAAACATTGTTTGAAAAATGGATTTAAGATCAAATAAATATTATGAAATAAATGTTGGAAATTTTCTGGAGTGAAAAAGTATGATAAAAATGTATTAATTTTGTACCAATATTTGCAAAAACATTTTAAAGATTATTTGAAACATTGATTTAAAATCAAATAAATATTATGAAATAAATGTATATTAAACTTGGGTATGGTTATTATAAATATTGTAATTTTTCTGGAAATTTTCTGGAGTGAAAAAGTATGATAAAAATGTATTAATTTTGTACCAATATTTGCAAAAACATTTTAAAGATTATTTGAAACATTGATTTAAAATCAAATAAATATTATGAAATAAATGTATATTAAACTTGGGTATGGTTATTATAAATATTGTAATTTTTCTGGAAATTTTCTGGAGTGAAAAAGTATGATAAAAATGTAATAATTTTGTACCAATATTTGCAAAAACATTTTAAAGATTGTTTGAAACATGGATTTAAGATCAAATAAATATTATGAAATAAATGTTGGAAATTTTCGGGAGTGAAAATGTATGATAAAAATGTATTAATTTTGTACCAATATTTGCAAAAACATTTTAAAGATTATTTGAAACATTGATTTAAAATCAAATAAATATTATGAAATAAATGCATATTAAACTTGGGTATGGTTATTATAAATATTGTAATTTTTCTGGAAATTTTCTCGAGTGAAAAAGTATGATAATGTATTAATTTTGTACCAATATTTGCAAATAAACATTGTAAAGATTGTTTGAAACATGGATTTAAGATCAAATAAATACAATAATAAACCTATAGAGAGTTAAATATAGATAAGTTAATATATAATACAATACCAAAGATTGGATTATAATAACTGGATGCACAATACAGAGCAGGTTAACAATTAAAACTCACTGGTTGTTTTCCATTGCAGGACACGCCAATCACAAAGAAGACAGCCCCATCCTCAACAGTCCCGACGCCGCAATCAAGAAGAATGACTTCTACGACAGGAACCTGGCCTTGTTTGAGGTCTCCTCTGCTTCCTTTGTCGCATCCATTTGCGATGTGGTTTAACGTTCCTTCGTTTTGTCGACGCAGGAAGAGCTGGACATCCGACCGAAGGTGTCGTCTCTGCTCAGCCGCTTGGTCAGCTACACAAACATCACCCAGGGAGCCAAGGAGCATGAGGAGGAAGAGAGCGCGGAGGCTTCACGGAGGAAGAAACCCAAGGTTAGCTAAGTGTTTATTTTAAAAATTAAAAAAATTAAATTAAAAAAACAAAAAAAAAACTTAAACTGTATTATGGAAAGCAGGAAGTGAACAAATGTTACAGTTACTGATTGTAAAAGTACCAAATGGAGGGGTAGGATTTAATAAGCTTTGCTTCTTCCTACTCCTTTTGGACATGTGGAACTGGGAACTGATTATGGGATGCATTCAATTGTAATCTGATGCATGATGCATTAAATAAAACCATTTATTTATATATTGTCTTCCTGCTCTACATTGTGTTTTTTCAAGAGTGGATCAAATTTGAACACCCGTGCTGTAGAGGCTCCAGATGCCTTTTTTTTTTTCAGAAAATTTCAAAAAAGTTGTAGGTTCCACTCCACTGTACACGCAAAGAGCTGGAACACTGACCTTTAAAAAGTGCACCAATCAATACCGGCCATCAATATTGTTGTTTCCCCAATTGCCCACATTCAAGTGTTCAATGCCTTGTCACTACCTTTTCTCTCCCTTTTTTCTCACAGTCTCCCAACATGGGCACTCTCATGGGCGTCTACTTGCCGTGCCTCCAGAACATTTTTGGAGTGATTCTGTTCCTGCGACTGACGTGGATCGTCGGGGTGGCTGGCATCATGCAGTCCTTGTTGATCATACTCATGTGCTGCTCATGTGTAAGTGCACACACACACACACACACACACACACACACAAACACACAACTTGGCTAATCATGCTGTGGTGATTTCACCACCTATGTGGGTCATGAGCTAGTCAATACAACACCACATCCGCTCAGCAGACACAACATTAGGTACACCCCGACATTTGCAGCACATTCCATTTATTCATTCATTTTCTACCGCTTATCCTCACTTCGGGGTAAACCCTGGGTGAGAGGCGGGGTACACCCTGGACTGGTGGCCAGCCAATCACAGGGCACATATAGACAAACAACCATTCACACTCACATTCATACCTATGGACAATTTGGAGTCGCCAATTAACCTAGCATGTTTTTGGAATGTGGGAGGAAACCGGAGTACCCGAAAAAAAACATGCAATGCACGGGGAGAACATGCAAACTCCACACAGAGATGGCCGAGGGTGGAATTGAACCCTGGTCTCCTAGCTGTGAGGTCTGCGTGCTAACCACTCGACCGCTTAAAATTTAATATTATGTTTAATTTAACTACATTTTTATTGTATTTGTTTATTAGTATTGTTTATTGTATTTATTTATTTATTGATTTTATTGTAATAATTATTTAAATAATTACTCATTATTTGTGTATGTTTTTTAAATATTTAATTGTATTTTTATATATATACTGTATATACCTATGGACAATTTGGAGTCGCTTATTAACCTAGCATGTTTTCAGAACATGCAAACTCTACACAGAGATAGCCGAGGGTGGAATTGAACCCTGGTCTCCTAGCTGTGAGGTCTGCGCGCTAACCACTCGACCACTGTGCCGCCCTTAAAATGTAATATTATGTTTAATTTCACAAATTTTTTATTGTATTTGTTTATTATTATCATTTATTGTATTTATTTATAGATTGATTTTATTGGAATAATTATTTAAATAATTACTCATTATTTGTGTATGTTTTTTAATTATTTAATTGTATTTTTATATATATACTGTATATACCTATGGACAATTTGAAGTCGCTAATTAACCTAGCATGTTTTCAGAACATGCAAACTCCACACAGAGATGTCCGAGGGTGTAATCGAACTCCGGTCTCCTAGCTGCGAGGCCTGCGTGCTAACCACTCGTGCACCGTGCAGCCCCAATACATACATTACATAATATTAGGAATGCTATGTGTGACAAGTGAATTTCTGCAGAGCGTGCCTCCATTACATCAAGCTTACGTAACCTCTGTTGTGGTCGTATGTATTTCCAGGACACACCATTAATATATTGATCATTTCAAGAGGGATTATGCTCAAGCAGATGGAAAATGTGCCTGAGAGTCACTTTGATGTTAACATCTGTGCCCCATTTTCTCCCTTATTTTGCAGACGATGCTCACGGCCATATCAATGAGTGCCATTGCAACTAATGGTGTTGTTCCAGGTAATGTACTGTATATGACTTTGGGTGTGTTAATATGCTATAAATCAGAATTCCGATTGATGGATTGTTTGTTTTGATCTAATAATACTGCCTCATGTGTCTTCTTTCAGCCGGGGGGGCCTACTTCATGATCTCACGATCTTTGGGCCCAGAGTTTGGAGGCGCCGTGGGCCTGTGCTTCTACCTGGGTACCACCTTTGCTTCCGCCATGTACATCCTCGGTGCCGTTGAAATATTCTTGGTTAGTATGAATAAAAATTAGATCCTTTTACCATCTTTGTGTATATGGATGTATGTTTTTTTTTTTTTCCCTAGAAATATTTAGTACCGCAGGCGGCCATTTTTCATGCCGTAGACCACCACGGGACTGACAGCGCGGTCCTCAACAACATGCGGGTCTACGGTTCCATCTGCCTCAGCCTCATGGCCGTGGTGGTTTTCGTTGGAGTCAAATACGTCAACAAGCTGGCTTCGCTGTTCCTCGCTTGTGTCATCATCTCCATTGTCTCCATCTACGCCGGTGCCATCAAGTCCATATCTCATCCACCGGCGTTCCCGTATGTTTAGCATCATGCTAATAGCTTCAGTTACCTTATTGACCCGTTTTTCCTCCTCTTATATTAGGATCTGCATGCTAGGCAACAGGACTTTGGTCCGAGACCGTTTTGATGTTTGCGCAAAGACTGTCACCACGGGCAACATCACAGCGCCCGGCCAGCTGTGGGGCATGTTCTGTCTGACGGGGAACATGAGCAGCGCACAGTGTGATGACTACTTCCTCCACAACAACGTGACAGAAATCCAGGGAATTCCCGGAATGGCTAGTGGAATATTTAGAGGTAAAGTGGAATGAATAATAATGAAAACGGAAATAATCCAAGGGTGGATGACTGGTTGGAGCAGTCCAGGGTGAACCACACCTTTTGCTCAAAGACAGCTGGGATAGGCTCCAGCATACCAGCATGACCCTAGTAAGAATAAGCGGCATAGAAAATGAATGAGTAGATGGAAATAATCCATTCCAGAGTCAAACCATCACCTTTTATTATTGACTTGACTTTCCTGGCCGAGGTTATAAAAACCCGTCTCAATTGTTTACATTAGACAACATGTGGGGCGACTACCTGCAGAAAGGTGAGATCCTGGAGAAGGAGGGTCTGGCGTCAGTGGGCTCCCACAGCAGCATGGAGAACTTTGGCATGTACGTGTCAGCAGACATCGCCACCTCCTTCATGCTTCTGGTGGGCATCTTCTTCCCGTCTGCTACAGGTAAGTTAAAATGACGTTGCTTGTGGAAAAAAAAAAGTCCTGTTACCATTTTTGTATGTGTTCTGTCTGATTGTACATGAAGGCATCATGGCAGGCTCCAACAGATCTGGAGATCTTCGAGATGCCCAGAAGTCCATCCCTATTGGAACTATCTTGGCTATCACTACCACTACCATTGTCTGTATCCTTATTTTGATGACAACACTAACTCAAATTTTGTGACTTTATTTAGAATTATATTTTAAAAAATGAAATTTAAATTAAGTACCTTGACTTTGTGTCTAAAGATATAAGTTCTGTTATCCTGTTTGGAGCCTGTATCGAAGGGGTCGTTCTAAGAGACAAGTAAGTCTAGTTGCCTTTTTTTTTTTAAGGGGACATCCTTAACACAACTCAGCCAATTCGTGATTTCAGGTTCGGGGATGCAGTTAGGAACAACTTAGTGGTGGGAACGCTCTCCTGGCCGTCCCCGTGGGTCATTGTGATCGGTTCCTTCTTCTCCACGGTGGGTGCAGGACTACAGTCGCTCACAGGAGCGCCCAGACTCCTCCAGGCCATCGCTAAGGACAACATTATCCCTTTCCTCAGAGTAGGACGCTCACATGAGATTTCTTAGTAATTTCTTCTTTCCATTGATGAAATGTTGGATTTTGCTTCAGGTGTTTGGCCATGGGAAGACCAACGGCGAGCCAACATGGGCGCTGTTGCTGACTGGATTTATAGCGGAGCTGGGTATCCTGATTGCCTCGTTGGATATGGTGGCTCCGATCCTTTCCATGTAAGGAAACACGCAAAAGAATGCATCAGTGCTAATTCATTTGTCTAACAAAGAGTTGTAGCACTCCCCGTGAAAGTGAAAGTGAAAATGAATTCCTCAATTTGCACTTTTATCAAGATTTGCACTAAAATTATTCATATTCTTTGTAGCACCACAGCAAATAAACCCAATGAAGAACAATTCATTCATTCATTTTCTACCGCTTTTTCCTCACGAGGGTAGCGGGGGGTGCTGGAGCCGATCCCAGCTGTCTTTGGGCGAGAGGCGGGGTACACCCTGGACTGGTCGCCAGCCAATCGCAGGGCACATATAGACAAACAACCATTCACACTCACATTCATACCTATGGACAATTTGGAGTCGCCTAGCATGTTTTTGGAATGTGGGAGTAAACCGGAGTACCCGGAAAAAACCCACGCATGCAAACTCCTCACAGAGATGGCCAAGGGTGGAATTGAACTCGGGTCTCCTAGCTGTGAGGCCTTGTCGTCAAACTACACAATCCCAAGCCAACAGCGGTTAAGTTAGCAGTTATCATTCATTCATTTTCTACCGCATATCCTCACTTGGGTCGCGGGGGTGCTGGAGCCTATCCCAGCTGTCTTTGGGCGAGAGGCGGGGTACACCCTGGACTGGTCGCCAGCCAATCACAGGGCACATATAGACAAACAACCATTCACACTCTCATTCATACCTATGGACAATTTGGAATCAATTATTCTAGCATGTTTTTGGAATGTGGGAAGAAACCGGAGTAACCCACGCATGCACGGGGAGAACATGCAAACTCCACACAGAGATGGCCGAGGGTGGAATTGAACCCTGGTCTCCTAGCTGTGAGTTCTGCGCGCTTTTTGTCAGGAAGGACATCCGGCTTTAAAATTAAGCCCCATTCATGCAATCGACTCGCCATGGCAACCCCTCACAGGAAATAGCATCTATGTGTACTGTGTATATCAAAACTGAGCATGATTAGCTCGTATTTGTTTGGAACCCAACAGGTTTTTCCTGATGTGCTATCTCTTTGTGAATCTGGCCTGTGCCGTCCAAACGCTGTTACGCACACCCAACTGGAGACCCAGGTTTCGATATTACCACTGGTGAGAACAACTTTCAAAGCTGTTTTGTTCCATCTGATGTCCAAGATGTTGATACTTATTTCACCAACAATGGCGTACGTGTAAGTTGTGCCAAGTGGAGGATAAGTGAGTAACACGTTCTTATTGATTTTCCCTTCAGGGCTCTATCCTTTCTGGGTATGAGTATGTGCTTGGCTTTGATGTTCGTCTCCTCCTGGTATTACGCTATTGTGGCTATGGGTATTGCAGGCATGATCTACAAGTACATCGAGTACCAGGGGTATGTCCTTTGCCTCACTTTATATCAGTCTTTTATGTTGCCTTAATTCATACTTTCCCCCCATGTATTCAAACAAAACAGAGCAGAAAAGGAATGGGGAGATGGAATAAGAGGACTGTCGCTTAGTGCTGCACGTTATGCCCTCTTAAGGCTAGAAGTGGGACCCCCGCACACCAAGAACTGGAGGTACAGCTACATCCCAAAATGGTCCCTCTCAGGAAAGTGTATTTAAACTGTTAGATATCTTTAGGCGGGGTACACCCTGGACTGGTCCCCAGCCAATCACAGGGCACATATAGACAAACAACCATTCACACTCACATTCATACCTATGGACAATTTGGAGTCCCCAATTAACCTAGCATGTTTTTGGAATGTGGGAGGAAACCGGAGTACCCGGAGAAAACCCACGCATGCACGGGGAGAACATGCAAACTCCACACAGAGATGGCCGAGAGTGGAATTGAACTCGGGTCTTCTGCGCGCTAACCACTCATACACCGTGCAGCCCTAATACAAAGTTCATTCATTATTTTCTATCATTTATCCTCACAAGGGTTGCGGGGGGTGCTGGAGCCTATCCTAGCTGTCTTCGGACGAGAGGCGGGGTACACCCTGGACTGGTGGCCAGCCAATCACAGGGCACATATAGACAAACAACCATTCACACTCACATTCAATTTGGAGTCAATTAACCTAGCATGTTTTTGGAATGTAAAACCCACTCATGTGAAGGTGGAATTGAACTCGGGTCTCCTAGCTGTGAGGCCTGTGCGCTAACCACTCGACCATTATTATGACTTAATATTTTTATTATATTCCTGTAGCATTGTTGAGAAAACCATGCAATGCACGAGGAGAACATGCAAACTCTACACAGAGATGGCGGAGGATGGAATTGAACGCGGGTCTCCTCGCTGTGAGGCCTGCGTGCTAACCACTTGCCCACCCTCATACAAAGTTATTTTTAGTAATTGTATTCATTTATTAATTTAGAAGTACAGTGCACATTAATACTAATGACAATTCTGTCATTATGCTAATAATAATACTAATAATAGGCTTGACTTGTGCTCAACCTTAGACCTCAGCTGTTGGTGCTCTCCAAGTTGGATGAGGACCTCCACGTCAAATATCCACGACTCTTGACCTTTGCCTCGCAGCTGAAGGCGGGGAAAGGGTTGACCATAGTGGGATCAGTCATCCAAGGGAACTTCCTGGAAAGCTATGGGGAACTACAGGCGGCAGAACAGGTAAATTCAATCAGTTTATTGGTAATAAAATTGGTTTATTTTGTATATATACGTATATTTATTCCAGACTATCAAGAACATGATGGATATCGAGAGGGTGAAGGGTTTCTGCCAAGTGGTGGTGGCGTCCAAGGTGCGGGAGGGCATCGTTCACCTGATCCAATCCTGCGGTCTTGGTGGCATGAAGCACAACACGGTGGTGATGGGCTGGCCGTACGGTTGGAGGCAAAGCGAGGACCCACGAGCATGGAAAACCTTTATCAGTAAGACTTTGAATCCCATACTAGACATCGGACATTTGGTTTTGTGTGTGTGAGTGACAGGCAGAAAAGCTCTGACTCACTGATTTAAATGTGTAAATGCCACGTTTATAAGACCACCTGGTCCACTGTTTGAATTCCATTCAGCTGTAAGTAACGCCGTCTTCTGCACTCAGACACAGTTCGTTGCACCACGGCGGCACACCTGGCCCTAATGG
The DNA here is from genome assembly GCF_030265055.1 of Doryrhamphus excisus. NCBI lineage: Eukaryota > Metazoa > Chordata > Actinopteri > Syngnathiformes > Syngnathidae > Doryrhamphus > Doryrhamphus excisus. The sequence goes on along the minus strand of NC_080477.1, from coordinate 19,244,830 downwards.
TGCCCAAAAACGTGTCGTTCTACCCGAGCAACCACGAGCGCTTCACTGATGGCAACATCGACGTGTGGTGGATCGTCCACGATGGCGGGATGCTCATGCTGCTGCCTTTCCTACTCAAGCAACACAAAGTAAATATTAAAAACTCGATATACCGTACCTGTACTCCATCACGGGTATTAATTTTGGTTTTTATTTGCTTTCTAGGTGTGGAGGAAGTGCAGAATGCGTATCTTCACCGTAGCCCAGATGGACGATAACAGCATCCAGATGAAGAAAGACTTAGCCACGTTCCTCTACCAGCTGAGGATTGAGGCTGAAGTAGAAGTGGTGGAGATGGTATGGTTATGAGAAACTTCAAAAAAAAATTTTTTTTTTTTTTTACTTCAAACTCGTATTGGTACATGTTTGTGTAAAATAAACAAACAGAACTGAATAACATAAACAAAGCACAGATGTGCAGGAATCCAACCTGTTAGCTAAAAGGAGAAGAATGCAGATTTACCCTGTACACAACCCCCCCCCAATACCCCCCCACCCAAAAAAAAAGTAACAACATGGGAATTGGTGTATTTTTGCATTCCAGCATGACAGCGACATCTCTGCGTACACATACGAGCGCACGCTAATGATGGAGCAGAGGTCTCAGATGCTGAGGCAGATGAGGCTCTCCAGCGCAGAGAGGCAACGAGAGGTAACCTATCAGAACGTATGTAGGGCCAAAGTCATGTGATCCTCAACCTCCTCTTGGCGTCACAGGCCCAGCTGGTGAAGGACAGACACTCGCTGGTGCGTATGGGAAGTCTGTACTCCGATGAGGAGGAGGAGTCGATGGAGAGTCCTCCGCCCGAGAAGATCCAGATGACGTGGACGAAGGAGAAGAGCGAGGACGAGAAGAGGAACAGGAACAACGCGCCGGAAAACTTCCGAGAACTCATGAGCCTTAAACCGTGAGTCCTGTTTGATGACATCGTAGTAAATGAAATACTGTATGCTTATCATTATATTTAATCATGACTGATAACTGCTAGGCCGCGTGGTGGTGGAGTGGTTAGCGCACCGGCCTCACAGCTAGTAGACCTAAGTTCAATTCCATCCTCTGTGTGGAGTTTGCATGTTCTCCCCGTGCATGCGTGGGTTTTCTCCGGGTACTCCGGTTTACTCCGACATTCTAAAAACATGCTAGGTTAATTAGCGACTCCAAATTGTCCATAGGTATGAATGTGAGTGTGAATGGTTGTTTGTCTATATGTGCCCTGTGATTGGCTGGCCACCAGTCCAGGGTGTACCCCGCCTCTCACCCGAAGACAGCTGGGATAGGCTCCAACACCCTCGCGACCCCCGTGAGGAAAAGCGGTAGAAAATGAATGAATGATAACTGCTAGGCCGCATGGCGGACAAGTGGTTAGCGCACCGGCCTCACAGCTAGTAGACCCAAGTTCAATTCCATCCTCGGCCATCTCTGTGTGGAGTTTGCATGTTCTCCCCGTGCATGCGTGGGTTTTCTCCGGGTATTCCGGTTTCCTCCCACATTCCAAAAAACATGCTAGGTTAATTGGGAACTCCAAATTGTCCATAGGTATGAATGTGAGTGTGAATGGTTGTTTGTCTATATGTGCCCTGTGATTGGCTGGCGACCAGTCCAGGGTGTACCATGTGAGGATAATTGGTAGAAAATGAATGAATGATAACTGCTAGCTTATCGCTGTTGGCTTGGGATTGTATAGTTTGACGACAAGGTGTTTGTGTTCGCTGGGGGTTAAAGGTCAACTGCATCCATGTCTTCAGCTGATTTTTTTTTTGTTGTCCTATTTACATACCTGTACTCCAGGGACCAGTCCAACGTGCGGCGAATGCACACGGCCGTCAAGCTGAACGAGGTGATCGTTAACCGGTCCCACGATGCACGCTTGGTGCTCCTCAACATGCCGGGACCGCCTCGTGACGCAGATGGAGATGAGAACTGTACTTTTTTTATTATGTTTTTAAATAACCAAAACAAACATGTACACCCATATTTATGGTTTTTTTTCTGTTCTCAGATATGGAGTTTCTGGAGGTTTTGACCGAAGGTTTGGAAAGAGTGCTGCTTGTCCGAGGAGGAGGTCGAGAGGTCATCACCATCTACTCGTGACCAAAATGTTACTGTATATTCCACCTGAAAACTTTACGTGCTCAAACATCCAAACTTGGAAAACATTTAAAATAATTAGTTTTTCACGTCTTGAATTTGACTTCAGAGTAAGAATGGAGATTGATGGAGATTTGTTACGGCTCTTGCGATTGTATTGTGGATATGGGACGCTATTTATTTATTTATTATTTGTCACTTTTCACATGTCCCCTTTTAACCTGACGTTACAAGAGTTTTGTAAATGTGCATGCTAAAAATTTGAGTTTTTAGTTTTTTTTTGGGACTGATGTTTTGTTTGTTTGTTGTTTTTTTTTTTGCCTGTGACATGTTTGGAATTGAGTATTTGTACTTTTTTTTCCCTGTAAATATGTACAAACGTGTAGGGAACCACTGGGTCTTTCTGTTATTAGAAGATCTTTAAAAATAAATATTTGTTTTCTAAAGAAGGGATGTAATGTGCAGTTATTCAGCTCAAGGAATGCTAGCTCGGAATTTTGCTTCAGGTTTTAAGTAATTTCAATTTACGAAATTAGTTTTAAAACATAGTTTTAGTTTAGATTTTTTTTGTGTATTTTATTTGTATTTTTTTTCTTTTAAAGCAGTATTGTGGACACGATTTAAATCCACCGATGTGTAGCAACTTTTATTTCATAAATTTATGTCGGCAAAAAAGCTGTTATTTTTTTTTATATCTAAGCTTTACTTTACTACATTTTTATGTAGTAATATGTGTGACTGTTTGAAATAATGACTTGAGTCTTTTCAATAAATTATTTTATTTACAAAATATGGTATTATTTTATTTACAGAGGGTTAAATAAATGAATGAATGCAGTGGTTGGGTCGCACTTTAAGTGAAAGTAATTTCATCTCCTCCAGGGGGCGCTGCTATGAAGATTTGGGGACCACTGCGTAACTGACAGCTCTAATATAAGAAGACAACTCGCTGGGGTGCGTTCCATAATCACAACTTAATTTCACCCCTATTTTATACTTCCTTACTGGATGGTTACACCGTTTTAGAATTATTTTTTTTAATTAGTTTTAAATAATTTAATAAATCAGGACCTGAGCCACAGTTTCACGCGATACGTTTATTTCCGCACAATGTCGCCAACTTTTAAGTAAGAAAAGTAACTATTGGCTGTTGTGGAAGTCTCCAGGTGACGTCACTGTCAAATTTGCATATTACTTGCAGGTGACGTAAATGTAGTAGGAAAAAACGTATCCCGTAGGAGAGACAAAAAGCAACTTAATTACCTTTAGAATTATTGATTATTGGTTTGTTAATTTAAAATGTAAGTTATTTAAGTTATTCCATCACAAAGACTTTTACCCTTTTGATCTTGTAGTTTGGCTAGCCGCTATGCTTCTGTATGCTATTTATAAGACGCTCAGTTACAGTGCATCTTCCGACCAGATGGTGGCGGTAATGTGCCAGTCAGATGTTTAAACAAGCTCACAGAAGATCAGAAGAATAAATTCAAATACAACTCGCAATGGAGAAGTTTTTTAAAACGAAAAAATGAAGACAAAAGTGGTGCCAATTCCCCTCAAAAGTCTACATTTTTAGGTAAGTCCAATCCCGAGTTCATCAAGTAAGGCTTTGTAAATGGAAGGGAAGCGAGGCGGAAGGGCGAGCCCATTGTGTGGAGTGTTGCCTGACGCTATCTAACGCTTTAAAAGTCAAATCTAAATCTAAATATTGTTTTTATTAACAAGTCTGATTTAAGCCTTCACTTGCTTGATTTGTTCCATGAATTATTAGCAAAAGTGAAGATAATTAATAACAATCTTTGTGATGATGACATTTTATCGTGTCATGTTATTTATTCATTAAACTTAAGCTCGTTAGCTTGTTAAACTGTGAGTGGATTGTGATTTATTGAAAACAATGATTGTTTATTGTGATTTATCATTGAAAACAAATTAATGAGAGATGAGATAATGAGAAAAATCAAGCCTCGACGTCAAAAAGGTGACGTATACCCTGCTATATACTGTACCTGGTTTATTTAGACCTGAAGTGTCCACCAGAGGGCAGCATTACACAACCCATCTTTTAACAGCCATAAAACCAACCATGCAATTTGACAGTCTGTTTCCATAATTTTCATTATTAACCTCAAATTGCTTCCATGTTCTTGTAAAGTTAAAGTTTGGATGGAAGGTGGCTTTTTATTGAGTGAGCGTTCATTTCCTAGCAGGGCTTTGATGTAAATAATGCTGACTGCACTTTTTCAACTTATTTTAGGGGACCCAAACTTGTCATTTCTTTTGTTGGCAGCCTTGTGGTCATGTGTTCATTATCTGCTCTTCCAGCTTTTGACACCGACACTACAATTACACTCTCAGACGCACTGATTAATCCAACATGGAGGCTTTTTTTGTCAACAAAATGAAAAGAGCCTTCATTTGCGGACACTTTGCCAGGCAGCAGCTGCTTGTTTATGCAGATAGTCCACATTACAATAAGACGTTTCAATGGCCGCTTAAGTGTTCTCTTAACCTCTTGTGTACATCGCGCAGGGAAACAATAGAACAGAGCTATTCAGCTGAATTGGTCCGGGGGGCTGAGCTTCTCTATTCTTATTTTGTAGGTAATATCAACACAAGACTGCAATACATTTTGAATTTATACTTCATCAAATGTCAAACCAAGTCATTCTTGATATAATGGGAGCGCTTTGCTGTTTTTAAGGACCTACATTGGATCCACGCTAATCCCGGAACGGAATCCCCATGAATAACATATGGATATATAAACCAAAAGAAAGATTAGACTCCTTTCTTTCATCAGGGAAGACCATTCTTTAATAATCCATAGTAGAACAGAGGTAAGTTTCAGGAAAATATCAGTTCCCGACTACAAAAAACAGAGAAAACAGCTTCGCAGACTGGCACAACATCCAATTAAAAGCACAGAATGGGTACAAAATCATCACTGGTATGAGTCTGGAGTTCATTTTAGAGCAGGATTCGAACATAGCATCACCGTTTGGTGCTTGGGTAACATTATTGTGATAGCATGACTTAACAAATGTGCACATTAGCACTCAAAACAGACATAATAGCATCATCAGCCTTTATGCATTCACACACACAGTATCAGCATTTGGGAAGGATGAAGTGAAAGTCAAAGTTGGCACACAACTATGGTGCCTTCAAGGCCCGTTAAACAAGGTGGGACAGGTTGCTATAGAAACCCAATGAAACAAAATGACCTAAACTTAGGCTTACTACAGTAAACCTCGGATATATCGGATTCAATTGTTCCCACTGGTTTTGTCCGATATAAGCGAAATCCGTTACATGCGTATAGCGGAAAATGTCCGTTTTACGCATATACCGGATATAAATCCGATATAAATCGGATTTGATCCGTTATAAAAAGGCACTTCCTTGACTATGTTTCCAATGTACCTGGACGCGCAGGCAACGCTGCAAACGCTGCAAATGACGTCGTATAGCGGCCTGCCACGATTCGGCGAATCGGAGCGCCACGATGCGGCCATCCGATATATGCGAGGGAAATTTAATGGAAATGCATTGGAACGGGACTGGAGATTTTGTCCGAAATAGGCGAAATCCGTTATAAAAAATCCGATATATGCAATGAATTTTTATTGGAAATGCATTACAGAAAAATCGGTTCTTTTTTACCTGTCCGTTGTGAGCGAATTTCCGATATATCCGAGGTTTACTGTAACTGTATATTATTTTTCCAAATAAAATAACCACCTTTTGTAATATTTCTATTCAGTTGCATACAATTTGATGTCATTTGATTGCTTGAGAAGGTTTTTGGCCCCACCCACAGACCCCTGCTCTATATGATATGTTTTTATTTATTGTTGTATTTATTGTGTTAAACGATACCAAAGTGTAAGATAATGAGGTTTGTTTCTATCACCGAGTTCTATTGAAGTCAGTGAGTGTGACCAATCCCAGTGGACTGGGGGACTGTTTGGGTCGGAAGCAGGAAGTCCATGGTAACGCTGCAAAAAGAACCTCCTTCATGCCAAACAGTGGAGATGCCTTTTTACTTCCTGGTTGATATGCATCGTATATTTCAGTGGAACAGATGCAGGCTGAGTACTCCACCTTGGGGCAATTTTTTTTTTTGCCTTAAAACTGCATCAAATATGCTCTCTTTTATTGTGTAGTTGCATCATCACCTCTTGCACATACATATTTGGGAGTGAGTGGCCGGGTTGGGAAATAAAACATATAAATTCATACTGTATATTAAATACATTGATGTAACTTGGATCCGCTACCACACTTTTGGGTCCGGAACCACCAGTTGCGAATCACTGTTCAATGTCTCTGCAATATAGTCATCATTTAAACCATTTTTATTAATAATATTCTGTGAAGGTCTGTTACTGGATGTTATGTTTATGTAAGGTACATTTTTCCATTGTTCCCGCAATCTTCTATTCTCTCATCGCCATCCCGTAATCAATCACTGTCCTTTTTACTTGACGAGGAAGAGCAATAATAATAATAATAATAAAAAAACAAAACAACAACAAGAGGACTTGAGAGCGTCTGCGCCAGACACAAAACATAGGCTGTGGTAAATATTAAATTTAAAGGATTCCCAGATAAGGCGGCTTGAAAAATTGAGGCAGCACCCCATTCTTCTAGATAAGAGACGACGGAGCCATCTGGAGGCTGCGAGATAGCGAACTCCCACGCCAATGCGCGAGACCTCACTCTCATCCGCGGCGGTGAAAAGCATTGCCGACACTTTCATTATGTTAACTTCAGAAATGAACTCATTGGCATTCATTGCATGCGCTTTATTTTTTTTTTTGTGTGTGGCTTCATAAGCACACAAGGTTGCGGTACGGCCGGTCAGTCTTCATACTTAAACCCTGAAATGAGTGGAAAAGCACTGCTGATCACACCCACTATTAGAAACATATTGTTCCATAGATACATAAAAAGACGGCTTTTTTAATGTAATGCTATTGTCCAGCATTTCCTATGTAACAAACCATGTTGTTGAAATGTTGAATTACCATAGCCGCATTTTTGAGGGATCTCTTCGGGTCCTCAATAGGCGGCCTGCAGGCTACTGAAATATAAGTAGTGTTCATTTATGCAGTACTTCCTCTTCTCGGCAGTGGGCAGCAACGAGTCCTATGAGTCCTATGAAAAATATGATGGACTTTTACCAGAGACTGGACTACAAAATATACGTCACTTGCTCGGGTTTTGAACTATTTTATAGCATTTCTGACAACACAAGATACTAGATTGGGAATACCTTCGAATGGAACATTCATTCATTTATTTACCATACCATACATTTATACACCCTGGACTGGTGGCCAGCCAATCACAGGGCACATATAGACAAACAACCATTCACACTCACATTCATACCTATGGACAATTTGGAGTCGCTAATTAACCTAGCATGTTTTTGGAATGTGGGAGGAAACCGGAGTACCCGGAAAAAAAACGTGAAAAAAAATGTGAAGGTGGAATTGAACTCGGGTCTCCTAGCTGTGAGGCCTGTGCGCTAACCGCTCGAACATAATTATGACTTAATATTTTTATTATATTCCTGTAGCATTGTTTTCTGCAACTTAACGTTCCAAAAATGAAAATGTTGACTTCAAAAGACTTGACTTTAGATTTTAATATTTCAACTTTATTCTACTAAAATGACAATTTTATTGGATTTCTTTTTTTAATATTTAGTTTTTATTGTAAAATTACAAGTCTCACAGGGATATGCTGGAGCCTATCCCAGCTGTCTTCGGGCGAGATACGGGGTACACCCTGGACTGGTCGCCAGCCAATCACAGGGCACATATAGACAAACAACCATTCACACTCACATTCATACCTATGGACAATTTGGAGTCGCCAATTAACCTAGCATGTTTTTGGAATGTGGGAGGAAACCGGAGTACCCGGAGAAAACCCACGCATGCACGGGGAGAACATGCAAACTCCACACAGAGATGGCCGAGGTTGGAACTGAACCCTGGTCTCCTAGCTGTGAGGTCTGCGTGCTAACCACTTGACCACCGTGCAGCCCTGCAGTGTTACTGTTAAAACATTTGATTGCAATTGTTGCTGCTAAATACCAAATAAGATGTGACTTTGTTGATCCAATATTAGCAATATGTTTTAAAACATTCATTCATTTTAGACTGCTTATCTTCACGAGGGTCGTGGGGGTGCTGGAGCCTATCCTAGCTGTCTTCGGCGGGGAGAGGCGGGGTACACCCGGGACTGGTGGCCAGCCAATCACAGGGCACATATAGACAAACAACCATTCACACTCACATTCATACCTATGGACAATTTGGAGTCGCTAATTAACCTAGCATGTTTTTGGAATGTGGGAGGAAACCGGAGTACCCGGAGAAAACTGGGGAGATCGGGGGTCTGCGTGCTAACCACTCGACCACCGTGCAACCCCTGCTACAATTATTATTATTTTTATAATTATGATTACAATCCTTGCACCATCTGGAACGGATTAATGATGCTAACCAAGGTTCCACAGTAATGGTGATCAGTGGAAGAGTCAGCAAAGACTTTCAAGTAGCTAAGTAATATATCCTTTTTTTATTATTATTTCACCGACATTCTAAACATCATTTTGAAAAAGAGATTCTATTTGTCTCTGTACGGTCAATGTGTCGGAAACGCTTGAGCCTTGACCTCCATCCTGTTAAAAAACACACATCCCATTGATGATAAGACAAATGCATGTCATAATTTGAAATGTTGTCTTTTTCCTCCGCTATGAAAAAAAGTCTGCGCCGTTATTTCATCTATTCCCTCGCTCGGCTGAATTTGCAAAGCCACGATTGAAAAGAAAACTGGCGTGCTGATCTCACGATAAGGGGCGACGGCAGCAGTAAACTTTTTGGATGTAGCGTAGAAAAAGCTGATTTAATGACAAAGCTGTTGATAAGGATGCTGACGCTCCTGAACTGGCCCAGCCTGGCAGAGGAGCTCCCGGGGGCAGAAATACAGGCAGCGATTATCATTAAGATAACAACATAACATCACACAAACAGTGGAAAGGGAAGGATTAAAACTAAGGTTGACACTCTTTTCTCCTGCAACATACTTCCAGCCTGCAGGCCTACATACATCCTTCAAATGTAAATCGAATTATATTTCCTAAAAAGCTGCCGTAAAGAAAACAATACAATTGATTGTGAAAATGTTATCTTAATAATGAGTGCCTTCTTTTTTCCCCCACTTAATCCACCGTGCCTTTCGGGGATAATAACTTTGACAAGTGGAAGCTTTTTGCCATTGATCTTAATGAAAATCTGCAAACGCAGATGTCAGCATGCTTAAGTAAATTAATCAAAGTGACTGTGCAACCGCCGCGGCAACAAAGAGCGAGAAAAAAAAAAAAAAAAAGAAGTGCTGCATTTTAACACCAGATTGTCTTTTCCTCACATTTCACAACGCGGTCGGCGGACACTTGAACCAAACTTAATGATCATCTTTCCGGCACCTGAGGTTGAGAACGAAGCGCGGCGAAGCGGGAAGCAAAACGGCGTGTCCTCGAGGCTACCGAGAAGGTTATCACTCCAGGGTCATTCCGTTATCACTCCGTTAACAGCTTTTCATCCCGGAGCCTATAGGACAGTCGCTATGCAATGCAGGTCAAATTGATAAGTACGCAATTCCAAATCGACCTCCATCTGAATTCTGCCGAGGAAAGGGCAGGAAGGGAGGGGGGGGGGTATATTTAGGGGGGTAACGGCGTGGGGTTTACGTGAGTGAGACGGCAGATAAAACATAGTGACAAAAGTATTATCCCGGAGCTAAATCCGATGTGGCTGCAAAGATAATAGTGCGGCCGAGGTGTGTGGTTGGTTATTCCCAACCTGGGACTCTGTTACAGGAATATTATTTGCTTTCAAACAGGCAGTCAAGATGAATTTAGAGGAAATACAAGCCCCCTGACACTCCCACCTCCCCACCAAAAAAAATCATTATGTCCAGCTAGCAAAAAACCCAGCTTTGTGTGTGGTTAAATTTGTAATAAATTGAATATTTTCATAAAGAGAACATAAAAAAACTGTTTATGGTCTCCTAAATATGACTTTTACCATTATTAGAGCCCTTAAAATTAAATAAATAAAACCCCTATAGTTACATTTACACCTTTATTATCCAACATCATAGACATAATAATCACAATAAGCCATCTTGGATATAAGACTTAACTCAAACGTTAGCATGGCAGCTAACTTCCTGGTGTCTCTAAAAAGTAATGACACCAATACACTAGTGTAGAATACAACTTTATTGCCTCCGTTTGTGGTTTAAGGACAGACTCACGATACACGAAGCACAGAACATTCCCACAGGAGCTGCTGTCGGCCAAACTTCCAGCATCCGTGGAGAATTGGTCCAAAGAAAATTCCTTATGTTCTTTGATACTGAAAGTGGGTTTTGCACTTTTTATTCTGACTTAACATTTCATTTTGTTTGATTAGATTTATATAAAAAGAGCTAAAAAAAAAAATTCTGCGGACACTGCGAGAGATGGAAAATATAGCGTTTTGAAAAACAAGGATTTTATGGCATTATGAACCATAGCTACTTTAAACTTTGCGGTTAGCTGGGCTTGCTAGCTAATTTATTTCAACAAATCTACCCCTCAGTTCCAGTGGAGGGCTGCACGTCGGACTAGTGGTTAGCGCGCAGACCTCACAGCTAGGAGACCCGAGTTCAATTCCACCCTCAGCTATCTCTGTATGGAGTTTGCATGTTCTCCCCGTGTATGTGTGAGTTTTCGGGTACCGGGTACTCCGGTTTCCACCCACATTCCAAAAACATGCTAGGTTAATTGGCGACTCCAAATTGTCCATAGGTATGAATGTGAGTGTGAATGGTTGTTTGTCTATATGTGCCCTGTGATTGGCTGGCGACCAGTCCACAGTGTACAACCGCCTCTCGCCCGAAGACAGCTGGGATAGGCTCCAGCACCCCTGCGACCTTCGTGAGGAAAAGCGTTAGAAAATGCTAAATGCTAAAAACATAAATTTTACCTTGATCAAAGACGTGATTGTTGACAGACGGCGATTTAACATCGAGATCCACTCGAACACCAACTTCGAGTTATTGCTTGAATTCAATAGTGTTTTCTCGCCATCTTGATCAAAATGCTGGCGCTTGCAACTTTATTTGGTTATATATTTTGCAGGCGTGATCAAATAAAAGCAGTGACTTGTTAAATTAGCAAATAACTATAAAGTCAACCACTGATGACATCATAGGTTTCCCATTCAAGGAAAAGTGCACTTTAAAAAAAAAAAAATGTTGCCCATCATTCACAATCGTCATGAGACATCAATACACGTCTTTCTTTTTTCTGTGCCTTCTAAAGATATACAAACAAAGAGACAGCTCATTACCGCACGTAATGGCATACACATATTCCGCCTATGAAGCCTTCTGAAGAAGACTCCAAAAAGCAGCCACAGTACTCCATTTACGTGTATAATGTGGCATGAATACTAACCAAGCAATGGCGACATTGTTATTATCATTATTATTATTATTATTATTATTAACATTGTTGCATCGATCGAACTACGTTTCAGTGTTACGTGAAATCAATGCGCCCAGCAAGGTAGTTCTCTTAATGCTATAACTGACCAAAATATGACAAAATACTGTAAATATCATAAATGTATGCGTTATTACATGGTCACAACATTGTTGGAGGTTGTTAGAGGTGTTATAATAGCGGTCTTTAAATGTGTCTCATTACATTCAGTAATGAGGTGACTCTATTTTATCTGTTTTTATACCTTTAGAACGGACAGAAAGGAGAAAGACGTGTGATCATGTCTGGAAAAAGGATTGTAGATTCATTCATTCATTCATTCATTTTCTACCACTTATCCGGCGGGGTACACCCTGGACTGGTGGCCAGCCAATCACAGGGCACATATAGACAAACAACCATTCACACTCACATTCATACCTATGGACAATTTGGAGTCGCTAATTAACCTAGCATGCTTTTGGAATGTGGGAGGAAACTGGAGTACCCGGAGAATATGCAGACTCCACACAGAGATGACGGAGGATGGGATTGAACTCGGGTTTCCTAGCTGTGAGGTCTGCGTGCGAACCACTCGTCCGCCGTGCAGCCCGGGGTTGTGGTTGATTTAATTAGTGCAGTTTTCCTTTAAGAACACAGGCTCATGCAGTGTATTAACAATATGTATGCAAACCGACTGAAGCTAAATTTTTTATCGTATTTTTTGACGATAAACGAAAAACACATGAGCTAACTATATCTAAAAATGAACATTACTGCTTCTCTCTGCTTTTCTGCTTCATGGCTGCAGGTCATTGGTGTGTTTGAGTGACAAATCTCGACACCCCAATTATCAGACAATCATAAACAATATTAGACCACCCTTGTTTCTTCAGTGTATTGATCCATTTTAATGGCTGCTACAATTAAAGGTACATTTGTTGGCACAGATATGATGACAACAAAAACAGCTCTTAAGAGTTCCATGGTTTCATGGTTTTCTCGATCACCAAAATCAGTTCTTACATGAATAACGATTTGGTATTTGGCGTTGTACTGCCAAAAATATAAAACAAGGTCCCTTTCCTTGTACCAGGCATTAAAATGAACACAAAACTGAAGGAACAAAGTGGTGTAATAATTTTTACCATGACAATATGTCTGCTACAAACAAAAATGTACTAATGTCTTTGTCCTTTTTGCAACACTCGACACCCCAATTATCAGACAATCTGTCTTTTTCAGATATACAGTCATAAAACAATATTAAACCACCCTTGTTTCTTCAGTGTATTGATCCATTTTAATGGCTGCTACAATTAGAGGGGCATTTGTTGGCACAGGTATGACGACAACAAAAACAGCTCATAAGAGTTCCATGGTTTTCTCGATCACCAAAATCAGTTCTTACATGAATAACGATTTGGTATTTGGTGTTGTACTGCCAAAAAAATAAAACAAGGTCCTTTTCCTTGTACCAGGCATTAAAATGAACAAGAAACTGAAGGAACAAAGTGGTGTAATAATTTTTACCATGACAATATGTCTGCTACAAACAAAAATGTACTGATGTCTTTGTCCTTATTGCAACATTGTGACGCCGGTTTTCTTTTCAATTGCAAATTGAGCCATGCGGAGAATAGATAAAATATCGCAGAGGCTTTTCCGTCGGGGAGGGGAAAAAACATTTAATATTCAGACAAATACAAATTGACATGTTTTGCATTTGTCTTATCGTCAATGGCTTTTAAGCTGCTTGTCTTTGTGGTCTGGGTTCTACTGAAAAGCGTTGCTCTATGGGCGCAAAACAGTTACTTTGCAGTTCATGGCTTTTTTTTTTTTGTTCTCTAACTTAAGTCATTCTGTTTAAGGGTTTGTATCACGGACAAGATGACAATTGTGGTCCCTAGCTGTATGTACAGAAGGCAAGCTTTGAAACGCCAACAGTCCGGACTGACCTCCCAAGGCTGCAATTGGTACTTAATTCTTGTGAGAAAGCACTGTTCTGTCTGACTGACTGTTCTGATTGTCTCAGCGTTGTGCTTGAGCGGAGGGCAGCTCCAAATGAACTCTTCGGATCCAATACCCCCCCACCCCACCATGCACTGTTGACATCCAGTCAGTGCGGGGGGAGGACTGAGACCCCCTCTCCGGAACACACCCGCTTACACAGCGGGAAACTGCTGAGCGGCGAAGGTGTGAGAGGTCTCTTAAATGCTGACTGCGTGCCGCCGTCCCTCTCTTCCCACAATGCACCCAGAGTCTCCGGGGGTTGGTAGCCCGGCTCCCGGGGGTCCAGAGGATCTTTGGAGAGGAGGATGCTGATGGAGGGCACGGTTCTGTGCACGGTCATCTCCGACGTCCCCCCGTCGGTGTTCTCCCACACCTCTTTCACCACCTTGTACTGCAGCTTGGTCAGCTGGTGCAACGAGCCCACTTTTCGCTTCATGATCTCGGCGCAGGTGATGGTCTTGGTGACGGCACGCCCTGACCCGGTGAAGACCACTTGCCTCAACCCGCTGCCTTCTCCGCCTCCACCGTCTCCGCCTTGCATCCGCGCCATGGCGAACCCCATCAAGTTACGGATCTTACTCCCTTCTTTCACCCGCATCTCCAGCACCCCAGAAGCCAGTCCAGGGAAGGGGCATGGACTGTTCTCCTCGGTCCTGCAGACTTTCTTGAAGCCTTCCTGCCCCAGTTTGAGAGCAGGCGGTGGGACTGGTAAGGGTGGCGGCACCCCAGACGCCAGTCCGGGGAAGGGGCATGGACTGTTCTCCTCGGTCCTGCAGACTTTCTTGAAGCCTTCCTGCCCCAGTTTGAGAGCAGTGGGTGGGACTGGTAAGGGTGGCGGCACCCCAGACGCCAGTCCGGGGAAGGGGCATGGATTGTTCTCTTCGGTCCTGCAGACTTTCTTGAAGCCTTCCTGCCCCAGTTTGAGAGCAGGGGGTGGGACTGGTAAGGGTGGCGGCACTTTAAAAGAATTTGAAACATCGTTTGCCACTTTGGGCAAGCTTACATCGGTACAAACTTGACCCTGGTACGTAGGATAGGCCCCGAAGACTTGACCATTCTCCATTTGAATCTTTGTGTTTACTTCCAGTCCAGGGTAAGGCTTGAAGGTGCCCCCGGTCAGGAAGTGACCACTGACCACTCCGTCCCCTGTGAACATTACTCCTGTCTTTATAGTGTAGCTAAAAATCCTGAATTTTTCAACTCAACTCCAGATCTTTTTTCCATATTTTTTTTTCTCCAGTTCAGAGCTCTAAAGTTTCACAAGTTATCCCCCCCCCCACTTAGAGCAATATCAATGCAGTCTTTCATGCAGACGACTCAGAAAGAGCTGGCGAATTAAGATAAACGCCCGGGCTGCTGAATCAAAAGCACCGTCGAGACCATTCATGATGTTCTTTAAAGAGCATCTCCATTTCTTTAGAGTGAGGGACCGTCAGGAAAGTACTCTGGGGGACAGATAAATAAAATAAAAATAAAACAAACACTCTGAATTCTATATGCAGCTCTAACTTTTCCAAAGACAAGGAAGATTCCACCTTTAAAGTGATGCAGTCCAGTCCAATTCAATCCGTTCGGTAGTTTCTTTTAAGAGTCTTTCTGTGGTCCGGTTCTTGAATTCCGGCATCTCTTTTAGACTTTTGCCTCGGAGTTCCGCACCTGGAGGTTCCCCCCTCCACCGGAGCTCTGCTTCGTCTCCAGTGATGCAAGGACGTAAAAGTCTGTTGTGCTCCCCACAAAGAGACATAAGGGACAGGAGCTGCTTCACCAATGCTCACAGGAGGAGTGTCTGCATGGCCGAGAGTGGGGCAGACGGAGGGGTGGGGTGGGTGGGTATGAGGGAAAGAGAAGGCAACCCTCTTAAAGGCGCAGAGCTTTTCATCTTTTTGACGAGGACGCCGTCCCCCACTGATGCCAGCTTGCCGTGTCCCTTTAAGAGCGCTGCACATATCCCCGTACAACTTTGTCAAATCTCTTTTAGAGGACATTCCAGTCTTCAATGTACATGACTGATTAAATCTGAGTGCTGGTGGAGAGACTCAGTCAACCTTTTCATAAAAAAAAAAAAAAAAAAAAAGCATTTTGGGCCCTGAAACAATGAATTAAATTAATCAGTGCCATAATTGAAAACATCCTTCAAAAGGGCCAAGTGAAAGTCAGCGGCGTTAAATTGCGGTGCACTTAGCCTCTAACTTATGATGAGATGTTTGCGGCCGTTGGAATTTACATAATGCAACATTAATAGCTGTACGCTGCGGCCTTAGAATCTCATGAAAACGCAACGCACAACCAAAAAGAGCACAGAAGGCAGTCTTTGGTTTGATTGATTGATAAATGAGGGTCTTTAATGGGCTTTCCGTCTCCAGCGGGGGGCGCTGCCTGGCTGGATGGCTGGCTGCCTGGCTGGCTTCTTGCACCCAGACAGGCCCAGACAGCTGTAACGTGGCCCTAATCAGCCCAGGCTCCCCCTGTTGACAGGTGGATTTGTTTTTTTGTGGGTGTGACTGACAGATTGGAAAATAGGTAAGGACGGCCCACTGAGGCTGAACTTATAAGGCCAAGACAGAGGCCGACAAGACGTAACTAGCTTCTACTAAGTACATCTCACGGTAAACAATGGTGTCCAGGCGCGGGGTATATGAGCGTCATTTACAAGAATACGCCTCTTATATTGGATTTATGCTAATGAGAGAATCGAAGCTTCTGCCTCCGTGTCACCCTCAAATGCCCCCCCCCCCTTCTCACCTTACCTTTGCTGACCTTTGACACCTCTCCTTCCTGTTACGACTACTCCAAAATCTGCAAGCTTCACTGTTTTTATAGTTATACTTAACAATAGCTTTCTACTATTATTCTTATTTTAGAGGCACTATACCAAGGGTGGCCAAACTGCAGCCTGGGGGCCATATATGGACCATGACTTTTTTTTTTTATCAAAGCTCAGCATATTCTACGAAATAATAATAAAAAAAAACAATAAATGGGGAAATATTAGGAGAATTATGTCATAACATTAAGAGAGAAAAACAGCACAATGTTGACATATGAGACTATATTTTTTTTTCTTAATTTGTTTCAGACATGCATACTATGTTACATTAATGTTTCTCACATATACACTTACAATACAATACACTTGCAATATCTATTTATATACTTACATATGTACACACATATACACACACACATATATACACATGCAGCATACATACATATACATACACATATGTATACATATATGTACACACATAGATAGACTTTGTTTATTGTCATTACACAAAAACACAAAAAATTTCGTAATAATAATACTGTGGAGACTAAATAGATGTACAACAAAGTACAACGTAAACAGTAAATTGCACAAATTATTTAAATAATTTTGAATAACCAGAGGAAAGTTGACCACACAAAAAAAGTGTAATGTAAAAAGAAAAACTTCAGACTAATAATATGTTTGTCACCCATAAAATAAAGTTTAATTGCAGGCTAATTTTTTTCCCCAAAATAGCTAACAAATATCTCATGATAGCAATACAGATTGGTTTAAAACATGTAAATAAAAGCAAAGAGAAAGACATATTACGGCAAAAATAACATTTATGAATTCCGCATTACCTTACCTTTTATTACTATACTATAATCTCTGTTTTAAAGGGTCAGTCCGGATCCCATATTGTGTCCGTTTAAATACTTGTGTACATAGTTGACATGAAAATAATGTAGAATATGATGATAATCGGTTGAAGAAGTGATTGTTTGATCAATGTGTTGCCATTATTGTGGGGGAAAAAAAAAAATCTCTTTTGTTGCTGTTTTTTTTTTTTTTTTTTTCCCAAGCAGAAAAGAAGGAAGACATAGCATGATAGAAGGGGAGGGAGGGAGTGTTTTTAAGCGCCCGCCACCAAAGTGATCATTCTGTTGTTTGGGGGAAATTACTCTCATCAGTCATACGGAGATGCACAGCTGCCTACGGGGATGTGGTAATGTCACTGCGTAATAAAGCGTGTGTGTGTGTGTGTGTGTAACAAGAGAGCAAAAAAATAGTATAGCAGGAGGGCAGCGGGTGAGAGAAGTCTAATTTAACCACAGAGAGCTTTAAATTGATGATGACGGCAGCTCTGTAATCATCTGTATTTACCGCATCATTTTGGCGCGTCGTTTATTGCGTGTCACGTCGGGAACCTGTTTGCACAGCAATGTGATTGATGAACACACTTGCTGCACACATGCAGACTGTGTTTTGTTTTGTTTTTTTTAGTTTCGGAAAGAAAACCAAACTGTTCTCTAGACAGCTTTGTGAACAACAACAACAACAAAAAAAAAAAGATTTTTCCAAAGTGCTGTGTATTGACCTTTTTTGAGGTGAGTGTTCGCCCCCCCACCGCCACCCCCCGCCCCTCCCTTGTAAGTGGCTTCATTTAATGACGGGGAGAGGAGGCGGCGGTAGCGGTGGGCGCTCACGCTTGGTCACTCACTCCTTCACAATTCCTCCGCAGAGCTGTTGTTGCTCTCGTAGCGAAGCTCCAAGCACTTACACCTCACTTCATCTGACCTTGGCTCTCGTATCGCTGACATTCAGTCCTCAAAAGAAGAGCAGACAAAGGCTTTTTGGCTCATCTCAGCTAGCATTTAAAGCAGGGGTCTCAAACTTGCGGCCCGCGGGCCGCATTTGGCCCGCGAGACGCTACTTTGAGGCCCCCCCCACCCCACCTTGATACCAAAGTTTTAAAGCTGTGTGCACACCGGACACAATTAACATGATTTTGCCCCGCCCATACTGTTACCCCGCCCTGTTTTGCTTTGGATTAGCAATGAAGCTAAAGGCTTATATGACGCTGGGTACAAATAAATGCAGGAAATGATTTGGAATAAAACACGTCAAGATAAAGCATCTCATCAAACATGTTGTTAAAGTTACAGATGGAACTGAGTATGATGCTAACTTGCTAACTTGCTAATTGGGTCAAATTATTAAGTTTCATTAATGTTCATGTTAAAGGTTAAATAACTGTTAATACTGTACATTTGAATCTGAAAAAAATAATTTCTCTACCAACTGTATGTGGTTTCTTACGTTTTTCTTATTTGCTGTTTTATTATTATTTTACTTATTTATTACTGATTGATTGATTTATTGTCTTTATTCTTAATTTGTTTATTTATTTTGTGTATAGAAAAATAAAAATTAATATATTTGAGAACAGTGGAATGTTTTATCAGAAATTTTGGTGTGGAAAACCGGAACCAAAGTACTGAAAAAGTGTAGGGCAGGGGTCGGCAACCTTTACTATGAAAAGAGCCATTTCACCCACTTGCCCACTAAAGAAAAATAGCCTGGAGCCGCAAAACGTTGTATGTTTAAAACAACATTGGAGGGGAAAAAAAAGACGAGTTGGAGTACTCTTGCTAGTACTGGAGATAAACTTTTGTTTTTAAATGAGCTCTAATTTATTTTTTAGAATCGTCAAATAACTCATTAATAATAATTAATAACTCAAATAACTCAAAGTATTACTCATTTCCCTTCATGTTAACCTGTCAGAGAGAACTGGATAGCATCCTGTCTGCTCATTCAGTCACCAGTCAGAACTCAGTCAGGATGCATTCATGGTCTCACACAAAGTTGGATTTTTGTAAACTCATAACAAAGACGTGCATTTTCACCACACGGGTGCTAAAAAATATTCAAGCATTGCAAAGGGAGCCGCAACAAAGAGGCTGGAGAGCCACATGCGGCTCTGGAGCCGCGGGTTGCTGACCCCTGGTGTAGGGTATAGCAGAAGCAAAAGCATTGAAGATAGTCTCTTTTTAATTGTTTTTTTTTCCAGTTTTTAATAAATGCTTTTTGGGTTTTTTTGAAAACCTGATGCGGCCCGGCTTCACCCAGAACCTAGGTCCGGTGGCCCCCAGGTAAATTGAGTTTGAGACCCCTGATTTAAAGCAATGACAAGAGGTTTTGTTTCCCTCCCTGAGTCCCAAATTGTTGTTTTTTTATGACGTGTTTTGGATTAAACATAGTTGGATCATTTTAGCAAGCAACAATGTTGACAACAGCACACAACAACAACTAAGATTTGTGGTTTCTTAGTATTTAAAATACATTTTCTCCATAGGAAATAATGAAATTAGAATAAATCATAGTATGAGATACCAAAAGAGCTTCCTTCAACTAATGTTGGTAACTATATTTTATAAAGCTAATTCAGGTGCCACCCATTTATCTTCTTCTGCTTATCCGAGGTCCGGTCATGGGGGCAGGAGCCCAAGTAGGGAAGTCCAGACTTCGCTACTTCGTACACCTTCTCCCTGTTAATCCCGAGGTATTCCCAGGAATGATGAGACATAGTCTCTCCAAGGTGTCCTCGGTCTTCCCTGAGGACTCCTACCGGATTACATGTCCCCGAGACACCCCATCTAGCGCCTCTCAATGCAAGTTTCAATTGGCCACCTTACATAGGAAACTCATTTCGGTTCCGTGTACCCATGATCTTGACCTTTTGGTCGCTACCCAAATATCATGATCATAGGTGAGGGTAGGAATGTAGATGGAACGGTTGGTTGTCCACAACTGCAGAGACAAACATGCCTGTTGATCTTGGACCCTGAGGGACGTAAACTCCTACGTATATTGTAGAAGGATCACTCAGAGAACCATGGACTCGGACTTGTAGTTGCTGATTCTCATCCCAGCCACTTCACACTCGGCTGCGAACCGATCCGGTGAGAGTTGAAGGTCACTGCTCAATGAAGTTTGCAGGACCACATCATCTGTAAAAAAAAAAAAAAAAAAACAGGACCAATCCTGAAGCCATCAAAATGGAACCCCTCAACGCCGTGGCTGTGCAATTGGAAATGAAAATTCTATTCATAAAAGTAATGAACGGAATCCGTGACAAAGGGCAGCCTTAGTAGAGTCCGACCCCCACTGGATGGAATTGGAATATTCGGGTCCATGTATACGTGGCTATTGGAGTAGGTGTCCCTTCTGTAATCTGATGAAGACTACTGTTTTTAGTGTCAAAAACATGCCAAAAGTCAACATTCGAGCACACATTTAACATAGGAAATATGCATTTCTGTTTAATTTTTCACCGCGAAAATAATGTCAAGCATTTTAAGCTCAAACGACTTCATTCAGTTTCATTGCTTCAACTTTTATTTTTTAATAGTCATCATTTTTTGTGTTTGTTTGTGCATGCTTTAGTCTAGTTATATCGCTGTTGTTGTTGCTGTTATGCTGCGTCGTCAGCGCTGCACATAAGCTTGTCGTCGCCTCGCCCCCCCCCCGCCCCCGACAGCCGGTCACTCACTTTACGTTAACCGCAAGTGTTTTCACGGTCATCAAACAACGGTGGCCTGGAGGCGCTCATTTTCGCTCCGTGTGGCGCCCGCCCTGCAGCTCGGTTCTGCCCCACAAATTCACAGCCGGCCCCCTTTGGTTGAAGGAGAAGGAGGGCTCACAACACACACACACACACTTGCATATGCACACAGCCTCTGGATAGGGATGTACACACACACACACACACACTTGGGGGAAAAAAGTATACGCTCAGCATAAGGAAGGCTGTTGGAGCAATTACAGAAACATGGCAGAACACGACGAAGCAGGCCACACTATCAGAGGGGGAAATAGAGTGAGTGAAGGAAAAATGATGACGCCATTAATAACGTTGATGCTTGGCGGCGCTGAGGGGAGAGGCGGGGGTGGATGACCCTCCTCGCCTTTTTCTCTGTGACAGCACTTTGAGGTCCAAATGGTTGTGTATTAGATTTTTTTTTTTTTTTTTTACTGGGACATTTTAAGGGTGAAAAAAAAAACACTTTATATGAAAGCACTAAATGATATGTGAGATGTTTTCCTGTCACTCATGCATCCATGAAATGACATGAGGTCGTGTTTTGGTGTCACTCATGCACACGTTCTTCAATGACACTCAGCGTTTTTTGTTTTTTTTTGTGCCCTTGTGCAAAAGTGTTCACATTCACACCTGCTCCTTTTGGATGCGACTTTTCCCTCGGCACCGCATTGCAGATGCGAAAGGGAAGTTTCATGGACACGAGACTCCAACATAGGAGAGATAGTGAACAAACGTAATCGACGCAATCATGCAGGAAGTGATATGGCATACCAATCACAATTCATCCCAGTCGGATTTGTTCGATATCTTTTAACCGTTTTTTTTCCCATAGGAAATAATATAAATATTAATACTGTATTATCTGTACCAACATCAAACTGTCACCAACTGTTACTTCTCATGTGAAAATTTTAAATAATATATTTTACATTTACTATTAATCATTTATTGGCGCGGAGACCTGTTGACTTTTGCCGTTTGTGTTTGTTCTTGCAAACAAGTTTTGATGGATGACAACATTTTAAATTGACAACAACAACAGCAGCTGATAATGGGCCTTTTTTGTTGTTGTGTGTCCGCGTCTGCTTTGACTAGCCTTGGGGCTAAAAGTTAATGGACGCTATAGAACAATGTTAATCAATTATATTGTGAATTAATAGACCGCGTTGTAGCAAATTCGGAACGCGTAATGAACACCTTGGAGCCACCATTTGCCATCTCCTTACTTTTTTTCAATTTGGGAATGGGAATGCCTTGCCAATGTACAAACAGACCATAGCATACCTGAATGGAATCAAGACGAATGGTCTAGTATGAAGGCACTTTGTATTTCCTTATACAGGGAAATAGTACTTTTACATGTATTTCATTTTTTATGTCATTTCCTTTTAAAACATTTTCTTCCAGAACTCATTATAGAGACATTTTTTATGTCATCTATAATTATGTAGATGTTAGCACTCTTCCAATCAGACCTGTATTCTTAGGAAATTGTCAGGAATTTAAATGTTAAGCACCTCTGACTGATTGCTGTACTCCTTGGGTCCCCAGTGAGACCAATGCTAGCACAGGACTCCAGTAAGAAAACATATAAAAATGTTAAGCACTTAAGTTAGCTGAAACTAATTGCTTGTTCTTACTAATAATTTTTGGACATTTTTGTGGTAGTTATGAGTATTATCAGGAACAACTATACCACTGATTCTGGGATGGTAAACCAATGGAGGAAAACGGCGGTTCTTGCAAAAGACAAATATTTTTGAGGTTATACTTGGGATAAAAAGCTTGGAAAATTACTTTTTATACATATATTGTAAACAATGCGAATATAAGTAGTCATCCCTCGTTTATCGCAGGTAATTACTTCCAGGCCTGACCTTGATAGGTGAATTTCCATGAAGTTGGGTTCCTTATTCATACATTAAATACTACTTCCATCGTTACAGCATAGAAAACCTGTTTACTTTCTGAATGCAGTTTTCAACATTAGAGCCCTCTAGCTGTGAACTAACAACCCTATAGTCACTTTTATACTCGTATTACCCAATTGAGTTGGCATTTCTTGAGTGTGTTAAGCACTTAAGTTAGCTGCAACTAATTGCTTGTTCTTACTAATCATTTTTGGAAATGTTTGTGCTAGTTATTAGTATTATCAGGAACAACTATACCACTGTTTCTGGGATGGTAAACCAATGGATAAAAACGGCGGTTCTTGCAAAAGACAAATATGTTTGAGGTCGTACTTGGGATAAAAAACTTGGAAATGACTTTGCTAGAGGAGTGAATCTTACCAGTAATAAATACTATAATACATTTTATACATATATTGTAAACAATGTGAATAGGAGTCGTCATCCCTCGTTTATCGCAGGTAATTACTTCCAGGCCTGACCTTGATAGGTGAATTTCCATGAAGTTGGGTTCCTTATTCATACATTAAATACTACTTCCATCGTTACAGCATAGAAAACCTGTTTACTTTCTAAATGCAGTTTTCAGCATTAGAGCCCTCTAGCTGTGAACTAACAACCCTATAGTCACTTTTATACTCGTATTACCCAATTGAGTTGGCATTTCTCGAGTGTGTTGGTGTACATGTGTTCCCTAAAGGAGCGTAGTGGCAGGTGGACAGGAAGTGACTTTGGTTGTTCAGAGTTGAGTTTTAGGTTGGCCTGGGTTACGGTCACAACCGTAACAGTTTTCATGAGGGATTTTTATTGGTATTATTTTGATTGTTGTAACCTGCAATAGAAGCCTGTTGCTGTGGTGATCATGTCTGGTCATCTACTGATCAGTGTAGAATACTACATATCATTCACATTGTCTCTGAATGGGCCTTATTTACTGTGTGTATTTTAGTCAATTTGGATATTTTTATGCTTGACTGCGCTTACATTAGGTAAAAAATAAGTAAAATTTGCTTCAACGGCTGCTGGTCTGTTATACCACCGAAGAACATAAAATATTATATGATTATGAATTTTATAATTAGATTCATAGAGTTGTAAAATGCAGGCCTCACAGCTAGGAGACCCGAGTTCAATTCCCCCCTCGGCCATCTCTGTGTGGAGTTTGCATGTTCTCCCCGTGCATGCGTGGGTTTTCTCCGGTTTCCTCCCACATTCCAAAAACATGTTAGGTTAATTGGCGACTCCAAATTGTCCATAGGTATGAATGTGAGTGTGAATGGTTGTTTGTCTATATGTGCCCTGTGATTGGCTGGCCACCAGTCCAGGGTGTACCCCGTCTCTCGTCCCAAGACAGCTGGGATAGGCTCCAGCACCCCCACGCCCACCGCAGTAGAAAATGAATGAATGAATGAGTTCTCCTCCTATTTTGTGTGGAAGTGGTAACTTTTTGGCTTCTTATTTTGTCTTTCCCCACCCTCGGCCATCTCTGTGTGGAGTTTGCATGTTCTCCCCGTGCATGCATGGGTTTTCTCCGGGTACTCCGGTTTCCTCCCACATTCCAAAAACATGCTAGGTTAATTAGCAACTCCAAATTGTCCATAGGTATGAATGTGAGTGTGAATGGTTGTTTGTCTACATGTGTCCTGTGATTGGCTGGCGACCAGTCCAGTGGTAGAAAATGAATGAATGAATGAGTTGTAAAATTTCCAGAAAAAAAATGCATGTTTTTGTCTTCTATTCAAGTTGTGACATAAAATTTGCTTGCTTAAACCGGTGTAAGATTCCCAAACAACACTAGCCTTTTGACTGCATTGTAACGGGTACGTGGCTTCTTTAAGACAAAAAAAGAGATACAGTATTTCTTCTTTTCTCCCAGTCTCTCATTAACATCTTTCCTCTTGTAGTTTTCCAGATGGCCCCACTCCTCTGCATCCCACAGTTCACAGCTCGGAATTTCCCAGAGCATGCATTTGCATCAGGTCACTGCTCGCTCTGACGAACCAGACAGTTAAAAGAAGCCTCAATCCCCCCCCATAAATGCCACCCTGAAAATGTTCTTGTTGGGGAGTACAACGGAGGGTCGATAACAGTCCTTTGGGTCATAGTTTGAATGTAATTACATTTCAGTGCATTATTTAATACATATTTTGTATTGATAATTTAAATGTTCTGAACTCCGGAATGTCATGATGTCAGTAATCAATTTTACGAACCGTTCTTTTGTTGTACCAAGATGTTGTACGGAACAGCTGACATTCAAGTCCTATAGAGAATCTTTGACTCCAGTTGTTGCAGTCGGCCCTTAGGTCCGTTTTTTTTCAGGAAACGCAACTTAAAAGATCTTGTAACAGGTCCGTACCAGATTCATCCTGGATTTAATTGCATGGCAGAGCAATCAGTGTCTGCCCCTACAAATCCTTAGGAAAGCTGTGTTTTACAATAGAGGCATGATTGCCGGAGTTTAATTGCCTGCCAATGCTCTGCTCCCACTGCCTGCTAGCGCTGAAGAGCCCAATAATTAGAAACAGGGAGAAATTAGGTGGCAATTTTGTCTTGGCAATTATCATAATGCAAAAGAAGTGCCATTAGTATTGTTAGCCCCACACAACATAATCCTTTGACACCATCAAGTCCCGGGTGGGTGCACCGACTCTTGATTTCCCACTAGCCTTTTGCTCCGTCTCTGTCACATTAGTCATCAGCAGAGCCGATTCGCTTCCACGAATGTTCGGAACTTGCAGACTGAGCACATACGTGTCCCGGAGTGCTGCAAGGATTAGTCGCTAACACATTTTGCAGGCCGTGTTTCCTTTAAAGGTATATAAATTGGCTGTTAATCCTTTTTCACCATGTCATCCATGAAATTGGGTTTGATGTAACAGAAAATGCATCGGGCCACCACTGGATCTTCATTGTACCCGGGTCGTTTAAGTCTTCCTTTCTCTCACCCTTTTTGTTAAAGCCTGCCCTTGAATAGCTTGCATAGCAAATGCATTTTACATATGTTTAGTGCACTTGGACAGATAACTATTCCCACAAAAGGACAGAAACAATGTCCCAGCTATTCCTCACACATCTTAATCTTTGCCTAAAGCAAAACAAAATGTGTATTCTGCAGAATAACAATAACAAGAGTTGTAGTTCTGCGTTGGCAGATTTGCCGTAGTTGTTTTTTGTAATAGTCAGCAGATAAATATTTGGCAGAAATGGAGGAAACTTGCCCTACACAAACATTCAGGACAACAAAGGCTTAACCTTGGATTTGTTTGTGTTTAGAAGCAAAAAGAAATACACTCAAAACTTGGTTAGTGTCATTCTTTTTGACTCTAACCAAAACGGATGGTAGTCAAATAAAAATTTAAATATAAAAATATAATATCCAATTAATATGTTCCAGAAATGGCTGCACGGTGCTCTAGTGGTTAGCGCCACACAGCTAGGAGACCCGAGTTCAATTCCACCTTCGGCCATCTCTGTGTGGAGTTTGCATGTTCTCCCCGTGCATGCGTGGGTTTTCTCCGGGTACTCCGGTTTCCTCCCACATTCCAAAAACATGCTAGGTTAATTAGCGACTCCCAATTGTCCATAGGTATGAATGTGAGTGTGAATGGTTGTTTGTCTATATGTGCCCTGTGATTGGCTGGCCACCAGTCCAGGGTGTACCCCGCCTCTCGCCCGAAGACAGCTGGGATAGGCTCCAGCACCCTTGCGACCCTCGTGAGGATAAGCGGTAGAAAATGAATGAATGACTGATCCGGGCTGCACGGCGCTCGAGTGGTTAGTGCGCAGGCCACACAGCTAGGAGACCCGAGTTCAATTCCACCTTTGGCCATCTCTGTGTGGAGTCTCCCCGTGCATGCGTGGATTTTCTCCGGGTACTCCGATTTCCTCCCACATTCCAAAAACATGCTAGGTTAATTAGCGACTCCAAATTGTCCATAGGTATGAATGTGAGTGTGAATGGTTGTTTGTCTATATGTGTCCTGTGATTGGCTGGCCACCAGTCCAGGGTGTACCCCGCCTCTTGCCCGAAGATAGCTGGGATAGGCTCCAGCACCCCCGCGAGGAAAAAAAGCAGTAGAAAATGAATGAGTGAATGAACTCCTATTGAATACAGGAAGTGAACAAATGTATTGGCAGTTGAAACTACTCTTTTGGACATGTAGATTTGTGATATGTGATGTGTAACCCGATGTAACATGGATGCATATTCCCACCTACTGTTGAAGAGGAGGACAGCTGGGATAGGCTCCAGCACCCCCGCAACCCTTGTGAGTATAAGCGGTAGAAAATGAATTAATGAATGTTCCAGAAAGCCAACATTTTAAAGTATTACATTCATAAAAAAATACAAAATACATACAAATCATGAACGTAAGGTATAAATACACACTCTTTTTGAGTGTGACACCCACTTTTGAGGTCAATCACACATGACTTTAGAGTGAAATATCCCATCGTAAAAACACTATTTGTCACGGAAGTCTGAGGAGTAATGTCCACCCAGGGTCTACTGGGCTGAACAACCTGTCTGTATTGACTTGGGAAGTTAGGAAGTCACTTTAGATAGATAGAGACCCACAGACCAGAATAGGCCAAACCAAAGCACGGATATGAAGCGTATAGCAAACAAGACAAAAATGACTTTCAACATTGATATTGTGTGCAAAATCCCAACGGCTCTCAATCAGTACAGCAACGGGATTTGCAAAACGATTTTAATTGGCATGCATTATCCAAACCCCCCCTTCACAGACCTAAGAAGCAGACAAAGCGATATGCACGGATAAGTATGAAGGTCAACCAGACGCTAAGGCGGAGCTATCCTCATCCTCCTCGAAATGTACGCATTAGCCAGTGACCAGGTGGCAATAACATTACTACGATTAGAGTAAAACTGTGAGTTTTCACTTCATCTATGTTTTTTACGATCACCGTAGCGCTTGTTTCATTACACATTTGGAAGCGCCGCTTACAAGTTATAAACACCGTAAAAAAAAAAGGGGGAATGGCTAATGAGGCCCGTATGTTGAGAATAAAGGAGGGATTAATGAACAACGTGCTTTGAAGAGGCAAGGCAGACGGAGTCCTTTGCAATACACACGTATAGATAGCATGTGTATATATAATATATAATATATATATATATATGAACACTAGGTGAGCGTATTGGGAGGCGCGGTATTGAATGGCCCTCGCTGCGCTTGGAGGAGCATTCTGCTGATGGAATCAAAACCCCTTTCACACATTCAAATGAGGTGCACTCAGCTGTGATTGGTATTGGAAAAGCATTTGTCGGAACAGAGGCTCACAGAAGGCTTCTTAAATACAAGGCAATCACGACGTCTGACGGCAAGGCGAGGCGAGGCGAGAGGTGTGCCCGGACTGCAGAGTGAGGCAAACAGGACAAAGGATTATGATGGTAATAAGCGGTAAACCAAAACAAAGTCATCCCCTGATTCCCTCTCCTCTACTCTCTCTCTCTCTCTTTCAGTCAACTCCCCCTATCTCTCTCGCCCCTAAATCCATGCCCCCCCCCCCCCTCGCAACCTCCCCATTTTTTTTTTTTCCACATGCGCCACATATTGACAGGGCCCATTTTTCCACTGTGCCTGAGCTACAATTTAAAACTCATTTCTCATTATTCGAGTCAAATCCACACACACGCACACACACAATTTCTAATCTGTCGAAGCCATGATGGCTGCTGGCAGAAGCAGAGGCGCTTTATGCAGATGCCTGACTGTACACCTGCATGCTATGTCAACTCCTGCACACCCGGATGGCCTTATTTTATTACAGGCGTCAGCGAATTCTGCAAGCCGTCAACTGTGAACCTTTTTGTGCTAATGCCTTTTTTTTTTTTTTTTTCCCCCTCTTCCCTTTCTTACCCGTCCTTTTGGATGGGCTTGTGGTGTAAAGACAATTTTTATTTGTCGTTCAGAAGCTGGGTTTTTTTTTAACTCACCAAATTCAAGAGTTCTGTAGGCTTGGGATGGTAAAGTGGAGGTAGCCCGAGCAGAGCTGCCAACATGTACACATTTTTCATACTCACATTTTGACCCTTTGCTAAATACAAGGATGAAGAGTCTTGAACCAGTCATGATGTGCTATATATATCACTATATTGATAGTTACTATGGTAGCCATTATGTCATTGGATGGTCATATCACTTCGTACTTTGGTACATGACAAAAAAAACAAAAAAAACCTTAAACCATATTAGGAAAGCAGGAAGTGAACAAATGTAACAGTTACTGATTGTAAAAGTACCAGATGGAGGGGTAGGATTTAATAAGCTTTGCTTCTTCCTACTCCTTTTGGACATGTGGAACTGTGAACTGATTATGGGATGCATTCAATTGATTGGTTACTCCTATTTAAGTATTGATATTGATTTACTATAACTCCTATTGAGGGCGGCACAGCGGTCGAGTGGTTAGCGCTTTAGAAGCAAAAGAAATACACTGAAAACTTGGTTAGTGTCATTCCTTTCGACTCTAACCAAAACGGATGGTAGTCAAATAAAATTTTCTTATAAGGAAAAAAATAAATCCAATTAATATGTTCCAGAAATGGCGAGTGGTTAGCGAGCAGGCCACACAGCTAGGAGACCCAAGTTCAATTCCACCCTTGGCCATATCTGTGTGGAGTTTGCATGTTCTCCCCGCGCATTTGTGGGTTTTCTCCAGGTACTCCGGTTTCCTCCCACATTCCAAAAAACATTCTAGGTTAATTGGCGACTCCAAATAGTCCATAGGTATGAATGTGAGTGTGAATGGTTGTTTGTCTATATGTGCCCTGTGATTGGCTGGCCACCAGTCCAGGGTGTACCCCGCCTCTCGTCTGAAGACAGCTGGGATAGGCTCCAGCACCCCCGCGACCATCATGAGGAAAAGCGGAAGAAATGTAATTAATATTATTAATAAATATTTTTGTAGTTGACTAAAAAACAGTTTTTTTACATTAGAGCCCTGAAGACATGATATAGCACCCCTATAGTCACCTTTACACTCCTATTACCTGACATAGTAAACATGATAAGCAATAATAAGACATAATAACTCACCGTTACACTGCACGGCGGTTGAGTGGTTAGCGCGCAGACCTCACAGCTAGGAAACCAGGGTTCAATTCCACCCTCGGCCGGGTACTCCAGTTTCCTCCCACATTCCAAAAACATGCTAGGTTAATTAGCGACTCCAAATTGTCCATAGGTATGAATGTGAGTGTGAATGGTTGTTTGTCTATATGTGCCCTGTGATTGGCTGGTGACCAGTACAGGGTGTACCTCGCGTCTCGCCCAAAGACAGCTGGGATAGGCTCGAGCACCCCTGCGAGGAAAAAAAAAGCGGTAGAAAATGAATGAATGAATGAACTCCTATTGAATACAGGAAGTGAACAAATGTATTGGCAGTTGAAACTACTCTTTTGGACATGTAGATTTGTAATATGTGATGTAACCCGATGTAACATGGATGCATATTCCCACCTACTGTTGAAGAGGAGGACAAAAAATTCAAATTACCACCACCGCGTGCGAACTGGGATAACATGAAAATTCCGCGTAATTATGCAATGATTGTAGCATAACAAATGAGTATGTAAACGCACCGACTGTCTAAAACTAGCAACCTCCTCTTGCATATTTACAGAGAGAGTCATGACTACGCCTGCAAGATCAGGAGTTTGGCAGCAAAGTAAAGCAAAGCAAAAAAAAAAAAAAGCGACAGGATTGTGCGGGATTGTCCAAGTGTAGCGCTCGTGGTCCTCAGTCACTTTATCAGTGCCACAGCAGCACTTTTTTCCCCCCCTTCCATCCGTCTGCCCAGTGAGGACTCTCCCGCCCTAACAGAGCATGAAAAACACTCTCCGCCTCGCCAGAGGTGGCTCAAACACAATCACTCGCCTAGAACCATTCAACTGCTCCTTGTCTAAATGCTATCCTTTTTCATCCACGCCACGCCTGGTTACTTCAACCACTTTTTTAAACTAATGCATTTGAAAAAGATTCTCAGGTTGTTTTGGCTTTGACGCAATCTTTATTTAAAGATAACTGTAACGTAGATTCTGTCCAGGGAAGAAATTATTTTGTAGTGACGGAAAAAAAAACTTTCACACAAAGAGTGTTGTTGGTGTTGAGTTCGTAATTCCGCCTCCGGAACTTCGATTGTGTTAGACCATGGGTGGGCAAACTTTTTGACTCGCGGGCCGCATTGATATAACAAAGTTTCCGGGGGGGCAGACTATATATTTTACACGTAACAGTCCACCTGGTATTATTGTATCTGTAAAATTGTCATGCAATCTGCTATTATTATTTATTATTTTATATTTATATTTAAATATTTTAAAAATAATAAAATATTATAATAATTAAAATAAAATTAAAATAATAATTATTATATTATTATTATGTAAAATATGCAAATATAACAATGTTATTATATATAATTAATATAATAATTAGCATTAATATAATAAATATAATAATCATAATAGTTATAATAATAATATAATAATTATTAATTTTTATTATTATTATGTGCTTGTGTCTCTTTTTTCAGGAGCACTTTGTAAACAACAGACCATGTCAAACAACGAAATTGATAAAACCATCAAAAGGTTGGCTCAGGCCATGATGCCAGGTTGTATGTTGAGTTTAAATGAAATACTTTTGAAAGATTGGGCGGGCCGTATTCAAACACTTGGCGGGCCGGATGTGGCCCCCGGGCCGTAGTTTGCCCACCCCTGTGTTAGACCCTCAGAGTAGCTTTATTTCCTGTCGCTCTTAGGCTTTCTTTTTGAAAAAGCCTATTTTCTCCTGTACGTCTTCCATGGACACGCTAAGCCCGAACCACTCGACCTTATTAAGACATCCATAACGTAAAGCTGCAGTCGACTAGATACCAAAGTACATTAAAAAGTGATTGACTTTTTTTTCTTAAAATAGCTTGAAGTTCACACTTTTTGCCTTTTGAAGATTACTGTGCTACATTTCATTTTTCGGAATTCCTAATTGACCTTGTTTTGTTAAACAGCCGCCCTGAGACTACACTGGTACCTTTTTTAAAATTTGTCAGAAGTTGGTAATGGTAATGGTTTTATTTCATTTGAACATGCATCAGATTACAATTGAATGCATCACATAATCAGTTCACAGTTCCACATGTCCAAAAGGAGTAGGAAGAAGCAAAACTTATTAAATCCTACCCCTCCATCTGGTACTTTTACAATCAGTTTGTAACATTTGTTCACTTCCTGCTTTCCAAATATAATTTTTTAAATTGTTTTTTAAAGTTTTTTTAATTTAATTTAATTAATTATTTATTTTTTTTCAATTTAATTTTTGTCACGTACCAAAGTACAAGGTGATATGAGCATCCAATGACATAATGGGTACCATAGTAAGTGTCAATATAGTGATATGTATAGCACATCATGACTGGTTGTGCATTGTTTGAGGTCCTTACTCAATCCATTCCATAGTTTGATTCCACATACTGAAATGCTATGGCTTTTTAACGTAGTCCTAGCATATAAGTGTTTGAAATGTAGTTCTTCCCTGAGATCATATTTCTCCTCTTTTGTAGAGAAGTATTGGATGACATTTTTAGGTAATTGGTTATTCTTATGCATTATTTTAGTTGTTTGAGGATTAACTATATCAGCAAATTTAAGTATTTGTGATTTTAGAACTAAGGAGTTAGTATGTGCTCTGTAGGCACCATTATGAATTATCCTTACTGGCCTTTTTTGGTCAGAAGGAACTTTTTTGACTAGGTTTTGCAGAAGTCTGAGCGTTTTGATGGTGGCTGTAGGTATGACTGTTAGTGGTTAGCGCATGGTTATTTGTGAGATATTGTTTCAGTATTTAGCTGGCGATGATGCATTGTTTAAGGCACGATCCAGGAAAAGTGACCACGAGTGAATATTGTGTATATTTAGAACACATCCAGGCACTGGGTTTGGTGGCTAAGACTTGCTAACTAGACATAGAACAGATAAAGATTGTATGTGAGAGACTTATGTGTTTTTCTTGTCCCAGTCATATCAACAAGAATTTTTTTGACTACAGAGTACACTGGTATTGTACCCACTAAATTTAAAGAGACATTTTAACATTTTAAAACTTTTGATTTAAATAAATGTTTTTTTTTCCAAACAGTACTCTTCATCTTCCTCCTGGGAACTAAATCCAGAATACACACCAGTGTCAGAATTGATCAGTCTCATAATTATTTTGTCACACACTTTGTCAGTCTCTCTTCCTGTCGCTTTGTTGGCTCCGGGTGCTGGAGCCTATCCCAGCTGTCTTCGGACAAGAGGCGGGGTACACCCTGGACTGGTTGCCAGCCAATCACAGGGCACATATAGACAAACAACCATTCACACTCACATTCATACCTATGGACAATTTGGAGTCGCTAATTAACCTAGCATGTTTTTGGAATGTGGGAGGAAACCAGAGTACCCGGAGAAAACCCACGCATGCACGGGGAGAACATGCAAACTCCACACAGAGATGGCTGAGGGTGGAATTGAACTCGGGTCTCCTAGCTGTGTGGCCTGCGTGCTAACCACTTGACCCCCACGCAGTAGTCTAGCCTTTTGCACCCCGTAAGTGATTTTTTTTTGACACACTATAAACCTTGCAATCCTCGATGTCTGCAGTGTCATTTGTTGTTTTTCCAACCAATCCAAACAGTAATTGTAGTAATTCTACGCTTGTTCTAACTTACTCGATATTTGTCAGATCAGAACACGATCAAAGCGTAAGACTTCCATTATGTCATATTAGCGTCCAATTGACTACTTCCTGAAGAGCACTCTAAGCATCAAGTTGTGTTGTTTTACTTCTACATACTAACCATTTTTTCCCACAACCCTTAAGAATATTAAAATGTAACTGAAAGATCGTCCATACATTTAGTCAACGGATTGCATAGAGAGACAGAAATAATTAATCAGCGGTGGGCTTTTACCTTGTCTATGCACTCAGAGGCGGCACGCGATCAATCGTCGGTTGAATTAACAACCCTGTTTATGGATGGCTGCAACAACCAAACTGTGTTGCATCTATTTGCCTTCACGTGCCAAAGATGGACGCTGCATCCTGTGATGAATCTTCTTATTGGATCGGTGTAAACATTAAGTGAGCATTAACTCTTAAAAATACACAATTAATTCCTTATAAGGATTTAGTTGGACAGATGCTGGTTTTGTGGTGCTGGTCAATGTTGTTGCGGTGGTGATTTCAGGTGTCATCAGGTGTGATATGTTAAACAACTGAAGATTAAACGCATCCCAGACAAATGCGGCGTGACAGTGAAATTTGCATTTCAGGCAAAACTAAACACAGACGATCACTGTCAAACATTTCTGTTTCAGTCCTCATTTAATGCTTTAAAGGGGACCTATTACGTTTTTTTCCACTTTTTTGACCTATAAATGTAGTTAGAATGTTGTATTGTTGTGTTAAACGATGCCAAAGTTTCATATAATGAGGTTTGCGAACCCTGAAAGAAATTTGGGATGGCTGAAAACACTTGGTTTCAAAAGGCGTGGTAAAACTGCTCCCTTTGTGATGTCACAAAGGGGTGGACTTCCTTATATGGTATAATGAAACTCTCTGGCCGACACCAAGCTCTGCTTCCCCGCACCCTGCTGCGCTGTTTACTTGCTAGCAATGCCTCGAAAGGGAACACCAAATTTGTTTACAATTCCTAAAGATGCCATGATCCGGCATAAGTGGTTGGAATTCCTGATTTCCGTACCAGCAAAAAGAAATGCATTTTAATTGGTCAATAGCATAAATAACGAAGTCGAGGAAGCGGGGTTGCAAATTGACTTTTCCCCACCACAATTAGGGGCTTGCACGGCGTGCAAGTGTTTAGCATGTAGGCCACGCAGTCAGGAGATTTTGAGATTGGTTTCGAATCTCCACTTGGGCATCTCGTCCCACATTTTTGCATCATTTTGAGCATGTAAAACTATAATTATTGTCTATAAAATGTTTTGGGGTGTCTGGAACGGATTCATTGGATTTACATTATTTGCTATGGGAACATTTGCTTTGGTTAAAGTCCGTTTTGGTTTGAGTCGGATCTTGTTTGCTCCCTCAATAGCTACGTATACATGGACCCAAATATTCCAATTCCATTCGGTTTATTTGCTCAAACGGAAAGAATGTAACCTTTGTATTCACCTCATTCCGAAAGAAAAGTGCCAATCCGAATGAGTATATATACACGCGATTTGGAATATTCCTTTCCATGTATACTATTTTTTTTTTTCGGAACGGTCATTCGGAAAGATTCCATTTGGAAAAAAAAAAAAATCCTCATGTAAACGTGGCTACAGAAACAGCAACTCAAAAACTGTATCCATCTATATAAGCTAACTTTCTCATTGTCGTACGCCAAAACGAGTCGAACTCAGAATGTGACTAGCTTGAATGGATAATTGATCAGGTTGAAATTAGCAATGGATTTCTTGCCGAGCAAGCGCCTGCAAAAAATCCATTGTGCTCCGGGGGTGGGGGGGGGGGGGCGATCGGGAATCATAGAGGTATGTAATACAGTGGAATGGGCGCACAACGCAGTGTTAATAATCTGTTTACACACCGGCTCCCCTCTTAACATCGATTTCCATTTGGAGTCATGCGCCGCAAGAGCGGGCTTAGTTTTAGATGGGGGTAAAAAAAAAGGGGACACATCTGGGATGAAACTAACATGCCATATTTTATACAGTATAAAGTTTTAAAGTGACCTAAATTCTGTGTTTCAAAATTGTTTTTTTTCATGAAAAAAATTCATGTCTGTTAGATAGTGGAAAAAAACAAGTCATTGTTGCGGGTAGGAAAAATGAAGCACATAATTCACTCTAGTGGTTAGCGCGCAGACCTCACAGCTAGGAGACCAGGGTTCAATTCCACCCTCGGCCATCTCTGTGTAGAGTTTGCATGTTCTCCCCGTGCATGCGTGGGTTTTCTCCGGGTACTCCGGTTTCCTCCCACATTCCAAAAACATGCTAGGTTAATTGGCCACTCCAAATTGTCCATAGGTATGAATGTGAGTGTGAATGGTTGTTTGTCTATATGTGCCCTGTGATTGGCTGGCGACCAGTCCAGGGTGTACCCCGCCTCTCGCCTGAAGACAGCTGGGATAGGCTCCAGCACCACCCGTGACCCTCGTGAGGAAAAAGCGGTAGAAAATGAATGAATGAATGAATGAATATCGATATAGCGACATATCTCATACATAACAAGTCCTGAGTCTGCAGAAACCCCAGACTGTGAAGCCGACTCTTAGTCTTAAGTCTAAGTCTAAGTCTCCGGAAGTGATTTTTACCAACGTACATCCATACATCCACACTGGCTGGCATACATTAAGCAGACTCCATTGTGCGATTCGAAACAGGTTTTTTATGTTTGTTTGGTTTTTTTTTCCCCCAACAGTTAATGCTAATGAACTTCTCTAAAGCACATTTAATTAGTCACGAGGAACTCTAATAGCTCTTAAATGGCGCTGTTTTAAATGCAGCATGTTACGACTTCTGCTATTCCGCTAGGCTGCACATTTTATGCTGCGTTAACTGCATAGAGTTGCATTTGTAACAGAGGAGCGCAAGACCTCCTCCAAGGCTAAATCATTTTATTAGAAATTTAATCTGATTTTTATTTATTTTTTTAAGAATAATGTTGCCTGGAGGGTTTTCCCGTACGGGATATGGGCCACCCTGCGCTGACGTCATGTTTTTGTACGACTTTTTTTTTTAGACTGAAGCAACGGCGCCTCTGCTGGTTCAGATGCTAATTAACCTAGCATGTTTTTGGAATGTGGGAGGAAACCGGAGTACCCGGAGAAAACCCACGCATGCACGGGGAGAACATGCAAACTCCACACAGAGATGGCCGAGGGTGGAATCGAACCCTGGTCCTCCTAGCTGTGAGGTCTGCGCACTAACCACTCGATCGCCGTGCCACCCCATCAGTTGCTTTAAGAATTGAAAAATCAATATTGGACGGCACAAAATTCAGTGAATTAAATATGATGCAGATAAAATGGGCTTTGCACCCTCCAAAAAACCCCACCCACATACTGTATTCCCGCCGCAAGACATGCTAGGTAGCTTATGGTACTCTCTCCCAACATGTTGCCTGAAGGGGTCTTCAGAGAAGTAAACAAGGAGGAATTAACATACTCTTGATAGCCAATGTTTTATGCTCACAGCTCTTATTGTTGTTGCAGTTGGACTACCCAGCATGCCTTGCGGGCATTTGGAACTTACAGGTTAATGTTGTGTTATGTTTAGCGCTTAGTTTTTGTTTATCAAGCAAATGATTTATGTGATGCATTAACTTGCTGTGGATGTGTTTTGTTTTTTTTATTTTGATGCACCGTGAGCAAGTATATTGTTATGTTTTTATTTTTTATTTTTTTACCTAGTGTGGCCCATCCCTGATTTACGGTATGCCACAAAGTCAGAAAAATTGCAATAATGCAATGTTGGCTTATGAAGGGGTGGAACGGCGGTCGAGTGGTTAGCGCGCAGACCTCACAGCTAGGAGACCAGGGTTCAATTCCACCCTCGGCCATCTCTGTGTGGAGTTTGCATGTTCTCCCCGTGCATGCGTGGGTTTTCTCCGGGTACTTCAGTTTTTCCTCTCACATTCCAAAAACATGCTAGGTTAATTAGCGACTCCAAATTGTCCATAGGTATGAATGTGAGTGTGAATGGTTATTTGTCTATATGTGCCCTGTGATTGGCTGGCGACCAGTCCAGGGTGTACCCCGCCTCTCGCCCAAAGACAGCTGGGATAGGCTCCAGCACCCCCGCGACCCTCGTGAGGAAAAGCGGTAGAAAATGAATGAATGATTGATGAAGAGGCTGCATGGTGTTTGAGTGGTTAGTGTACAGGCCTCACAGCTGGGAGACCCAAGTTCAATTCCACTACTCCGGTTTCCTCCCACATTCCAAAAACATGCTAGGTTAATTAGCGACTCCATATTGTCCATAGGTATGAATGTGAGTGTGAATGGTTGTTTGTCTATATGTGCCCTGTGATTGGCTGGCCACCAGTCCAGGGTGTACCCCGCCTCTGGGATAGGCTCCAGCACCCCCTGCGACCCTCGTGAAGAAAAAGCGGTAGAAAATGAATGAATGAATGAATTAACTTGCTGTGGATGTGTTTTGTTTTTTATTTCGATGCACCGTTTTTAATTTTTTTTTTACCTAGTGTGGCCCATCCCTGATTTACGGTATGCCACAAAGTCTAAAAAATTGCAATAATGCAATGTTGTCTTATGAAGTCATGGCACACACAGAAATAAAAAAAAAAACACTCAAGGTAACAAATGGCTGGAAAACCATAACCTCACAGTGGGTGTTAAGTCCTCCACTCCGTGTGGCGTGTTCCAGGAAGTGTGTGTGTGTATGTGTCACCACGCTCCCTCTATCTGTCTTTTCA
Organism: Doryrhamphus excisus; assembly: GCF_030265055.1. Lineage (NCBI taxonomy): Eukaryota > Metazoa > Chordata > Actinopteri > Syngnathiformes > Syngnathidae > Doryrhamphus > Doryrhamphus excisus. Next base: position 19,206,392 of record NC_080477.1, on the reverse strand, counting down.
AAGAGGCCGTGAACGATCTTATTTAGTGTGCGCCGATTGGCGCTTTTAACCTGTCGGCCACGCTGGGCTGCCACTGCATTAATAATCACAGGAGAGCCAAGGAGAGCTGGCGAGGCCTGTACCTTGTTCTCCCCGCTTGCTATCGCCCCCCACCCCGGCGCCGAGCAAAGGAGCCAGCCAAAACGGCAGGGGGAAGCGTGGCGGAAAATTACAGTCTTCACATGCCAGCCATGGAAGCATGCTGCTCGACTGGTGGCCGGTGCCGTGTGAAGAAGGGCAAGCTATTTGGCGGACGTTTTATAGCGTAACATGCCGCTGTGTACGAGGGTGCTGTGTGTGTGTGTGGACGCTTTTTGCTAAATTCTCACATTTTGTGTGAAATTAACTCTTGCATCATAATTCTTTTGAAATTGCCCAAACGCTATGGAAAAATGTATATCTCCACTTAAAGGGGAACAGCACTTTTTTGGGGGAATTTAGCCCATAATTTACAATCATTTTGTCAAACATGTATAAGTATTTCTTTCACTTTTCGGTGCATTATAACATCAGAAAATGAGTTGCCTAGCTAACTATGCACATCATTGAACAACTACTATTTTTTTGTTAGGGTTTAAGCATCAAAGTAGCTGTGTTCCAATGATGTGCATTGTTAGCCGGCTCGTATTAACTTGTTTTCTCACGTTACAATGCACAGAAAAGGGAAATGATGGGCAAAACAAAAATAAAAATATAAATTTTCGACTTTTTAGGTCCCGTACCATAAGATCAGGAATTTCTAACATTTTTCAATTGAGGGCCACAAACTGAAAGTTTATGTACATAAACTGTGTACATATGCAAGTAACGTATTTATGTAAACTGCATCTCAATTTTTTTTTTTACAAATTTTTGAAATTTCTTTTTTTTGTAATGCCATTACTATTTAAATTTTTTACAATTTTATTCCTATAATACCCCCCCACACCTAATTTTCTGCAACTTACATACGTTTTTGTTTTAAACTACGACTTTTAATTCAGAATTTTCTTGAATACTTCTGAATTTTTCCACCCCTCATAATTGTTGCAAGTTTATTCTTGTAAAATTACATGTTTTTTTTTCACTATTTCTGCTGTTTTGCTTTTTTGAAAATTTGATTTGCCAATTCTGACTATATTCTTAGAATATTTTTACTTTATTCTCATAACTTGTAACTTTTTCTGCAACCTTATTTTTGAAAAAATGTCAACACTATGGGTTGCTTTGTTGGTGTTTCATAATATTATGACTTTGTCTTTTCTCTAATATTTCACCATTAAGTTACTAAAGTTAACTCGTTTTTTCTCATAATATTACGGTTATTCCTATTACAGTTATTATAATAAAAAAACAGACATGGTCCGCAAATGGCCCTCGGGTCACACTTTGAAGACCCCTGTGATGTTGTGGTTTCATGTTTATGGTTTTTGTTCAAAATATGGCTGGCAAAATGTTACGTGTGAGTCCTAGCCCTTGTGCGTTTTACCTATTTTGCATAAAATGATTTTACGCTCTGGTACCTCACCAAGTAAATGCAGCTACCTTTGGATACTGTTTTTTTTGTCTATGCCTTCCACCCAGTGAATCCATCACGCGTGTTCCTTGGCGTCAATCTTAACAAGACACAAACTCCTTGAAACCCGCTGCTGTTTTCTTTTTGGCACATCTTCACTCCCCCCACCACCTACTTTCAGTTGAGTCCAGACAACGTTTTGATTGGTTACGCAAAGATTAAAGCTTTGCACTCTCTTCCAGTGAGAAGACTATAATTGATATTTCAGCTCTGGGCAAACTAGCCCTTGCTCGCCAGTGGCTGCTTCAGCAGAAAATTAATGTTAGCACAGCTTGGCGCCAACAAAGATCGGCACGTCGCAGGATGCTGTGTTTACTTTAACTTGGGTCTTTTACTTTGATGGCTTTTTTTCCTGCAACCGCCAGTGTGTGAAATGTACACTCTATGTTGGTAACATTTATCACTTTGACATTGACCGATATTTTACTTCACAAATGTTCTTCTCTGAATGAAGCTATCTATTATTAAAAGTTCCGCATTTTAGTATTTTTCACCAATTTTAAAGTCGTCTCAGGTGCCGTTATGGTGTATTGGAAGTGTCCATCAATGATGGAGTTCTTCTGTTTTTAAAAGCGCTGCAATGTGTGCCTCTACACACTTGATCTGCTTTTGACATATACAATGTAACGCTGCACTTGTCCAGCATAATAGAGCCTATATATCACATACAATAACAAACATTTGGGATGAGTCAACTTACAGCTCACACATCTGCAGATGACTTATGGATAAATTGGCACAGCCCCAGTCATTTTTTATTTAAATATTAAATTAATTATAATTAATTATCTAATAATTATATTATTCATTATAAATTTATTATTTAATAATTATAATTATTATAATATTTATATTTAATTAAAAAAGTTTTTTTGACAATTTTTTGACACCGTTGTTGTCAAGCATAGAAATTTTGAGATTGGTTTCGAATCTCCGCTTGAGCATCTCGTCCCACATTTTTGCATCATTTTGAGCATGTAAAACTATAATTATTGTCTGTAAAATGTTTTGGGGTGTCTGGAACGGATTAATTGGATTTACATTATTTTCTATGGGAACATTTGCTTTGGTTAAAGTCCGTTTTGGTTTGAGTCGGATCTTGTTTGCTCCCTCAGTAGCCACGTTTACATGGACCCAAATATTCCAATTCCATTCATGTTATTTGCTCAAATGGAAAGAATGTAACCTTTGTATACACCTCATTCCGAAAGAAAAGTGCCAATCCGAATGAATATATAATCGGATTTCCAGGGGTGGAATATTCCTTTCCCCAATCCGATTGAAGTATCTTGTACACATTTTTGCATCATTTTGAGCATGTAAAACTATAATTATTGTCTATAAAATGTTTTGTGTTAACATTTTGGGTGCCTGGAATGGATTAATTGGATTTATATTATTTCTATGGGAACATTTGCTTTGGTTAAAGTCCGTTTTGGTTTAAGTCGGATCTTGTTTGCTCCCTCAATAGCCACGTTTAAATGGACCCAAATATTCCAATTCCATTCGGGTTATTCGGTACCCGCTCAAACGGAAAGTTGTCAGGGTGCGTTCTTCTTTGTGGTGTTTTTCTTCTTCTGTTGTTTATTGGCGGTTGGCAAGCAGCTTTCGCCCCAGCCATGCTTTATTCTAATAAAGTTTTTTTGATGATTTTTTGACACCATTGTTCTCTAGCATAGAAATGGCTGAATGAACTAAAATGCAAGTACAAGGCATTGTTTTTGATATGTAATAACCTACACTGCACGGTGTACAAGTGTTTAGCATGTAGGCCACACAGTCAGGAGATTGGTTTCGAATCTCCGCTTGGGCATCTCGTGCCACATTTTTGCATCATTTTCAGCATGTAAAATTATAATTATTGTCTATAAAATGTTTTGGGGTGTCTGGAACGGATTAATTGGATTTACATTATTTTCTATGGGAACATTTGTTTTGGTTAAAGTCCGTTTTGGTTTGAGTCGGATCTTGTATTCTCCCTCAATAGCCACGTTTACATGGACCCAAATATTCCAATTCCATTTGGGTTATTTGCTCAAACGGAAATGATCTAACCTTTGTATACACCTCATTCCGAAAGAAAAGTGCCACACAGTCAGGAGATTTCGAGATTGGTTTCGAATCTCCACTTGGGCATCTCGTCCCACATTTTTGCATCATTTTGAGCATGTAAAACAATAATTATTGTCTATAAAATGTTTTGTGTTAACATTTTGGGTGCCTGGAACGGATTAATTGGATTTACATTATTTTCTATGGGAACATTTGTTTTGGTTAAAGTCCGTTTTGGTTTGAGTTGGATCTTGTTTGCTCCCTCAATAGCCACGTTTACATGGACCCAAATATTCCAATTCCATTCTGGTTATTTGCTCAAACGGAAAGAATCTAACCGTGGCTAATGTGACACTTAATTTTGTTACAAGTAAACAGGATGTAGACCACAACGCTCTTCAGGGGTACAGACTTGGGTATAAGTTCTGACTAAAAATTGACTGTCATAAGAACTGAACACATAAACAAAGGGCCCCCTTTTATAAAATTAAGATGAAAGGTAAAATAAAAGACTGAGTCCATTTCCTTAATTGATGCATTAAGACAAACGTCTGCAGACTTTTTCCCTTTTAGCGTATCTCTATTCTCACCAATCTGACACTGCAAGGTTAATTTATTTATAATTGCCATTTATAGCCCTCATAAAGATGTTGCATTTTTTTTTTTTATGCGTCAAGTACATCAAGAGAGCCTAAGTAACGTTTGATCAGTCCCGCGGGTCCTCGGTAAGATCAAACTGTGAGTAGCATCTCTCGTGCACTTCATTAGCATCACCCACATGGTGTGAAGAACATAAAACCTGACCTAGCATGAAAACAACACCGGAGTGGTGCTCCGGTTCTGAATGGACCATTGGAGTGGACACGGGGGGGGGGGGATTAGACTCGTCATATTGGTGCGGCGTGACTCTCGGACCACATTAACAGGACATTAGTCGAGGCTGGAGAGTGTCGAAAAAAAAAAAAAAAAACGCATTGTGACCCCTTCATGCTCCAGTCTTTCATTTCCTGTTACCATTCAAGTCTGCCTTATCGTCCTCTCTCGCGATCGCTTGCTCACCCATTTTCTCTCTCTCTCTCTTTTGGCCTTTCTCTATTTTCTTTTCACTCCTGTCCTTGGTCTCGCACCTCCTTCATCCTCCTTTATGTCCTCCCTGTTCCACATCAGCGGGCCGGGCGAAGCCTCTTCCCCCCCCCCGTCACGCTTTGCAGCCCTCCCTCTATAATTACCGTGTATTCTTCTTTAGCTAATAAAAAACGCTGATGAAAACGATTACATGGCAGCAGGCCTTTGTGTCCCGAGTTGGATTTGGGCATGGATGGAGAAGAGTGAAGAAAAAGAGCAAGAGAGAAAGAGAGAGAGGACATTGAAAACAAAAGAGGTGACAGAGAAAAGGGACACAGAGAATCTCAGTGGTCGATGGGATGGGGAGAAAAAAAGAAAAAAGAAAAAAAAAAGGTTTGGGCAGTCACCCGTTTGTTGTCTTTTGTTGTTTGGGTCAGCGATGCTTCAGGCCCCGAGGGAACTTCCTCATCTTATTACAGCCAGCAGACGCCTGGCACATCTTTCTCATTACGAGCCTCTCAGTTCTAGATGCTTCCTGCCGCACTCTCAGCCACGGGCAGCCTCTCTTAGCACTCCGCAGCGGTCTCGCACCGAGCAGTTTGAAGTCCCGAATATAGACTTTGCTCTCCTTCTTTCCCCCCCCACCCCCACGCCACCCCACTCCAACATCCTTATCCCTCCCGTGAACATTTAGTCTCTCTCTCTCTGTCCGTGTAATTTAACTTTCAACTGTGGCTCGGAGGAGAAAGTGAATTAGTGCGTCGAGCTTGATTGAAAAGCCTTCTGAGAGGAGCTGCAAGTGGGTTCGTGATACTCTTTCTCTTATGGATTATACGCGCTTCCTGCTTCAGACCGATGCGGGCGGCGCTGCGCGTTGAGGTTCAAACTGTGTACGTTTTTTTTTTTTTTTTACATTCATTCATTCATTAATTTTCTCCATTAGATCAGGAATTTCTAACGTTTTTCAATTGAGGGCCACAAACTGAAAGTTTATGTACACAAACTGTGTACATATGCGAATAACGTATGTATGTATGTATACGTGTATGTATACGTATGTAGTATGCATGTAACTGCATCTTGATTTTTTTTAATACATTTTTGAATTTTTTTTGTAATGTCATGACTATTTAAATTTTAAAACTAAAATTGAAAAATTTTCATTTTAAAATTAATTTAATATATTTTTTTAAAATTTTCGTCTTAAACTACGACTTTTAATTCCGACTTTTCAGAATTTTTTTTTTACTGAATTCCCCCCCCCTCATAATTGTTGCAAGTTTTAAAATTTAAATTTTAAAATTAATTTAATAAATTAAAAAAAATAATAATTTTCGTCTTAAACTACGACTTTTAAATCCGACTTTTCAGAATTTTTTTTTACTGAATTTCCTCCCACCCCCTCATAATTGTTGCAAGTTTATTTTTTTTCACCATTTCTGCTGTTTTGCTTTTTTGAACATATTCTTAGAATATTTTTACTTTATTTTCGTAACTTGTAACTTTTTCTGCAACCTCATTTTTGAAAAAATGTCAACACTATGGGTTGTTTTGTTGGTTTTTCATAAAATTATGACTTTGTCTTTTTTCTAATATTTCACTATTATGCTACTAAAGTTAACACATTTTTCCTCATAATATTACGGTTATTCCTATTACAAATATTATAATAAAAAAAACAGACATGGTCTGCAAATGGCCCTCAGGTCACACTTTGGAGACCCCTGTGATGCGTGTTGAGGTTCAAACTGCGTACTTTTTTTGTTTTCTTTACATTCATTCATTCGTTCATTTTTTACCGCTTTTCCTCACGAGGGTCGCGGGGGGTGCTGGAGCCTATCCCAGCTGTCTTCCGGCAAGAGGTTTGTAGGTCCCATACCATTAGATCAGGAATTTCTAACGTTTTTCAATTGAGGGCCACAAACTGAAAGTTTATGTACACAAACTGTATGTAACTGCATTTCCATTTTTTAAAATAAATTTTTGAAATTTCTTTTTTTTGTAATGTCATGACTATTTAAATTTTAAAACTAAAATTTAATTTTTTTTATTAAAAAATTTATTGAATAAATAAAAAAAAAATTTTTTTGTCTTAAACTATACGTCCCCATATGGTCCCATATCATGAAATCAGGAATTTCTAACGTTCCACAATTGAGGGCCACAAACAGTAAAACTGAAATGTATGTATACACGTATGTATACGTATGTAGTATGTATGTAACTGCATCTCGTTTTTTTTTAAATACATTTTTGAAATGTCTTTTTGTAATGTCATGACTATTTAAATTTTAAAACTAAAATTTAAAAATTTAAATTTTTAAATTAATTTAATAAATAAAAAAAAATAAATTTCATCTTAAACTACTTTTAATTCCGACTTTTCAGAATTTTTATTTTTTTACTGAATTACCCCCCCCATAATTGTTTATTTTTTTCACCATTTCTGCTGTTTTGCTTTTTGAAAATTTCCTTTGCCAATTATGACTATATTCTTTGAATATTTTTTACTTTATTCTCGTAACTTATAACTTTTTCTGCAGCCTAATAAAAAAAAAAGGTTTAATTTCACAATATTATGACTTTATGTCTTTTCTCTAATATTTCACCATTATGCTACTAAAGTTATTACAGTTATTATAATAAAAAAAACAGACATGGTCCGCAAATGGCCCTCGGGTCACACTTTTAAGACCCCTGTGATGTTGTGGATTCTCGTAATTTCTAACTTTTTCTGGAACCTAATTTTTGAAAAAATGTCAACACTATGGGTTGTTTTGTTGGTTTTCATAATATTATGACTTTTTTCTAATATTTCACCATTATGCTACTAAAGTTAACACATTTTTCCTCATAATATTACGGTTATTCCTATCACAATTAAAAAAAAAATTATGATATGGTCATATCACCTCGTACTTCGGTACAGGCCAAAAAATTTTTTTATTACACTATATTAGGAAAGCAGGAAGTGAACAAATGTAACAGTTACTGATTGTAAAAGTACCAGATGGAGGGGTAGGATTTAATAAGCTTTGCTTCTTCCTACTCCTTTTGGACATGTGGAACTGTGAACTGATTCAATTGTAATCTGATGCATGTTCAAATGAAATAAAACCATGGGTTACCATGCTTTTTTAAATTTTCATGTTTTGAGCGTGACCCTAATCATTTGTCGCATCATTCCGATAATTAGAGTTTTCCAATATATTATTCGTGTCCGTGCGGCGAACAACCCTGACAACCAACCAAGGGAACAAAACAACACCTTTGTCATCGTGTTAGTCAACACTGAGCATAATTATCTTTCTAATAGATTCTAGTGCTTGTGTTGTACATAACGTGTCCAATGAGTGTTTCATCCAAAAACAGGATTCCACAAATTACACAACGGTAAGCGAGAACACGATCTCATACCTTCCTCTTTTGCACATCCATTCCCATTAGTGGCGTGGCGGAATTGTACTGTAACAGCTGCAAATGCTACGGAACACGCTGTGCCATTACCACTTTGTCGTCCTACTCCGTGACCCCCTTTTCCCTCGCCGCGTGCGTTTAGCCCCTGCGAGTCGCCCCTCCGCATTTACATGTTAATGCCGGCAATTTGTAAACATAAATTGAAAATGTCAGGAGCTCAATAGCTTTAAACGGAGATAAGTAAACACATTATTTAAAATGCTGTGTCCACTTAAAGTCGGACACCGTATTCCATACAAAGTCGGTGAAATTATTAGAAAGCGGCCGGCGGAGAGGGGGGGGAGGGAGGTGAAAGAAGACAAAAGAGGATGGAAGAAACACAGAAAAAGGGCGAGGGGGCACTTTAATTCGCACAGCACGTACTTGCCGAGGGGGTGAGACGATTAGGTTTGTGATGAGAAGCAGCAGTGTGACGGAGAGGGCATGGGTGGTTGGGGGGTTGGAGGGGGGGGGGGGGGGTGTCAGGATGAGCGAGGATGAAGGAGATGAGAAAAAGAGAAGCATTATCTCGCCATGCTGGGATGGAATGGGTGCACGTGCACACTTGTTTGTACCGCTTTGTATGTACTTTTATCCTCTGTGTGTAACACACTGATGCTCTCTTAAACAGTCCTCAAACCCCCCCACCCACCACACACACACACACACACACACACACACACACAAGTCATTGCCGCTTGGTTCCTCCGACGACACACACATTCATCACTCATTCATGTGTCTGACAGAACCCCTCTGCCCCACAGGCCACTATATACACACACACACATACACACACACACATATACACACACCGATACACACAAACACAGCAGCTATCAGGTAACTACCCGCAGGCCACAGACGTGCACGTAAACATACACTATCTGTCAAAAGTAGGTCTTTTTAAACAACCTAAAGCCACAAACTGCCGCTATCAAATGATGGATTGCGTCGCTAGGAGGTGAACCATTGGTAGTCAACACGATCCGTACCGGAAAACCTTGGATTTGTTAGGATTTTGAATTTTATATTTTTTTTGTATAAGAAGTAATTATACTGCATGTATTTGTGTGAGTCTTACACCAAATGGAAACGCTTATGTCGGGATTGACTTGAAATTTCTCTCACACCACACCTCCTCAAAACACTCACTGTAACTTAAGGATGTTCATCGGGAAATTTGGTACGCCCCATTTTCGTAGATTGAGAAGCACGTTTGAGAAATTTATCAAGATTGGTTGGAAACAGGCTGCACGGTGGAGGAGTGGTTCAGGCACAGGCCTCGCAGCTAGTAGACCCGAGTTCAATTCCACCCTCGGCTATCTCTGTGTGGAGTTTGCATGTAAGCATGCAGGTATGAACGTGAGTGTGAATGGTTGTTTGTCTATATGTGCCCTGTGATTGGCTGGCCACCAGTCCAGGGTGTACCAAAGACAGCTGGGATAGGCTCCAGCACCCCTCCGCGACCCTCGTGAGTATAAGCGGTAGAAAATGAATCAATGAATGAATACACTGAATGGCGACGCTGTAATGAAATCCTCAAATTTCATCCTTTATGTTGGGATTGACTTGAAATTTCTCTCACACCACAGCTCCTCAAAACACCCACTGTAACTTAAGGATGTTCATCGGGAAATTTGGTACGCCCCATTTTCGTAGATTGAGAAGCACATTTGAGAAATTTATCAAGATTTGTTGGAAACAGGCTGCACGGTGGTCGAGTGGTTAGCGCGCAGGCCTCACAGCTAGGAGACCCGAGTTCAATTCCACTCTCAGCCATCTCTGTGTGGAGTTTGCACGTTTTCTCCGGGTACTCCGGTTTCCTCCCACATTCCAAAAAACATGCTAGGTTAATTAGCGACCCTCCAAAAAAAACCCACCCACATACTGTATTCTCGCCGCAAGACATGCTAGGTAGCTTATGGTACTCTCTCCCAACATGTTGCCTTAAGGGGTCTTCAGAGAAGTAAACAAGGAGGAATTAACATACTCTTGATAGCCAATGTTTTATGCTCACAGCTCTTATTGTTGTTGCAGTTTGGACTACCCAGCATGCCGTGCGGGCATTTGGAACTTATAGGTTAATGTTGTGTTATATTTTGCGCTGAGTTGTTTATCAAGCAATTGATTTATGTGATGCATTAACTTGCTGTGGATGTGTTTTTGTTTTTTTATTTCGATGCACCGTGAGCAAGTATATTGTTTTTAAATTTTTTTTTTTACCCCGTGTGGCCCATCCCTGATTTACGGTATGCCACAAAGTCAGAAAAATTGCAATAATGCAATTTTGTCTCATGAAAGGGTGGCACGGTGGTCGAGTGGTTAGCGTGCAGAGGTAGGAGACCAGGGTTCAATTCCACCCTCGGCCATCTCTGTGTGGAGTTTGCATGTTTTCCCTGTGTGCATGCGTGGGTTTTCTTTGGGTATTCCGGTTTCCTCCCATAATTCCAAAATCATGCTAGGTTAATTAGCGACTCCAAATTGTCCATAGGTATGAATGTGAGTGTGAATGGTTGTTTGTCTATATGTGCCCTGTGATTGGCTGGCGACCAGTCCAGGTGATAAATAAAGTACTTCTACTTCCATATTAAGCAGCTCCTGGTGTATAAAAATATGCCTGGATTAAAAAATAATGTCTCGATGTGGTCCTACATAATTCCACTATAACCGCACTGTGTGTGTGTGTGTGTGTGTGTGTGTGTGTGTGTGTGTGTGTGTGGAGAGAACAACTGCATTTGAATTTAAATTAGCTGTGAGTCGGGGCACCACCTTCATTTGAAAGAAAGTAATTAGCCTTATCATCTGAAGTGGAGAACTTTTCCAACACAGGGGTCTTTATCTGGGCTTTAAAGACTTAATTACAAAAGATGGCGACTTGGCAATAAATGGCTGTGTTTTATTTATAGCAAAACAATGATACCATGGGGATATACTGCAGCTACCCTTGGTCAGTAGATAACATTGTTTTGGATTGAATTCATTTGTGGTTTTGCCAAAGTTGAAAGTCACACATTTTAAGACGCTCCGTCATACATATTAAGAGATTAAGGGGATGTTTATGTGAGAAGAATCAGTTTTTTCTTGGTTTTTGTTTCTGTACAATAGGGTGATCATATTTTTATGACCAAAAAAAACAAGACGATTAGCCACGTTTTTCTCTTTCCGAAAGCAATGGTATCCATGGAAAGGAATATTCCAATCGCGTGTCTACATGCGCCGCTATAATCAACCAGAATAGTCAATGGGGCATTCGCAGTAAAACGTAAACATCAACATCACGTGATACCGACTTCCTTGAGTTTTTCTTTCACTTGTTGGAATAACTCCGTATTTCCAATTTTTCGTTCGTCCAGTCTTGAAATTTAGTTTGAATCAAAAACAAACTTTCCGCAGCAGAAGTTGCAAGAACTTGAATTTCAACCGCCGTGGTCAAACAACAGAAGAAGAAAAACACAATGAAGAAGAACGCACCCTGACAACTACTGAGGGAGCAAACAAGAGCCGACTCAAACCAAAACGGACTTTAACCAAAGCAAATGTTCCCATAGAAAATAATATAAATCCAATTCATCCGTTCCAGGCACCCAAAATGTTAACACAAAACATTTTATAGACAATAATTATAGTTTTACATGCTCAAAATGATGCAAAAATGTGTACAAGATACCTCAATCGGATTGGGGAAAGGAATATTCCACCCCTGGGAATCCGATTATATATTCTTTCGGATTGGCACTTTTCTTTGAGGTGTAAACAAAGGTTAGATTCTTTCCGTGTGAGCAAATAACCCGAATGTAATTGGAATATTTGGGTCCATGTAAACGTGGCTAATGAGATACTCAAATGATACTTTAACTAATTTCTGGGAAGAAGTTGCAAGAACTTGAATTTCAACCTCCGTGTTGCATGAAGTCCCCCATTTTATGGGACTTCGACTCTGCAAGCGTCAGAGGATTAACTCTGTGCATATGTTTTGCTTTTTCTTTTGGGGGCTTTTTGGCAACGCCAATTCAAAAAGCCGCCCACATGGCAGCCTCTCAGGGATTGCGTCACATGCAGCAGAGTGCCATAATGCCCGTTGAAAAACAATAAAAACCAGGACATTTTCAGCACTTTTTTAAAAGAAACCAAAAACAGGACATTTGGTCAACCTTCTTTACGATCTGTTATTGTCTCTTAAGAACGACAGATGATTCCCAATCTTGTGGAATGCTCTTGTTACACTTGTATTACGCAAAACTGTAAACATAAAGTAATAATCCCTTTAAAAATGGCAACTAATTGATTGGGTTGGGCATTGTTGAGTTTCAATGGGAACTGGTTCAAACATTCCAATTTCCCCAGGATCACAGGCAGTTTTTTCACTCTGGGCGTTCACCAGGCAGAACACCTCGCACCATTTCCGGGCTGCATGAAGCCCCTTCCCCTGCTAAGCATCCCCACCATCCATAGAGCCCCACTAGGTGTGCATAATGGAGCTTCACACGCTATTTCCGGCCTCACTCCATGCACCATTTTGGGGCGTCACGAAGCCCCACTTTGACGTTGCACATCGCTAGGCGTGCTCCAGGCACCATGCACCGTTTCCGGGCTGCTTCAGCTGCACTTCCATCGCACTTCCATTTTATTGTTGTAGTAAAAACAAAAGACGTAGCACTTTAGAACACATGTGACTTAAAATTAAAAAATGCGATAATTAAATTTTACATTACATGACTTAAAAAATATGTTAACATATTAGGGCGTACTGTAACTGACGTTCCACTTTTAATAATGTTTTATAATATTCTGTTGTATTTATTGTATAATTGTATATTTATTTTGTGGACCTTATGTAGGTTTGTCTACAAATGGTACAACTTTGAAGTTTTCCATGCAGCAATACCTTACATTAAAAAGTCAGGTCGAGGTTCCATCAGTAACCAGGAATTTGTACTTAAACCAAAAATCCTCAGGTTGTATTTATTGTATAATTGTATATTTATTTTGTGGACCTTAGGTAGGTTTATCTACAAATGGTACAACTTTGAAGTTTTCCATGCAGCAATACCTTACATTAAAAAGTCAGGTCGAGGTTCCATCAGTAATCAGGAATTTGTACTTAAACCAAAAATCCTCAGGTTGTATTTATTGTATAATTGTATATTTATTTTGTGGACCTTATGTAGGTTTATCTACAAATGGTACAAGTTTGAAGTTTTCCATGCAGCAATACCTTACATTAAAAAGTCAGGTTGAGGTTCCATCAGTAACCAGGAATTTGTACTTAAACCAAAAATCCTCAGGTTGTATTTATTGTATAATTGTATATTTATTTTGTGGACCTTATGGAGGTTTATCTACAAATGGTGCAACTTTGAAGTTTTCCATGCAGCAATACCTTCCATTAAAAAGTCAGGTTGAGGCTCCATCAGTAACCAGGAATTTGTACTTAAACCAAAAATCCTCAGGAAACTTGGTGAGTAATGGCCAAATAGTTTGCAGTCTTGCAAAAATATATATATAGTTTTATAGACTTTTCAGCTTTTGTACACGTAAGCCCTCTGTAGAAGCCCCCCCCCCAACACACACGTCAACATCAACTTGATGTTATATTACATTATTTTCATAAAATTGCCACTTTTCTAAATATTTTGATGTAGTTCTTGTAAAATTACAGCAGATTTTTCCATTATTGCTGGTGATAAATTTGTCAAAAAACGGACCAAAAAACGGACCAAGTTTTTCCTCTTTCCGAATGACTTTTCCGAAAACAATGGTATACATGGAAATGAATATTCCAATCTCTTGTCTACATGCGCCGCTATAATCAACCAGAATAGTCAATGGGGCATGCCCAGTAAAACGTAAACATCAACATCACGTGATACCGACTTCCTCGAGTTTTTCTTTCACTTGTTGGAATAACTCCGTATTCCCAGTTTTTCGTTCGTCCAATCTTGAAATTTAGTTTGGATCAAAAACAAATTTTATAATTAAACTTGGGACATGTTTTATATGATATATATATATATTTTTTTAATAAAACTGGACTTGTGAATGGCGTATAGAAGGGTTTAGATTCTGTTCCACAGATGGCGCTAATGCAATAAACAACAGAAGAAGAAAAACACAAGGAAGAAGAACGCAGTCTGACAACTTTCCGTTTGAGCGGGTACAATATACCTCAATCGGATTGGGGAAAGGAATATTCCACCCTTGGGAATCCGATTATATATTCATTCGGATGGGCACTTTTCTTTCGGAATGAGGTGTATGCAAAGGTTCAGTTCTTTCCGTTTCAGCAAATAAACCGAATATTTGGGTCCATGTATACATGGCTAGTGTCGTAGATGGCCTTGTAGACGGTTTATACATTAAACAATTCAATTTGGCTGTTGCTTGAAGAACAAATGCCAACACATTGACCCATACCGCATTGAGCAAATGGGCCAAAATGCACTGTCTAGACTGCTCTAGTTTATTTTCAGTGATTTTTTTTTTTTTTTTTCCCAAGAACACAGAATGTGTCCTCCCCATTTAGCGTCGACCTACATCCCGATGCCCAATGTCAAATATAAAACAACCTTGCTTGGGCACAGCAGCCTTGCTCTGGATGTGTTTTGTATTCCGCACCAAACTGTGTTAGAAAGCGGCTGCAGATGCTCGGCGGTAATCATAGGAGGCAAATGTCAACTCACAAGAGAGACAAGACAAGCAAGCTGTTATTACTCTCAGGAGTGAACACTTTCCTTAGACAAAAAAAAATAAACATACGGTATCTAAGAAAACATTGCGGTGTTAAAGCCATGGATAACTGCAGTCATTTTTCATTGGTGCAGTAATAAGTATATAATAAGTTTTTTCCGAGGTAGAGCCTGGTTGCACATAGCATTGCTTCATCGCAAGAGTCCGTCATTTGTTGTTAATATTTCCTCTACGGACGTATGCCTCACTATCTGTCATTTGCAAACGCCCTGAATGAATCCTTGAGGGGTTCCCACTGCATCTTAATTTGAAATACATGCACTGCTCCCACAAGTGTGGAGTGAGGCTGTGCTGGTGAAAACCTAGCGTTATTTTTTTTTTAAATGTGATTTGTTGCCTCAGGATGGGCACGGCTTGGCCTAATCGGTTGCTGCGAGTTATTTTGGTGATAAATATCATGGCAGCTAAATATCTGCTATCAGTTCTATATGACATTTGACCCCAGTTACCTCAAGCAGTTTTGGACAATACTATATAATTTAAATATTTGCTTTGATGTCGGACCAAAATTGATAAGGAAGATGTACTCTGTAGTTTGACCTTTTTGAAGTTAGCTATTGGAAGTGAAATATTAACAGTTTTTATGTTTGGTGTGTTAGAATTTTGCAACGATCCCTTGAGAAATGAGACTTGACTGGACATTATTAAACAATCATTCTTTAGAGTGGAAACAATTTTGGTTGAAACTTGTGACTGACATTACAAAAAAACAAAAAAACATGTTAACTAGGGCGTACTCTAACCGAGGTTCCACTTTTAATAATGTTTTATAATATTCTGTTGTATTTATTGCACAATTGTATATTTATTTTGTGGACATGATGTTGGTATCTACAAATGGTACAACTTTGAAGTTTTCCATGCGGCAATACCTTCCATGAAAAATTCAAGTCAAGTTTCCATCAGTAACCAGGAATTTGTACTTAAACCAAAAATCCTCAGGAAACTTGGTGAGGAATGGCCAAATAGTTTGCAGTTTTCCAAACATATATATAGTCTTGGAGACTTTTCAGCTCTTGTACACATAAGCAATCCGTAGAATTTTGCAACGATCCCTTGAGAAACGAGACTTGACTGGACGTTATTAAACGATCATTCTTTAGAGTTCAAACAATTTTGGTTGAAACTTGTGACTTACATTACTGACTTATGAGATATAACAACCAATGTACGTGAACCGAAGCAAGATTTGATGCAAGTTTTGACGAAAACAAAAAAATATGTTAACTAGGGTGTACTCTAACTGAGGTTCCACTTTTAATTATGTTTTATAATATTTTGTTGTATTTATTGGATATTTGTATATTTATTTTTGTGGACCTGATGTAGGTTTATCTACAAGTGGTACAACTTTGACGTTTTCCATGCGGCAATACCTTCCATTAAAAATTCAATTTGAGGTTCCATCAGTAACAAGAACCAGGAATTTGTACTTAAACCAAAAATCCTCAGGAAACTTGGTGAGCAATGGCCAAATAGTTTGCAGTCTTTCAAACATATATATATATATATACATATATAGTCTTGTAAACTTTTCAGCTCTTGTACACATAAGCAATCCGTAGAATTTTGCAACGATCCCTTGAGAAATGAGATTTGACTGGACGTTATTAAACGATCATTCTTTAGAGTTCAAACAATTTTGGTTGAAACTTGTGACTTACATTACTGACTTATGAGATATGACAACCAATGTATGTGAACCGAAGCAAGATTTGACGCAAGTTTTGACGAAAACAAAAAAATATGTTAACTAGGGTGTACTCTAACTGAGGTTCCAATTTTAATAATGTTTTATAATATTCTGTTGTATTTTTTGTATAATTGTATATTTATTTTGTGGACCTTACGTAGGTATCAACAAATGGTACAACTTTGAAGTTTTCCATGCGGCAATACCTTCCATTAAAAATTCAGGTCCAGGTTCCATCAGTAACCAGGAATTTGTACTTAAACCAAAAATCCTTAGGAAACTTGGTGAGGAATGGCCAAATAGTTTGCAGTCTTTCAAGCATATGTACATATATATAGTCTTATGGACTTTTCGGCTCTTGTACACATAAGCCCTCCATAGAAGTCCCCCCCCACCCCCCACATAATCACAAAACACAATTTGCTCCACACACAGCATGTGTTTACCCCTGTCCTTCATCTCCAGCGCTATGGAATTTTGCTGATAACACCCCGCACACAGCTTTTGACTAATTGGCCATCTTGCATTGAGCGATGGCAACGTCGCCTTGTGTGATTTATTAATTGTTTTGTTGTCTGCTGGAGGAATAATGGTCCAATAACAACAACAAGGTATGCTGCAATTTGCTGACTCCTATTGGCTCAGTCCATTTGCAGGAAAAAAGGTGATTTGTGATGAAATAATCGGACATAATGGAAATATTTTTTTGTTGTTTGTTTGTGGGAATAACGAGTCAGTCATCAGAAAAGAAATAGCAAAAGTGTAATAACTGTCATTCTCTCAATTTGTTTGATAGGACGCGGCACTATATTAAATTATTTTGCAAACGCCACATTACACAATACAGCGATTTTGCAGCAATCAGTGTTTTGGGAAAAAAACACTTCAACAATGCATCCTGATTTCATAAAGAATTGAATTGAATGCAAAAATATATCAGTGGTATGAAAAACTTGTTGTCTCCTTCCTGATTTTTTTTTCATCAAAAACATTTAAATATCAGTCAATGACAACACAACTGAAAACACAATGTTAGGTTTTTAGCAGCAACAACTGCAATCAAATGTTTTAACACTAATACTGCAGGGCTGCACGGTGGTCGAGTGGTTAGCGCGAGTTCAATTCCACTCTCGACTATTTCTGTGTGGAGTTTGCATGTTCTCCCCGTGCATGTGTGGGTTTTCTCCGGGTTTCCTCCCACATTCCAAAAACATGGTAGGTTAATTAGCGACTCCAAATTGTCCATAGGTATGAATGTGAGTGTGAATGGTTGTTTGACTATATGTGCCCTGTGATCGGCTGGCCACCAGTCCAGGAATTTTGGCCCTCTCATCTTTGCAGAATTGTTGTCATTCCGCCACATCGGAGAGTTGTCCAGCCTTTTTACGGTCATGCCATTTTTGGCCTGAGTCTTACTGTGGAGTCAAGAACACTGATCTTAAGTGAAGCAAGCGAAGTCTGCAGTTCTTTGGATGATGTTGTGGGGTCTTTGCTACGCTTGAGGGGAAATTGTGTTTGGCCGGACCACTCCTGAGAAGGTTCACCGCTGTTCAATGTTTTCGCCAATTGTGGATAATGGCTCTCACTGTTGTTAGCTGGAGTCCTAAAGCTTTCTAACTGTTTCCAGACTGATAGATCTCAATTAGAACCAGATTTGGCCGCCAAAGACCAGGTCGCCCAGGCACCCGCCCTCGCCAGGCCCGCCCCCCCGGGCCTGGCTCCAGGGTGAGGCCCCGGTCTTGGTCTGTCCCGTCACCTCGGACCTGTTTGCCTTGGGAGACCCTACCAGAGGCAATATAGCCCCAGACAACATAGCTCCTCGAATCACTCGGGTAATCAGGCGTTCGGATGCCTCCCGGACGCCTCCCTGGTGAGGTTTTCTGGGTGTGCCCAGCTGGGAAAAGGCCCCGGGGCAGACCTAGGACACGCTGGAGGGATTATGTCTCACAGCTGGCCTGGGAACGCCTTGGTGTCCTCCCGGTGGAGCTGGAGGAGGTGGCCGGGAACCGGGAAATCTGGGCATCCCTACTAAGACTGCTGCCCCCGCGACCCGGACTCGGATAAGCGGAAATCAGGAAAGTGGCTTGCATCCTGGAAAAAAAATCCCTTGATTTAATTCATGTTGATGTGGTCAATGATGAGCGCATGTAGACTTCTGACTGCAACTGCATGTTAGCGATAACAATATGATTTATTGCAATATTGACATTTTGTCCACTTACTGATAGATTGAACTTGGACGATGGTTATGTAGAAGAAATCTAGTCAATGCGCCCCTCCCTGAGTTTTGACGCGTCGATGTTCCCCTAAAGCTGCACATTGTGTCTTTCTGAATGTACTCCTTCAAAAGTGCACTTATGTGTGGATTTCAATATTAATGGACTTTCCGGTACATTTGGTGCACCGCCAACGGACCCAATTGCTGAGCATGCCTGCAGGACATTAATTGATGGCCGGGTTACGCTTGCTAATAAGTGTCATAAATAACGGTTTAGCAGGACAAAGGGTTGGAGATGAGGGCATCTCAAAAATATTAACCGCTGCTTTGACATCTTAATGGAGATGGGATCACGTGGAATCAGTGGAGTATGGATCCATTATGGTGGAGCAGCACCCGCCGCAGTTGCAACCCGGTGACATAATGACCCAAATGGGACAGACGGGGGCCTTAGCGCCGCTCGTGTGTCACTCGTATAGCGTTAATGGACAGCCTTGTCAACACGCATAGCACCGCTTGCACACAGACCTCCGCCGACACAGCTGTAGAAGATCCGTCAAGCTTCTGTGATGGCGAGGCACATCCCGACGCCCTCCCCAAAGTCACTGATGGAGCCCGTAAAAACCACAGAGCGTTCACTGACGGCACCATTGGTTTTATCCTCAAATTATTGTTGAGGACACGCCACGCTTTGCATACCAATGGAAGGTCTTTCACAGGCAGACACGGGGGGGTGGGGGGGGGCAAAGTATCCACAAAGCACGACCACAGTTTTTGTTGCGAGCATGGAAGTTGGAAAAGAGAGAGGATTTGTCGACCGGCACGCTCACATGCTCTTGCACAGTTTGCCAAACTTTACCTCGGCATATTGCAGCTCATCAGTGGAAGTGCACGTTTTGCCAAAACAATTTCTGTCTGGGATTATAAACAATACAAAAACACACACAAAAAAAGAGCTTCCAGGACAGAAGTCTTGCTGGACCGCCGTTTACAATCTATTGCGTGTTTAGACACCACCTCTATGAATTTACCGTATTTTCCGCACTAAAAGTTGCACTTTGATTTTCTCAAAAATCAACATGCGGTACACAAAATTCTTGTGTTCACAAAATTCCATTCATGTACTTTTCCTGGTTTTCCTGGTGCGTTTTAGTTTATCAAAAATTCACAGTGCACCGAGTTCCAAAATCTCTTTCGGTAATTGCTCCGCTTGATTTTTTTTTTTTTTTTTTTGATTGATTGTTTTTGCCACCTAACAATGAAACTGACTCCGACAATGACAAGAGGGAACCCGGCATGTTTAATGGCAAAGTTGCCCAGCTGTTCATTGAATAATAACACCCAAAATTCCAGGAGTCTTGCTGGACTGCCGTTTACAATTTATTGTGTGTTTAGACACCACCTCTATGAATTTACCGTATTTTCCGCATTAAAAGTTGCACTTTGATTTTCTCAAAAATCGACATGCGGCCTAATATTCTTGAATACAGTGAAACCTCTCACAAAATTCTTGTCTCCATTCATGTCCTTTTCCTGGTTTTCCTGGTGCCTTTTAGTTTATCAGAAATTCACAGTGCACTGAGTTCCAAAATCTCTTTCGGTAAGCGCTCCGCTTGATTGACTGTCAGACCGGCATAATTTGCCACCTAATAATGAAACTGACTCCAACAATGGCAAGAGGGAACCCGGCATGTTTAATGGCAAAGTTGCCCAGCTGTTCAATTCAGATACAGAAGATGAGGACTTTGGTGGATTTGTGGGAGAAAATGTATTTGAAGATTAATTGCCTTACTTGTAGACTGTATGTTTTAGTTTTAGCATGCACCTTATAATACGTTGTGCGGTACATACAAAAAACGGTACATGCATATTTGGTAGCGAATGAGTTAAAGTTTCCCTTGCGTCACTTTGTTGAAAGTAGGGTTTTTCCAGCAGTAACGTGTCCGCTGTATCTCGTATAGACAGCATGGTTAGGAGCCAATTAATTAGCTAGCTTAGTTATGTTAGGTCAGATATCCTGTTAATTTTAGTATTTGTATTTAACAATACTCTCACTTTTTCTCGATTAATCTTCTCCCACAAATCCACCAAAGTCCTCAGTCTGTATCTGAATTGAACAGCTGGGCAACTTTGCCATTAAACATGCCGGGTTCCCTCTTGTCATTGTCGGAGCCAGTCTCATTGTTAGGTGGCAAAAACAATCAATCAAAAAAATCAAGCAGTGCAATTAACGAAAGAGATTTTGGAACTCGGTGCACTGTGATTTTTTGATAAACTAAAAGGCACCAGGAAAACCAGGAAAAGGACATGAATGGAGACAAGAATTTTGTGTACCGAGGTTTCACTGTATTGAAGAATATTAGGCGGCATGTCGATTTTTGAGAAAATCTCAAAAATTTTTGAGAAAATCTCAAAAATCGACATAAATCAAAAATCTCAAAAATCGACATGAGAAAATCTCAAAAAATTTTGAGAAAATCTAAAAAATCGACATGAATCAAAAATCTCAAAAATCGACATGAGAAAATCTCAAAAATTTTTGAGAAAATCTCAAAAATCGACATAAATCAAAAATCTCAAAAATCGACATGAGAAAATCTCAAAAATGTTTGAGAAAATCTCAAAAATCGACATGGTGCCGTTTTCCTGGTGCCTTTTTTGAGTTCCAAAATCTCTTTTGGTTAGCGCTCCGCTTGATTGACTGTTCAGTCATTGCCACCTAACAATGAGACTGACTCTGACAATGACAAGAGGGAACCCGGCTATGTTTTTTGCTCAGCTATTGAATAATAACCCCTAAAATTCCTGACGGAAGGATAACTACTGATTGATACCTGAAAAGAACATGGACTGATTTGATGACCTGCTTTGACGCCCTTGTGAGTAACCATCCAAACTATATGTCTTCAACAAAACGAAAGTGAAATCTAATGTAGTTTCTTAATACAGTACTGGTTCCCAAGTTGTTTTTACTGAAAAAGGACACACTTTTGCTTCTTCCTGAAGAAACGCCGTGCTTAGCCCTTCCAGCAGAGGGGTGGACGTACGCTATCATTAGCGTACATGCTAACTTGACAGTCGCTTTTGTTGGCTTCTCTTCTGTTGTAGTCATGCCAGGCGGGTTTAGCGCTACCGCGCGAGTGTGCGCCAGCGATTTGTGCATTCTGGAATGTGTGTGTTCGCTACGTTCGTTATATTCATGTGTGTGTGTGTGTCCAAATGTCTTCTGGGACCTGTGTGGGGTGACAGTTGCGCTCTGGCAAGTAGGTAATTAGCATGCATTATTCAAATGAAAGACGGTGGGAATGAGGGTGGGGACCCGTCCACCTGGTTGTCAGTGCCGCGGCTCGTCTCGTTCAGCACCACTTACTCCGCACATTGAGAACATCAGAGCGCTTCTTGTCAATGTAATAACCCCCCCACCCACCCCAACCTTGCAGGGGAACAATGCACCAATTGCCTGAGGCCTATTACGGCGCATCAAAGCCAAAAAAAAGCATGTCATCTTTACATTGAAGTTAAAGTACTTCATGCGCAGAAGAATTTGGCCACCACTAGCTATTAGGTTAGGCAGTTTAGTTTATCAAGAATTACTCAATAAATGAGTGGTTGACTACAGCCGAGTATTGGGAAAACACGATTTTCTTAACTTACATTACTTGCATTTTATTTTTTGTTTGTTTCTTTCGGCTTTTTCCTGATTACGGAGTCACCACAACGGATCTTTTTGATCCACTTACTGATTTTTGGCTTGGGCCCTTTATATCTCAGATGCCCAAATTCCGAATACCGTTGATGCTTACTAGCGGAGATTCGAACCCGAGGTGTCTGCTCCACAATATATTATTCATATCCTCATGAGGGTCGTGGGGGTGCTGGAGCCTATCCCAGCTGTCTTCGGGCGAGAGGCGGGGTACACCCTGGACTGGTCGCCAGCCAATCACAGGGCACATATAGACAAACAACCATTCACACTCACATTCATACCTATGGACAATTTGGAGTTGCCAATTAACCTAGCATGTTTTTGGAATGTGGGAGGAAACCGGAGTACCCGGAGAAAACCCACGCATGCACGGTGAGAACATGCAAACTCCACACAGAGATGGCCGAGGGTAGAATTGAACCCTTTCTCCAGGCCCCACTCCGCTGAAGCGTTTTTGTGTCCTTGTTAAATATTGTTTCTGTTTCCACTTCTGCTTCTCAATTATTTTGTCATGCCCCACTCAAGGGATGCCTTTTGGGTGCAGAAAATTACGTCGACATTGTGGGTTTTGTCGGTGGGAGACATGTTGACTTTAAAGTGTCGGCTAGCAATCTTCCAACAAGAAACAGGCAGTGCATTGACAATGGTCTACAACCAATCAGAATGCAGAATACAATAAGCAGGTTCTCGTTTAGCTATCTCCTTTTTTAAATCCTTTAAAACATGCTCGCTAAATGAAAACATATCAGATTGTTCTGCCACAGTGGGCCAAGTTGACACACTTTGGGTGCCACAAAACACACCAAAATCCCATAGTTTGTACCCAAGCCTAATATCTAAACAAGGCTTTTGGCACACTGTGTTTCCATCCCACTGACCACCAGCTGCTTTGCTCCTCTGCTGGTTTATCATCTCCTGACTCAATTTAGCCACAGATGAGTCATTAGCACTTTGCTTTATGTCCCACACAGCCCCCCCACCCCTTCATAAGAGGCCTCTGTTTACCAAATTGATCAATTAGCTCTTGGAGTAGGCTCCCCCATCATCCCACCCCCCCACACCTTATTTTTCTTCTAGTAGTGCCAATATTTACATGTTTCCATATTGCCTCCTCTAAATTACTAAATGACTTCCACTTCTCCTCAGGTGGACTCGTTTGCGTCACAAAACAACGGATCATCACTTTTTACTTTAGTTTGGGACAACATACCAAAAAAACAGTGATCCAGACACGTGATTATATCGGCAAATAAATGCAGAAATGTGGAATTTGACTGGCATAAACCTTCCTTTGGTATTATTTACATATAATAATTTCTGCCTAGGTTAGATCACCAGCTAATTCTTTGTTCCAGTGGCTGGGCCCGCTGACAGTCATAGGCTTACACTGCCCTCATGTGGTAGCAAAGTGTATTACACGCTATTTGTTACTGCTTACGGTTGTGCACAAAGACACTAAATTTAGATGTTGTGTGCTTATATTGAGCCATTTAATAAATAAGAATATTCCACGTGGTTTAAAATAATCATATATAAGCGGTAGAAATTGAAAAATTAATATTTTTGACGTGATAATTTGGTAATTTAATTAATGATATGACATTTTAGGTATACGTAGATGTCTGAAATTAATTTAAACGTAGTCTGTTGTTTCATATGAATAAGTTAATCATATATTTTTAAAAGTATTATTACAATTATATAATAAAAACGGAAAATAAATTTACTCTGTATGATAAGGTTTCAATACTATTGGCGTTAGATGTGAGTACACAATGAACCACAAGGTGGCGCCAAAACATTTCACTATGTGTGCCTGTATTGTGCAGTTGAATATGATAGCACTAAAATCATTTATGCTTTAGGTTTTATTGAGAAATACAAATGTTTTCATCAACTGGTGTCATTAAAAGAAATATGTCTTGACATTGCCAATGTTTTATGCTTTTGGCATATTATATTGTCAAAGATATGAAATTAATGCAGCATGGCACAGTAAGGAACGGGTAATGGTTGTGTTGTTTTTCCGAGAACTGGACAAATTAGTGTCTGCACTGCATGATGTGGTCCAAAATAATGCTGGAAGTGAGAAGATGTCCATTAACGTGGAGGCCAAAGCGGTACAGAACGAGCGTTAGCATGACATGGAGCAGGTGTCTTCACCATACGTGCACTTTTCCAAGGACATTCCGGCTCCATTCCAGCCTCTCGCCGATGGCAGGCTATCATTAGCGGGCCTCGGAGAAAGCCCAGAGATGGGAGGAGGACGATGGGGGAATTGTGGGCTTTCACATCCACAAAAGGCGATCCACAGGATGCCAAGGCTAAGTGTGGTGATTTAGCACAGAGGTTAGGGAAAATAGTGGCTTAGTTTAATGACAACTTGTCCACGTAAAAGCACTCATCAGCCCGGTGGGCGATAAGAGAGGATGGCACACAAACCGACATAGAAAGTGCGTCGGTCTCTGTTGTTTTGTGATGAAAATACTCGTAATATACACTTCAACGCAAGCTACATTAGCTAATGAGATCCAAAGTGCATAATGGACGACGACTACTTTGAATCAGCTCAATGAAACAACAAAGTATTCATATATAATTATATGAAATGCACTTTGGTTTTTAGTTTATTTTAAACTAAATTACCTGTTTGTATGTAACCGGGATACGAACGGGTATCGAACAGGGAAACTCCGCCAGGGTTGCCCTTTAAAACCGATTCTGTTGATTATTTTTGACAGTATTTCTAGGTAGAATTTGAGGGTTTGCGGTATAATGTGCAGAATGTTGCGCATAAAATTACATTAAATTTTTTTTTTCATAGACAAAGGCCAAAAAAGTAGTATTTTATTGTATTATATTGTTATTATTATTACAAAATATCACAACTATAAATACTTTTTTCATTATCAGACTTCATTCAGAAAAGTAGTGGTGCAATAAAATATATTGAGAAATAAATAGCTGGTATGAAATAATTATCGGGACAAAGCAATGTGGTAAAAATGATACAATAAATTATTATAATTAAATTAAATTATTATATAATTAATATCATGGATTAACCATGAATAAGTTGGAGAAATTATTATCAGAGAGGTTCAGCTGTTAGAGCAGCTTATATATATATTTTTTATATATATATAAAAATATATAATATTTCTATATACATATATAAAATATGTATTCAAAGATATAATATTATATATAATATTAATTAAATATTTAAAATAAATATTTAAATAATATAATATTATTATATAATATTATATATATATATATTGTATTGTTATATTGATATAATATTATATATATTATTATATTTAAATAATAATTAAAATGAAATAATAATATATATACTAAAAATACATAAAAAGAGAATAAACTAAAATAATATAATTTTAATACATTCTTTAAAAGTAATAATAATGATGATAATAATATATTCCTGAAAAGTGTCAAAAAATGTCATATAGTGACCATTTATGAATATTTCCCCGCTGTGTGTTGCTGTATTGTTTATTCACATGTCTAATTCACTTTGCTTTAAAGAAGAAAAAAAAATCAATCCTCCATCTCGGTCTCCCTTGGCAACAGGTTATAATCCATAGTTACGAGGAGCGGTTGCTAGGTGCGTTGCCCAGATAACGACCCTTCTCTCTCCTCCGGCGCGACGTAGGAGGCCACGGGGTCCTGGATGATGACGCGGGGATGAGGGACGGGTGAAAGAATGACAAGAGACGGGACAATGAGCGAGCGGAGGAAATAAGATGCGAGCGGGCCGAGGGAGGGCTTGCACCACAAACGCGGTACGCTTGACGAACGCCTTGTGCAGAGGATGAAAAAGCAAAAAAAAAAAAAAAAAGGCTAATGTATGAGTCTAAGTGGGCAATCTGCACACCTCCATTTGCTACAGCGGCATTTTGTGTCATTGTGTGTCTATTTATGGAAGAAAGACACTGAAGGGGAGCTGAACATGCTGAGTCTACTTAAAAAAGAAACTCCCGCTATCATACTCGGAAAAGGTGACTTCAATCAGTCCCTTTGTGGGATTTTTTTTTTTTTTTTCTTTACCCCTGCAGTCGGGGGGGGGTGGGAAGTAAAGAAAAAGTTTGAGTGTGGCCTGCATTTGCAAGATAGTTCTCCCTCATGTTACATTTACAAGGAGCACCACTGCGATTCCTCCACAGCAGACAAAGTTTGCATTTGCTAGATTCCTTCCCTGCTTCCTTCCCTGCTTCCTTCCAATACATTTTATAACGTTCTTTGGTTGACCGCCATTTTGAATGTTCAGTATCGTCTGTAGCATGTGGAAGCGAGGCAACAATGGTGGCACCTCGTCTTTATTGTGGGATGACCTTAGGGATGACCTCTTATTTAAGTAAGTGAAGTAACATTTAGAGGTCACTGATGGGTAGGATTTTGAAGAATCGCTTGTTGAGGAAAGAGACTTCGGTTACTGGACAGTGACTAAAGGTACCAAAATGGTCTAGTCCATCCCCTCATTGGTTATTTAATGGTAATGGTAATGGTTTTATTTCGTTTGAACATGCATCAGATTACAATTGAATGCATCCCATAATCACTTCACAGTTCCACATGTCCAAAAGGAGTAGGAAGAAGCAAAGCTTATTAAATCCTACCCCTCCATCTGGTACTTTTACAATCTTCCTGCTTTCCTAATATAATGTAAGTTTTTTTAAATTAAATTAAATTAAGTTAAATTTAATTTAATTTAATTTAATTTAATTTAATTTAATTTAATTTAATTTAATTTTGTGATTTTAGAAATAAGGATGTTATTGATGAATATGTTCTCTGTAGGCGGCATTATGAATTATCCTTACTGGCCTTTTTTGCAGTACATTTAGCGAGTGAAGATTGCTTTTATAGTTAATGTTTTTTTAAGAGGTGTGTCCCAAGCCTTTCTAGCTATATAATATAATGTTTATATATAGAGTATTAGTATTTCCTGTAAACTTTTTGTCCTTCTTGGCTTCAAACGCTCTGCTTTATAAACGTGCAACATACATGGAATGCAGTCCTTGCATGCAACCAGCAGAGGCGCTGTTACGTCATAATTTTTTTGTGCTCATTTATGACAATATTTAATTGCTTCATCGTTCAAATAAAAATAATAATGATAATAAAATATATAGCCACTTCCATTGAATTTGAAACAAAATACTTTAAAAAATTGCAACAAATTGTTGCTTGTTT
Organism: Doryrhamphus excisus; assembly: GCF_030265055.1. Taxonomy (NCBI): domain Eukaryota; kingdom Metazoa; phylum Chordata; class Actinopteri; order Syngnathiformes; family Syngnathidae; genus Doryrhamphus; species Doryrhamphus excisus. The sequence goes on along the minus strand of NC_080477.1, from coordinate 19,178,638 downwards.
ATTATAGGATCGGCTTGTAGTATATAATTATGTGAAAATATATTTGTTCATAGCAGGGGTGATTGCCTGATATTTAGTTATCTTCATAACTGTACATGTATACTTTTCAATAATTATATATGAATTAATTTTTGGTGAAAATAAATATTTTTTTTACATGATCAAATTTGAGATACGCAACGTTATTCACTGTTTCAAAAAGTAGAATTGTATAGAAAGTCTTTGGAAGTATGAGAGTTGGGATTTTGGGTATATTTAATAAATAGGTGGGTCCCAAGACTCAATAATTTAATATATTAAGCAAAATCGCTCTGGGATTTTGACTATTTTAGCGCTTCAGCCATGCAAACACCTGAGTTATGGAAGCTGTCATAAGCTTTCCTTATTTTCTTATGGCAGATCCAATTAGTGTATTTATGATAGACACCCACGGGAGTGCTTGCTCGCGTCTCATGAGGAGTCTTTTGGTGCTGAAGCTGTAAGGACCCAAATGTTATGCTACCACCCCACCCCTAGGGGGCAGTAGAACTGTGCCCAACTTTGTACTGCTTCTTCACGATTAAGCCTAAGTCACACAAACTATGTCTGTTTATTTTTTGGTTTGTTTTAAACAAAAGGGACATTAGGACAATGTCAAAGGATGAGAGACTGACCTGCAAGGAAAGGCTCGCTTTGAACGGGCCGCCCCGCCACCCAGCCCCACCATGACGCCATCACTGCTGGTGACAGCGTTATTAGGCCGCTGATTCTCACAAGCGAGTAAACAGAACGCAAATCACCCTTGTGGATTTGGCTTATGGTATTTCACTAGTATTGTGTCATTCGGTGAGGGAGACAACAAAAGGTTTGGTTTCGATTTTAGGCCTTTGATGTTGTCGGGCTTACCGAGACTTTCTCGACGATCGCTACTTTTCTGTTTCATTGGAATTTCATGAACATGCTGTTCCGCGTTCGTCGTGGCAACCTGTCAGCGAATGTCTTTTAAGACGATACCGCGCAAACTTGGATGTGTCATTTTTTTTTTTTTGAAATTACAAAGAGATTCTGGGATGATTTAGGATAATTTGGGGAAATCACGCGTCGAGCCTTGATGTCTTAATGTGGCCGTCTAAATAAATGAGCTTTGACTAAAGGGTTTGATTTGTAATAAATGAGTTTCTAATTCCTAATTTAGCATGAGACTTACTAGGGAGATAAGACACATCAGCATCTGTCATAATAGCAGATCGTCTTTTTACACCAGGGGTCTCAAACTCAATTTACCTGGGGGCCACCGGAGCTAGGTTCTGGGTGAAGCCGGGCCGCATCAGGTTTTCAAAAAATTTATTAAAAACTGGAAAAAAAAATCGATTAAAAAAACTATCTTCAATGCTTCAATGTACTTTTTCAGCACTTTGGTTCCGGTTTTCCACACCAAAATATCTGATAAAACATTCCACTTAAATATCTTAATTTTTATTTTTCTATACACAAAATAAGATAAAAAATAAATAAACAAATTAAGAATAAAGACAATAAATCAATCAATCAGTAATAACTAAGTAAAATAATAATAAAACAGCAAATAAGAAAAACGTAAGAAACCACATACAGTTGGTAGAGAAATTATTTTTTCCAGATTCAAATGTACAGTATTAACAGTTATTTAACCTTGAACATGAACATTAATGAAACTTAATAATTTGACCCAATTAGCAAGTTAGCATCATACTCAGTTCCATCTGTAACTTTAACAACATGTTTGATGAGATGCTTTATCTTGACGTGTTTTATTCCAAATCATTTCCTGCATTTATTTGTACCCAGCGTCATATAAGCCTTTAGCTTCATTGCTAATCCAAAGCAAAACAGGGCGGGGTAACAGGGTAGGGTAACAGTATGGGCGGGGCAAAATCATGTTCATTGTGTCCGGTGTGCACACAGCTTTAAGCTGTCATTTCAACATTAAACTTTGGTATCAAGGTGGGGGACTCAAAGTAGCGTCTCCAAATGCCAAATGCGGCCCGCGGGCCGCGAGTTTGGGGACCCCTGTTTTACACAGAACCTTGCAAAACAGGAACATCAACGCGGCTCTGTGCACTTTCACACAGCGACTATATATTTTACATATATTTTATATGTAACAGTGGAATTGAACTAAGGTCTCCTCGTTGTGAGGTCTGCACGCTAACCACTTGTCCGCCGTGCAGCCCTTTTCAATCATACACGAGCAAAAGAGAATTGAACCACTGTACAATAAAACAAAAATAAAGTAAAATTTTAGCCTATCTCAGCTGTCTTCGGGTGAGAGTACACCCTGGACTGGTGGCCAGCCAATCACAGGGCACATATAGACAAACAACCATTCACACTCACATTCATACCTATGGACAATTTGGAGTCGCTAATTAACCTAGCATGTTTTTGGAATGTGGGAGGAAACCGGAGTACCCGGAGAAAACCCACGCATGCACGGGAAGAACATGCAAACTTCACACAGAGATGGCCATGGGTGGAATTGAACTAGGATCTCCTCGTTGTGAGGTCTGCGCGCTAACCACTTGTCCGCCGTGCAGCCCTTTTCAATCATACACGAGCAAAAGAGAATTGAACCACTGTACAATAAAACAAAAATAAAGTAAAATTTTAGCCTATCTCAGCTGTCTTCGGGTGAGAGTACACCCTGGACTGGTGGCCAGCCAATCACAGGGCACATATAGACAAACAACCATTCACACTCACATTCATACCTATGGACAATTTGGAGTCGCTAATTAACCTAGCATGTTTTTGGAATGTGGGAGGAAACCGGAGTACCAGGAGAAAACCCATGAATGCACGGGGAGAACATGCAAACTCCACACAGAGATGGCCGAGGGTGGAATTGAACGCTGGTCTCCTCGCTGTGAGGTCTGCTCACTAACCACTAGACCGCCGTGCCGCCCATTTTTTATAATATAAAATATATAAATATATTGTAGAAATACATACTGAATAATCACTATGTCTTTGAATGGGTCTTCTTAATGCCTTAAATTTGTATTTTAATGCAGCAAAATATACATTTTTGATGATGTTATGGTTGTATATTTCAATAATATTATCCCACAAGAACAATAAGGACAAAAATGTTTTGCGGAAATGCGAGCTAGTGTAAAGTACGTTTTATTTATTGCTCTTGAAAACAAACCAAAAAATGCACCGTGACATCGATGGTTGCTATGTGACAGTGACATAATGCGTCGTCCTTTGAGGTGTCTTTCATAGACACCCCCCCTCTCCTCCGTTTGGTTGATTGGAATGACAGCCCTAATTGGATTCAGTCCCTAATTGAAACATAATAAAAATGCATCACTAGATGGCGAGCCGGCAATTACCTCATGCAAATCTCTTGATGAATTGACGTGAGGGGCGTAATTGCGGCTGTTTTAAAAAAAAAAAACAACAAAAAAAAAACATAGATTTTTCTTTTCTCCTGGAATAACAGCAATCGAAATCATTTCCACATGGGTGGGGGGAGCCTTTGACGTGTTTTCGGACGATGCTTTTATACACAGGAAACTGCAGGCATTGTTATAGCCCTGAAGAGGAAGGACACAAAAGGCTTTTTTTTTTTTTTTTTTTCTCCATCCTCTTTGTTTTCATTGAGGCGGGTTGGCTGCGGCTTGCATCAGTTTGCTGAGCAAAGATAATGCGATGGGGATGAAGCAAAGTCATGAACACACAGAAAAGAAAAAGAAAAAAACAAAAAAAAAAACAAGGACTTTGATTCTTTCCTTTTTAGGCGTGCAATTCTGATCTTTTTGTGGCTGTGAGAGAATTCTATCACTGTAGTCATAGCAACAGGTTAATAAGTATCGCCTCTCATTTTCCTCTGTTGCCGCTCCGGTTGCTAAGATACCGGCAGCATCCCCTGCACCGAGTGTGGACATCTTTTGATTTTAAAAAAAAAAGAACTTTAAATGTTCAAATCCATGTTGAAAGTACAAGCGATTGCGTACTTCTCGGTGGGCGACGACAACAAAGTCAAACGGGACACCCGACTAAATCCCGACGAGTGGTTGGCTCATATCGAAAGCCGAGTGGGCCAATCAGCGGGCGGAAAGCAGTGGCCGTTTCCTCGACGCGTGCGCGGGAACCAAGGGCAAATTAAAGCATTGCCTCCGAGTTGCATCATTCTCCAGCCCCCGCCGCCCGCCGTCCCCCCCGCCCCTCGCAGCTCTATTAACAGGCTCGCCGCAATGTCTCTTTACGAGAGCCACTCTCGGAGAAGAATTAGCCTCACTTCCCCGCAGTGATGGGCCTTTTTATGAACCACACTGGCATCATCATGCGTTGCCAGCTCCTGCAGGAGCAAACCACTGTTAAATTACCTGGAGAGATGCTCATTCTGCTTATTCCATTGTTGCTTTGTAAACGTGATGTAATCGCACAGCTGCCTTGATTCGCTCCTACGAGGTACACGGAATCGGATATTAACGCACTGATGACGGTAAAAGTTGGTAACTTTCTTTGTGTCATCTGCAAGTCTGCTTCCCACGGTGAACTTTTATCCCGGGTTGAAAAGTGCACAGATTCGTGCACCAGAGCCAACAAAGAAATCCAACCCTGTGCAGCGCTGCAGTCATATTGGCCCTGTAGGTTATTATTGCAAACGCCAGCAATATAGTATATGACACCACGTATCTTCACCAAGGCTGAACTAGCTGTAAGAAACCACATATAGTTGGTGGGTAGACAAATAATTTTTTTCAGATTAAAATGAACAAAGCATTATTAGAGCCCTGTAGACATGACAAAACACGACTATAGTCACATTTATACTCTTTTTATTTACAACATATTGCGCAACTGCAGGGTCTTGAGACACATGCTAACTCGCAAACTAGAGAGCTAGCGACCTAAACGGTAGCCTCCAAGTTATTTCCTTTAAACTTAAAGAGGCAAAAACTTACCACTTCCACACGGATAGGGAGGATAACTATTAACAGTTATTTAACCTTTAACATGAACATTAATCAAACGTAATAATTTTTTCTGGGTACATGATACCATACAGCATCCATATCAAACTTGCGTGGGCCGCACTAACATTAAACTTTCATATCAAGGCGGGGGCCTCAAACTAGTGTCCTGCGGGCCACATTTGGCCCGCGGGCCGCATGTTTGAGACCCCTGCCGTAGAACAATAGAATCCATTGTGTGTTACATAAAGGTAAGGTAAGGTCAAAATGTGAATGGCATGATATCAAAAATATGTTTTTTGAGGAATACCTGCAATCTGAAATGATAAAAAAAATTTTCATTACAAAGATATTTCAAGAAAACAACCTGACCGAGTCATTTTTGACCCACTTATGGAAGGTTGGGGTAGTAATACAAAAACAAACATTTCCGGTTTCCTCCCACATTCCAAAAACATGCTAGGTTAATTAGCGACTCCAAATTGTCCATAGGTATGAATGTGAGTGTGAATGGTTGTTTGTCTATATGTGCCCTGTGATTGGCTGGCCACCAGTCCAGGGTGTACCCCTGGCGCCTCTCGCCTAAAGACAGCTGGGATAGGCTCTAGCAACCCCCTGCGACCCTCGTGAGGATAAGCGGTAGAAAATGAACACAACGTAAAAAAAATGTAATAGAAAAATGAAAAAAAAATTTTTTCACAAATCTAACACCATGAACTGTTTAAAATTTTCACATTTGCAACTACACTGTGCGTGTGCATGCGTTACAATTTCCCTTCGATGCGTAATCTCCTTCGAGATGCCTTTTCACCTTCCTGTTGGTATTTCGATGGGAAAGATGCATGCCGAGTTCTTATAAAATGTTCATCTGCCCCCTTGTGGTTGTTTCTCAACTTAGAACTGCATCAAACATGCTCTCTTCTTGCATCCAAAAAAATTATTTTGGAATTCAGATGAAAAAAACAACATAAATACATCTTTGTTAGCGAATGAGTTAACAGCAATTGAGTTTATTACATCACGTTTATGTTTATGAATTTATTGCTGGATGTTGTCACTGCTATGACGTCAAGTGGGGGTCGCCGTGCCAAGGACAGAGATGCTATTGCCCTCATACCATCCATTAGCTTCAGAAGACATTGTCTCAAGGTTATGTTGTTTCATATTGTCACATAAAATGGTCTCCGATTGAGTCATGGTATACTATGTTCTCAATCGAATCCAAAAGAAACAAACAGTTCCTTTCACATGTGTAGCAAAGCAGCACTCTGTCTGATTAAAGGCTCCCAATGCGCTCCACGGTGGTCTGAGTTCATTCAATCTCAGCCTTGATTACTCTATCGGACTCATTGATTGAGGGGCAACTTTAATGACCTATTATTTCAAGTGTTAATCAGGTGTCGACACGCGGCTCTTTCTACGACTGGACACAAAGTGGACAAAAAAAAAAAAAAAACACCCTGTACCTAAACATGCTTGTGCAATAAGGATTTTTTTTTTTTTTTTAGCTTCTTTTCAATCTTATCTTACAGTTTTATCACCCCGTGAATTACAAAAGAGGAAACTAACGGAGGTATAAACTCGCCATCGAGTCATTTTCTTTATCCGTATGGCTTGCATGCAGTTGGTGTTTCATAAATTTAAAGAGCCCATTTTAACCCTGAGAAATATTACCCTTCGGAAGTTTTTAGTAGGGATCGGAATGAGACGCGAGTCTGGGCGGAAAAGTAATATTCACAGTTGTCAATCACACCTGTGAGTTCAGTGTCCAAACCGAGACTTATTAAAGGATGTTAATTAAGATGAATGCAAATTGGCAATATGCGGGGGTATAACCCAAAGAAATGTATTATAACAGTATAATTAATTACAGTTGGCAGGGAATAAGAAGTAATTATGACTGCTGTCAGAGTGTATAATTCAACATGAATCCCGGTAGACCACTACAATGCACACTCACCTTCGTGTAATGTATTAAATGCCAGTAGCAATATTCAACGTACCTAACGTAGTACATGCTGTCATTTATACTGAGTTTATTTACCTAAATTGCAAAAAAGAGACAACTCTCTGTACTTTAACAAGTACAGTCATGGAAAACTCATTAGACCACTAAGAGTATATTAGCTGAAGAATACAAAGAACACGACCACATGGATCTAAGAGCATAAGTCATTTTGGTTATTAGAATTATATTTGAAAGCGCATGCAGAGGTAGGTCAAGCTGCTGGATCATTGGAGGGGTCATTGGGGGATTTAATAATGGAAGAATCATATATGATTTTCGGGCTGCACGGTGGTCGAGTGGTTAGCGTGCAGACCTCACAGCTAGGAGACCCCAAGTTCAATCCCACCCTGTGGAGTTTGCATGTTCTCCCCGTGCATGCCTGAGTTTTTCTCCGGTTTCCTCCCACATTTCAAAAACATGCTAGCTTAATTGGCGACTCCAAACTGCCCATAGGTATGAATGTGAGTGTGAATGGTTGTTTGTCTATATGTGCCCTGTGATTGGGTGGCCACCAGTCCAGGGTGTACCCCGCCTCTCGCCCGAAGACAGCTGGGATAGGCTCCAGCAGCCGGAGGAAAACCCATGCATGCATGGGGAGAACATGCAAACTCCACACAGAGATGGCTGAGGGAGGAATCGAACTCGGGTCTCCTAGTTGTGAGGCCTCCGTGCTAACCACTCTACGCCGTGCAGTTCAATTAAAATAGCACATACAAATAAAATAAAGACTAAAAATGCAAAGTGCAACTGGAAATTGTGTAAATGTGCGAGTGTGCATGGTGTGTTGAATAAAGACATTCAGGAGTTGAAAACAAGGCAAACGTCAACAAGCAGTTGTTATTCATTCATTCATTTTCTACCGCTTATCGTCACAAGGGTCGCAGGGAGGGGGTGCTGGAGCCTATCCCAGCTGTCTTTTTGAGCGAGAGGCGTGGTACACTCTGGACTGGTGGCCAGCCAATCACAGAGCACATATAGACAAACAACCATTCACACTCACATTCATACCTATGGACAATTTGGAGTCGCTAATTAACCTAGCATGTTTTTGGAATGTGGGAGGAAACCGGAGTACCCAGAGAAAACCCACGCATGCACAGGGAGAACATGCAAACTTCACACAGAGATGGCCGAGGGTGGAATCGAACTCGGGTCTTCTAGCTGTGAGGCCAGCGTGTTAACCACTTGGTCGCCTTGCAGTTGGAAGGAATTAATAAACAAAATCGCTGTTTAAAAACTATTAAATATAATATGGATGTATGCCAGGCCATTAGTTTACGATGCTATTAATCGATGGCGAGTTAAAATCTACACTTTTTCCAGTGGAAGTGCCGTGTGCCTCGATTATTCCCATCTTCATACGTATTAAGTTAAACATGGCAAATGATCCACTAGACCCCCCCCCCCCCCCCCCGACCCACCCCACCCCTGCCGCTCCTCTCACTTTAATTATCTTCCTTTCCAATCTGGTCATCTTCAAGTCTCATCAATGCTTCTTAATTTCCATCAATACCTCTGCAGCCTCAGCGCCCATACACCTGTCCAATCACCATGGCAACCTCACCTCTGACAACAAAGAGCTCCATAAGACTACGGCGTGCTGTATTCCCCTTGATTAGATATTGATTAAGCTTTTGTAATACATAATAGGATCCAAGGGATTGCTGCTGCCGCTTTGCTTACCAAGGTCTTCCGCACACTTTTATTTCGTCGGGATCCTTTGTTACTCCGGAATCTGCATGTAATGAAATTGGAATTTGCCACCCCTTTTGTTTGAACCTTCTCATGGGATGCACATAAAGCCCTTAGGAAACGAGGACAAATGACAATGCATGACGAAGTGATGACCCAGAGGCTCATCTTATGCAGAGTTGTGACTGTTGACGCTTCACTTGTTGAAAAACCTGCTCTGCCATTAAAGCAAGATGCTAAAGGGAGAGAAGCCTGCTGGAAAAGTGCACCCGGCTTCCAAGTGCTTGAGTGTCCCTAATGGATGCAGGGATAGATTAATGGACGCTAAAAGTCAAACACTAAATGCACGCTAAGTGACAAGTGATATGCCAATGTGGTAAATATTTGTGTAGGACGCAGTTAAGAAGTTGAAAGGCCGTTATTCAGCATTACCTACAGACGAGCCATCCGGCGGCGTAATGAAACACGCAGAGATGAATTGAAAAGGTTATGAAATTAACGTTCTTGTGCACATTAGCGCTTGTTCTTTAAACCAATTTTAATGCACGACAGATTAGTTCAGTATATCGTAGTCAAAAAAAGTAACAATTATTGTCATTATGTCAGGAAGTAACATGGATTTAAGTAAGAAAACACAACAAGAATCATATATTTTTTTACATTTTAATCATAAAATGATCTCCATCACGGAGCTCATTCTCCAACAGACTCCTCCAGTTCTGTTCACACAGTGAACGCTACAGGACTTCATTCGTCCCACACGCCATCCAGCTATACGAAACTGTCTGCAAAAGATAACAGATTTTTTAAAAAATATTTTTATTATATTTTATTCATATTGTACTTCTTTTTATAAGTGTTTTTCTTTTTGCTCTACAGATGAGCTACTGTGACCAAGCAATTTTTCGTGTGGATCATTAAGTCCAAAACAGGGATTTTGCCAACTTAACTTTTTTACTAATTATTATTATTATTATTATATTATTATTATATTATTATTATTATTATTATTATTATTATTATTATTATTATTATTATTATTGTTATTATTATTATTTTATTATTATTATTAAGATTCAGGATTGAAATGAAAGCTCTGGTGTATACACAACACAGAATTAATTCTCAACTTTTTTTTCTCAACTGCGCTCCATTTTTCCCGCCTCCGTTAATGACCCCCTGGCATGATGCCAGGCATTTAAATATATAAATATTTGACAATAAAAATCATTGTAAAAATAATATTTGCAAAAATGAATCATATTTTTAATGACCTCTCATGGTCCACCTGCGGTACCACCACGGCCCACCAGGGGCCCGCGGCCCACACTTTGGGAATCACTGGTCTAAAAGAATGTTTCCTATTTCAGACTGATTTTTTTTTTCGATATAGTTTCAATGACTCAAAGTTGGATTTGACAAACTGTACCTGAGTCAGATTTGTCCTTACCAAATATCATGACATCACTACTACAACTAACATAACATAAAAAGACAATAGTACCTGAGGAGTTTACTAGCCAACGGAACTTCAACGATGGAAAAAGGCTGGTCATCCAGCGGCATCATTTCCACGATAAAATCACAGATGGATTTCGCCTTTTGAGTCATCTCTGACAAACCTTTTACACTTTTTAAATGCTGCGGTGGTAGGAACAAGACCCTGGCATCAGGCATTATAGTGATGCTCCCGTTTCAGGTTTGATGCATTGAAGTTTGATGTTTTTTTTTTCCCCTAATCGCACATGCTTTCTGGGTGAACGCATGCGGGTAGTCAGTCAATAGAAACCCAACGATATCTGAGTGAAAATACTAATTTCAATACAACTCGCTAAAACAAAAAAGTATTAGGAACAATCCGCCCATCTTTTTTTCTTTCGACAACTCAAACATGGATACAGACGGCACTCTCCCCTATGTCCAATCCATACTTCTTGATTATCTCTCGCTTCAAAACATTGAAGCGGGAGGGAAAAATGGAACTGTCAAAAAGGCTCTTGTTCTATTTTCTCCCCTCCCCTGCCGGAGACAACCAAACAACAAAATCCCTGTTAGCACCTTTCATTCAGGTTTAGGGGCTACAGAACAGATTGAGTATCGACATCGCCGTTGCTGTCGAGGCTTATGGCTCAAAGGCAACGGTGGGGGGGGGGATTCTCAGGGGGCGGGAGATTCAATCGAAGGGACCAAAAATAATTCAGCAACAACTCACTCGAGGAACAATCCAGTTTGTCATGTGGAAACATGGATTGTCTGGCGCACAATGGAGCGCCTCTCTGGAGACTTGTCGAGACCTGAATGGCCAAGACTCAGGTCCTGTCCACAAGGGAACGCTCCTGAGATCTTATTGTCGTTTTTTTTGGTGGCTTGAATAAAATTTGTTACAAAATATTTGCATCTTGACCGGAATGGATCAATGAGTGAAAACCATGCAATGCACAAGGCAAACCGTGCGGCGCTGTGAACATATACACGGACAGAACCATGTGACATACCAAAGCATAGGGGAAGAAATAACTCATTACGAAGTATAAGACAAAAAAATATCAGGAGGATGTCATGCTAGTCGAGATAAGTTGGCTTGTCTTTGAAGCTAATTTTTTTGTGCTAAAATAACAAAATACTTTACAGTTTTACCTGAAAACTTGTGTAGCCCTTTTGTGGTTTTTCACTGACAAATCGGTTCCACACTGATGCTATTCCACAAGTTACACTATAGTGGGCTATAAACAAGAAATTATGAGCGGTGTCTTAGCATGGTTTTGGTCACTGACACTCCCTGAGGTGGAACAGTCCATTCAGGGGAACAATAACTGTCTCAGGGAGTTTAGATGTTTCCACTGTCATGGCTGGGAAATGGTAGATTTATGTTATGGAGCAAAACAGCACGTCTCACCCTTGTGAAAGAGGATTACCTGCAGAAGACAAGATTGTAGTCCGTGTAGTAATTTCTAGGGTGACTGCGGGATACAGACTTCTTCCTGGACCAGGGATGGCAATTTGACAAAACGTCCTTGATCTACGATTCTTACAATTGCTTTCAAATGGATTGGAGACTTTCTGTCTGAATGTTCTGAGTTCTGAACTATTGTGTTATATTGAGCAGAATATGCACAAAAAACACGCCGTCACATACAGCGCCGTGTGTTTACAGAGGTAAATCTTGCCTCAATTCGCAGTCTGGCGCATTTGTGGCAATTTCAAGGATTTTACGAAATCAAAGTCAACCAAAGTTTTGTGGCGGAGATTAAGATAAAATAGGGCAAGACTTTTTGTTACTGCAGTTTGAGAAGTTTGTTTCGAAGACCTTGTGGGTGGATGTCGGAACCACGAGTGGTGAGACATTGGCATCAATTTGAAAGTCATGAACAAATGGACTTATTATTAATTTTATCCACAATGCATGGGTGTTCAAACTGAGGTCCCCATACATTTTGTTAATAAACTGTGGCACATTCTAAACATCTAATTAAAAAAAAAAACAAAAACGGAAAAAAAACTCATCAGTCATTTTCAAAGAACAAAGTCAAAATATTCATTACAAAAGTTGCAATCTAACAAGTGACAATTTTTCTGTGAATTTTATCTGAGAATTTTATTTCAGAAAATATCTGAGAATTTTTTTATGTTCAGAATAAACTAAACTAAAAAAAAACAAACTCCTAATTTTGTGAGGAAAAAGTCCAACAAAACAATACGTTTACAGAAAAAGGTAGGTTATGAGAATCAAGTCAAAATATTACGGGAATCAAGTCATAATTAATTTATATGAAAGTTGCAATAAACATTTAAAGAAACCACCAAAAATTAAAACAAAAGCTCTAATTTTATGAAAAGAGAAAAAAAGTTATATTATCATGAGGGGGGAAAAAGTTTCAACTTCAAAAGAATAAGCTTGTATAATGAGTTATTTTAGTAGTATTGACTTTAAATATTAGACTAAGTATGTATTCATTTCTTAAAAATCCAAATATAATTACCAATAAAATACTAAAAATAATAATAATAATCATAATAAAAGTTGTGGGTTTTTGAAAATTAAGTGGGTATAACGTTATTATATGGATAAAGTCATAATACCACCAGTACCATAGGAAAATATTATTTAAGAATGTATATACATTCATATTTGGAAAATTAAAAAAAAACGCAAAAATGGTGAAAACATGCTTTTTTCCCCGAGAAATATATATATATATATATATATACTTCATAAGTGGAAACCGTTTGGACACCCCTGGTACAGAGGCAATAATTTTAGCTTCCACTTTGCAGCCTTAACATTGTGATCAAATCCTGGAGACTTCCAGAACAAGTCAGTGGTTTCAATCTCGGGAGTGGGTGGAACGCGTTGAGATTGTGACTTGAGTACCTGATTCACTTCAGCGAGTGACTCATACCAACTCGAGTACCGTCACTCGCCCGTGTCGTCGCATGTATGAAAATAAAATGTCACCTATTCACCGATTCACGCAGGTAGCATCCAAGTCCCTCATTGTGAGCAACATGTTGACAAACACACATTCTGACTTATACTTGGTTGTTTAATTTCACGCTGTACAGTTGGCCAGCCAATCCCGAGACCCAAAATGTGTACCCAAGCAATTAAAACATCACGTTTTCATAATGTGACCCCTTTAAATGTGAGGTGAGGATTGAGGAGTCTCATACAAATGTCTCCCAAGTGACCTTTCCTATCCTTTACCGTACAATCAATAAAATACAGCATGATTAATCAGTTGACCTCTACCTTTATGTAGGGCGGAGACCGGTGCGGAACCCTTTTCACCTGGTTTCCTGGTTCCACTGTAACGCTTCAATAACACCCCGAAGATCCATTTCCCTTTTAATCAATTTATTCTGCTCTCCTTCCAATCTTCCATCCATTTAGTATGCATTATTCATCCCTTTTTTTCCCCAACGATTTCTACTAACCATCTCATCTGATTTGGTATTTGACGGAGATCAGGGCTGTTACTTAATACAATGACATGTCGGACATACACGCCAAGACACACATAGCGACCACACAAATGTGTTTTTTAAAGGGTTCCCTATTCCGACTTTCTAATGATGGTATCACGATAATAGGTGTCGATCACCTTTTCTGAGGGAAAAGTTTGGAATTTTCATGATGTCCAGAAGAAAAAATCTTATTCCTCATGGACGTGATGCCGGGGAAAAAAAAGAGAAAAGTTGAAAAATTGAGAAAATCAGGCTTCGCTACACATCTTAAAACAAAGCCCCTAACCTCTGGAAACTTTCCATCAGTACGCTACAGATGTCGGAGCTGTATGTATGTATGATCTTGTTGATTTTCTTCAGTGAATAAGAACCTAGCATGGTGTTGCTGTTCATGTGTTGGGCCCGACGCTTTGTAGGGTTCCAAGTCAAAGGCCTTGGAATTGTGCCTCAGGTCTCTGTCGTTAACAATCGCAAATATGTTTAAATATGTCCAAATTGGGTTGCACGGTGGATGAGTGGTTAGCACGCAGGCCTCACAGCTAGGAGACCCGAGTTCAATTCCACCCTCGTGTGTGGAGTTTGCATGTTCTCCCCGTGCATGCATGGGTTTTCTCCGGGTACTCCGGTTTCCTCCCACATTCCAAAAACATGCTAGGTTAATTGGCGACTCCAAATTGTCCATAGGTATGAATGTGAGTGTGAATGGTTGTTTGCCGCCTCTCACCCGAAGACAGTTGGGATAGGCTCCAGCACCCCCTGCGACTCTTGTGAGGATAAGCGGTAGAAAATGAACAAATGTGTTTACAATGGAAATTATAACAAATCTTTTACAGTTTTCCCATAATACATTGCATCTGCCTGATGGAGCTGCAATGACGTCAGCCTCCCTCCGGTCTCTCGTGCACCTCAGGCAGCATTGTAGCACCTCGGTAGCCCTGTGATTGGCTGGTGACCAGTCCAGGGTGTACCCCGCCTCTCGCCCTAAGACAGTTGGAATAGGCTCCAGCACCCTACGCGATGCTTGTGAGGATAAGCGGTAGCAAATGAATGTAAAATAAATTTGTAAAATAAATAAGTAAAGAAATAAATACGTTTGTAAAATAAATTACACGCAACAAATGTGACTTATACTCCAGTGCGACTTTTTTTTTACCTATTTATTAATTTTTGGCATTGTGCGACTTGTACTCTGGAGCGACTTATAGTCCAGAAAATACAGTAATTCTGGATATTATGATCCAGAATATTATATAATATAAAATGGAATATAATATAAAAATAGGGGACCTTTTGGAATTTCCATCATAGGAAGACATGTATGTAAATGTAAACATGCGACAAAGACCGTTATATACAGCCAAGAGACTGTGGAATCTGGAGTGTACCAACGGATGTGTTGTATCTTCAGAAGCTATGATGCTCGATCCAGAAGAAAAACGTCATTTTGGAAAATGTGACTCGCACAAACACATCATTAGCATCAAAGCTACAGACGCACAAAATAGTGTGTTCCCAGTAAATCTTAATAAAAACACCTTTAAACAGTCTAAAGGCTACATTGTGTACACTTCAAATACGTAATGTGAAGTTGGTGAAAAATATGACCTTTTGGGAATACAAATGACAAGGCGGGATCAGTTTTCTACAGGACTGTGCTTTATTTTAGTCTAAGCAGAATATAATGAACTAGAGAACTACAGAGTTCAGGAGCACTATGGGAAGGATCTCACTCCAAATCAGGGGGAAACTGGACCCGAGCTGACGTTGATTCAAATTACATATGTTTCAAAAACAAATTTAAAAAATGCTATCTCAGTCATGGAATAAAAGCATTTCATTCATTTATGAATTTGAATAAATATAAATACATTTTACATGAATGAATAGGATCAGATGATGAAGCTGGGAATGATTAGTGAAGAGTCTGATTGGATTCTCAGTAGGCCGAGACATTTTTGGTCCTTGTAACCAATGGTAATGGAGAGTCATGCACAAAACGGAGGTAAATTAAACAGCAGGTTTTTTTTCTGACGTTAAAAGATTTGGCACCCCCCCCAACACCACCACCGCGTCTACAATACAGGGTGGTCCAAGCAATGTTCACAGGTAGTAACTGCGAGTGAGAGAACAGGCTGGGTTTAAGGCAGAATTCCCTCCTCACATCGGGTAAATGAGTGGAGCAGATATCAGTTGGGAGTCAAAAACGAACAAACAAACAAAAAAATTACAATATAACAAAATGTAAACACAGAGTACATGAAGTCCAAAGACATTTCCATGACAACCACCAGCCCTTAAGAAACAAAACAAAGTTGTTCGGCATTCATCCATAGCTTAAATACAATAACGACAGCACAGGCTATGATCTGTTTGTGGGTTGACTTGACTTTGACGACTTTCGGGGACTCCTTTCAAACCGAGGACCAGCTAATTGGGGGTTTATTGTCCTCCCCAGGGTTGAAACTGATTCCATGATCAGGTCAAAAGGGATATTTCTGAAGTATTTTGATAATTATTGCAGCGTCAAGTGCCTTATACACAGAAATGTGCATCCACATATCGAAGTCGATGAATTGACGCGTGACAACGTTAGCGTCTTGTATGATATTGAAAATACGTATCAAGTTTTGCGGTTGAAACTGCAGAAAACCCTTCGACACTACCCCCGAGGTTAGATAATTTGCGTGCAGACATGGAAAAAATGTCATAAAATTGACAATTTTTATAAGCTCAGATCTGTACAAGGTCCCCGAAAAGTGACATAATCAAGAGCGCAATGGACTTCCTTCACATCCCACCATGACCATCGCTATGAGTCAGTAGTACTTTTAATAGTGCATTTTGTTTATTTTATTGTATTTTTTTTTTTCATTGATCCAAGAGCCGTCAGCATGCAGGATATCTTGAAGGTATTTGAAATATGGATTGTGCAGCTTTAAAAAAAAAAAAAAAGCATCAGAAACCTCATGACAATGAGTTCATCCCAGCTTCTGCTGATATTCACAAAACACGGAGAGTATAAAATCCCAAACTTTCAACATCAGCGATTCACTATACAAGAAATAAAAGTATTTTCCTCATCTATTTTTTTTTTTGATAAATTATTCCATAGGTTCCTTCTCTTTATTTGACTGAAATATATCATTTTATTTTTTTTTCTTACCTTTTGAACATGAGATATTGTACGTAGCCTATAAAGAAGGCGGAACAAAATTGAAAAATAAGCTATATTGTATGTACAAGAGAGATGCGGCAGTGTGGACAGGAGAGAGTAGTGGCAGATTGGAGACTTTCCGGAAGGTTCGTCGATTATCGGTACCGTTCAATCTCCATTTATCATGGTTCCTTTTTGTTTTTTAATGTTCCGAAATAGCCTACATATGTGCCCTGGTCGTGGTTTCATTTCCTAAGGCTGGGTTCTAGGTTGATATGGTCACCCTCGCCTCCTTTTCACCAAGTGTTACAGTTCTGTTCAGTTTTCATTCGGAATGGGAAGGATTCCAAGATGTCGGACACATTGTATGGGTTCTAGTCAAAAACGCTTTTGAATGGTGCAGATAAAGACACTGTCCGTTGATTGGTCAACAATGGAAACATAGGCTTCATTAGGCTTCACCTGAACTGACTTGAACCGTACCACTTGGCCGTCGTCACTTCGAAACCTCGGTCCAATTCAGAACTGTAAGATGTGAGAACGTTCGAAACTGGAGTGACTTCAAAAAAACGACTTTCCGAGATCCTGCAAGTGTCGACTGCTGTGGTTTGTTTTGTGACATCATTGTACCACAGAGCGAGGCTTCTCAAACAAACTACCCTACAATCTCTCTCTAATTTGTATTTGATAGGCTATTTACATGAAGAAATCATACAAAAAATTGGTCACTACTATTATTATTATTCCTAGTCATCATACATGCCTTCTGACCCTTATGTGCATTATTAGTGGAACATGTTGTTGCTCTTGTAATTGGTTCATGATGCTGTATGACAGACCCGGTAGCTTTATCTACCTTATCAGTCAGTACTCCACCCCAGTGACGGGACGCAATCTTTCAATGTCGGTCTGAATCCCTCCACTAATCACGGCGCCTGATGTCCTGAGTATCGGGTATGACTTTTGTGGCGTTTTCATTTAGCGAGCACACTCCCCTTCTACCAGTACCTATTTCCATCACCCCCCAAAAAAAATCCCATTCCACACTGGAGTCAGATGACGGACGGAAAAGCTCTCCCTCCCTAAGCAGCCATTAAATTGGGAGGCATTAATTTCTTCCCTCCTGTCCAACAGGTTGCTTTAATTATCTCTACACTTTCAGTCAATTACATTTCACTTCCTTTCTGTGACAATCACGACTATTTTTGGGGATGAAGGGATTGAAGACTGGGAGACGTGTTTAACCCCCGACATTGGTTGGGATCCAACTTCGCTCAAAACATCGATCTTTTGGCCAATGGGGCTCTGACAACTGTTCGTCGGTCCACATACAAGCTTTGTTGTAGGTCATTGAACACAACTTGCCTTAGTTCTATTGGTTCTTTCTTTCTTAAAGGGAGGTTTTCCTTGCCTCCATCGCTAAATGTTGGCTAGCATGGTGTTCAGTTGGTTTACTTTCATATATGAGGGGTGTGATCTTGGGCCCGATGATGTATAAAGGCTCAATTAGATGAAATATCTTCGTTTTTTAAGGTTTTCACTTTCATCTAAGATAAGGCAGATACATATTTTGGTGATTTTAAATCTACCCAGAAATAGCGCTGAAGTAGGTGCAGATTCTGGAAGATCTAGAAAGCTTTCTTTGTGGGTTGTCATGGTTTTTTGCAGCGTTTTGTTAGCTACTGTTTTAATGAACTTCGCATTGTACAGCTATCTTTATTACATTGATATGATGCCATGCTGGGTGAGTGGTTAGCACGCAGGCCTCACAGCTAGGAGACCTGAGTTCGATTCCACCATCAGCCATTTCTGTGTGGACTCCGGTTTCCTCCCACATTCCAAAAACATGCTAGGTTAATTGGTAACTCCAAATTGTCCATAGGTATGAATGTGAGTGTGAATGGTTGTTTGACTTTATCTGCCCTGTGATTGGCTGACGACCAGTCCAGGGTGTACTCTTGCCCGAAGACAGCTGGGATAGGCTCCAGCATCCCCCACGGCGACACTTATGAGGATAAGCTTGAACACCACAAAAAATAAGCACGTTTGAGTTCCCTCCAGCTATAAATTTTGACTCCCTCTTCGGGTTTTTTGTCAGCAGGTTCAGAGAACGTGTCATATACCCCTGACTGGTTTGATTTCACATTGTATAATTTTGTCTCCATTTACTAGATTATGTGTCATCAATACCGTGCTGTTTAGACCCGAGAGTCGGCAGCATGCAAAGATAGCGTGGGGGCGTTGTTGGCTCACCAGGGTGCCTCAGCCTGCCACTGGAATGGGAAGTAGAGCAGCATCTGGTATTGACGCTCGGGTGATGTGAGTGTTTGATCTCCGACGGCTAAGGCAAGCACAGGAAATGTCATTGCTTACGGAACATTAGATAAGCCCATCAATTAGCTCAGCCTCTCATGAACAGATCCGAGCATTGTTTTTGACTGACTGGTTGCTTTGTGCATGCACCTGATAGTAAAGTACTGTAACTTCCATGATTTATCCCATAATATAAAACACAGATTTCACTTTTACAGATGAAGTTTTTGCTGTAAATTCAAGAATTTGAGGTTACTTTGCAACAAGAAGTGTCACAGCTTTCAGAATTGGGTAAATTATTGTTGGTATTTTATGAAAATATAAACCGTAAGCTAAGCCATGACATGAAGGATTCCAACCCACCTGCGTCATTGCGTCTTAAGGGGTGTCGGGTGGAGTGTTTCAGCCTCTCCAGGGATACAAATTGTGGCTAATCTTCCCTTCATCATTTATGTTCTCGCAGAACAAAAAAACTAATTTCCCTCTTTGTCATTTTGGTCCCGGGTGATATGTTTTTTTTTTTTGTTTACTCGAACTTCTGATGGATAAAAGCTGGTGATTATAGAGCGATCATTGGAGGTGGAGGACCGGCATGGCTAATATGGTACAGGGGGATGATTCAGCGGTGGTGCGAACAGATTTAAAAATAGGAACAAAGCTTAGGGAATGGTTTGTTCCGCCACTTGCTTGGCACTTTGTGCTTTATTGCGATGGGTCTACGAATTCGCTGAATGATTTGCAATAAATCTGGTCTTGTTTTTTTTTTTTCCTGTTTGGTGGACCAAGCTAATAGACTCTTTGAACCCTTTAATCCTATTTCCTGGCAGCACAGATATATAGCGCTTGTCACCAGGAGCGTGTTTACACCTTCTATTTTTATAGTCATCCTAGAAGCATTAGTTTAAAAGGATGCTTACTCCTGCCGAGACCTGCTTCTTAGCGCCTGTCATCAGCCGAAACTCAAAGGGTGTTGGGGTAGGAATCTGGCGTTTGTTTGACAGAGCAGGTTGAGGGAATGTTCGGAATTGTTTGCATTTTACGAAGGAGTGTGTCCTTATCTTTTATCTGGAATCAGTGTAGACAGCAGGTCAAGGACATGTTAACAGTGGAATGTACATCATGTTGTTATAAGCGCCATCGCTAAGGGGTTTCCATGTGTAGCCTACATTTATGGGGCATTTACGGGGACTTTTGACACAACGATACAGATTTTTTTTTGTCTTGTTCCCACTGAGTGGTTAGTTTACATTTTACTGCATTTCCATTGTTGTAAAGGGTGCTGAAATATTGTCACCTTATTAAAATAATGGTCTAAGTCATAGGCATTGGTCATATGTTTTGGGGAAAATACAAAAAAAAACTCAAATCATGTAAACTTGGGTCTTCTGCCTTTTTTCCAGTCTGATACTAGTAAGATCCATTGAGTTTCATGATTTTATCATGTTTGATCAATCAATCAATCAATCAATCAATCGATCGATCAAAATGGTTGACTTGACCAAAAAAAATAACATGGCCTAAGTCACTGTGTTGACATAGACCTTTGTTCTATAGCGCATCAAGAGCATGATTATTTCAACTAAGAACTTTATTAAGCATTATTAGGAGATAATTTAGGCCAAAAATTCATTTTTGTCCAAAAATGACTGAGTCCATTACTTTAAAGGGGACCTATTATGCTCATTTTCGGCCCTTTGTGTCAATTTGTGGAGCTACAGATGATAACCCACACAGAAAGCTTTCTAGATCTTCCAGAATCTGCACCTATTTCAGTTGTATTTCCGGGGATTTCCAAACAGTAGATTTAAAACTTTATTGATCATGATATATATGTTTTTCTAATTAATTTTAAAATTGGACGCAGCTAGGATGCGAGGCTATTTACATTTTGAATATTTTGTAATCCTTTAGAACAATGGAAACACGAAAAAATGCTCAGTGAAAACAAGGCCTTCATTATTTCAGCGTCATTCTTCTGGCAGTTTTGGTAGCTTTCTTGTTCCCTTAAAAATCGTTGTCTTCATTTCCTTCACAGAATCATTTTGTTTTGAACAATATGCGGCTTCACATGTTTCAATACAAAAAAAAAGTCAGGAAAGAAAAATCCAAAACGACACCAACCGGGGTCCGTGTTGTTCGGTCTTTACCATGGATTGTCGCTTGAACATCGTAAAGGCCAAGGAGAAGCCTTCAGTGTCGGCACCCTGTCCAGCGCAGGCAGGCATGGGTCATCTTTTTTTTTTTTTTCTGGAACAGTCTCTCTCTGTTGCCTTGGACGGACATCGTATTGACGAAGTATTCAGTGACCATGTGATGTCCATTGTCCCTTTTCCATTGCAACTTCAAGTATTTTTTTTAAACAGCAAAAGTTAGCAAATCTACTTTTTTTTTTTTTTTTAAATCTACTTCTAACGTATAATACAACCTGGCGCCCGATCAGCATCCAGAGCAAAAAAAAAAAAAATCAGCCCCTAAGCTAAGATTCAATTTTTTTAAATACATGAAGTCCATTTTCTTTTCATTCGTACTTACAGTAGGCCACTGGATATTGATTTCATTGTTTTTTCAACTACGAGTAATACTTGCAGCTACAAGGTATGATTTTTCTTAAATATATATTTATATATTTATATATTTATATTCTTTTAAAAAGTGTTTTAGTCCTTTGGTCCCTATTTCCTAAGGAATGATGCATGTAATTTATCCTGGATTCTTCTTCTTCATCGTCGTCGTCGTCTTCATCCATCCAGAGCTCGGCCCTGTCACACAGCACACATCTGTGTAGGCACAAAAACCAAAATGGCAGCAGGCTGGTGTGTGTGTGTTTATATATATATGAGTGTTTGCTTCAGTACTTGAATTGGCATTTGCACTTATTTATACATGTACAAAGTTTTTTTTTGTTGTTGTAGTTCTTTCCATTGTTTTTTGTGTTATGCGTGTGTGTTGGTGATGGTATGCATGCTTTGAGCATAATGAGTCTATAAAGTTTTTTTGTCGTCATTTTTTTTTTCTCCAACCCATCATGTCTAAAAAAGAGCAGCAAAAAAGTTGGTCTCTGCAGAAAATCTCCAAACCAAAACGGAATAATAAAAAGAGGCATTTGCAAAAAAAACAAAAAAAAACAGGAAAGGGGAGGAAAACAAAAGGAAATCTCTTCTCTGTCGCCCAATCTTTCAATGGGATTCCAGTGGGATCAAGAGACCACCATTCCTTCGTGATATGTAGCAGAGCAAGGAGTCTTTGTACTTTTCGACTGCACTTGTGGAAATAAGGTGTTGTGGCCCTTCATCCTGCGACAGAAGAGACAGCAGAGGGAAAGGAGGAGGTTCAAGTCAGGCTCGTCGTTATCACACAGACTGACAGGCATAGCCAACAGCATGACACACAGATGGGAAGGGGGAACGGGAAAATCATAAAATTAGAAGTGTGTGTCAATCAAATCCAGAATAAGTGAGCTGGAGGTGTTATTTTTTTTTTTTAAGTCTGTAGAACAGTAGAACAGGCATCCGCACTGTGATCCAAACAAAGACCCTTTATAGGGAGTTAAAAAACGGATACCTGGTGGGCTCTTTTGGTCCTGTTTGAGTTATTGTTACAACAGAATCTCAGGGGGAAAAAAAAAAAATCATAAATAAAGCCACTACCCAGGATGCGTTTATGTTTTTTTCATGTGACAAATCCTATAATGTTTATGCTAAATTTCACCCACAATCTCTGGCCCCTTGTTATGTTTGCTTGACCAAACAAATAAGACATTCTACTGTTCAAAATTATTTATTTTGACCAACACCTGATTGGCTATGTTCACCGAATCAGTGCACAAAATCAATTCTGTGTTTTGGTGATTCCTAACAAAAAAAAAACATACCAAATTAATGTGAATTTATGGCCTTACAGTATGTCTAGAATGTGGGAAATGGATACATACGCATTCCAAGATCTTTACATCCTGCTTGTAACGATGGGTAGTTAGCTCACAGTGTCATATTTTACATTCAAATCTGCATTAGTTAAATTTTTAGCCCAAATTGAGACGCTCAAAATTATCAAAAAATCTGAACAAATGTAAGGTCGATCATTTTTCTGTCTTTATGTTGAAACACAGTCAAAACAGGAAGGTTCTAGGTTAACATTGGAATTATTGATTGACAGTAAGGTTGCAGCTATCGGATAGTTTGGTAATCGAGTGTTCTACCAAAAACTGTCGATTAATCGAGTACTGTATTTTCCGGACTATAAGTTGCACTTTTTTTTATAGGTTGGCTGTTCCTGCAACTTATACTCCAGAGTGACTTATAAATGAAAAAATATATATATAATTTCATAGACAGCCACTGCACCTTACTCCTTAACAATTCAATATTTAAACAGTAGACGTTAGCTTACAAAGACAACTGAGAATCGAGTAATCAAGCAGCAGAGAGAAAGTTTGGATTAAGTGAGAAACTTGTTCAGGACTGACGTAAAGTGGAGGCTACTCTTTTTGCGATGACAAAAACAAAACAGTTACTGTACTTAAAACTGAAGTTAATTACGATGGGTGAATGGTCCCGTGTTATAGCGCCCTACAGCCGATCTTCAAACCTCTATCCCGGTTAGTCGGAAGACATATTACATTTGTCTGATATGGTCAGATTGTTGCCATACTCACAACTTACTAAGAACCCTACAAATTCGCAGTCAACCATTATTTTTCACAGTTGAAAGATTTCTACTTCGATGGGTGAATGGTCCCGTGTTATAGCGCCCTACATCCGATCTTCAAACCTCTATCCCGATTCGTCGGAAAACACATTACATTTGTGAAATGTGGTCAGATTGTTGCCATACTCACAACATACTAAGAACCCTACAAATTCGCAGTCAACCATTTTTTTTCACAGCTGAAAAATTTCTACTTTGATGGGTGAATGGTCCCGAGATATAGCACCCTACATCCGATCTTCAAACCTCTATCCCGATTCGTCGGAAAACACATTACATTTGTGAAATGTGGTCAGATTGTTGCCATACTCACAACATACTAAGAACCCTACAAATTCGCATTATTTTTCACAGCTGAAAGATTTCTACTTATCTATGTTTATTTGCGTATACCGAATGATTAAACACCGAAGCGAAGAAATACAGTTCATAAAAGGACTGCGATGGCAGCACACCTCAAACAGGAGCCAGCTTTTCTTGGAATCCCATGATAAAACAGCTTTCCCTTTGCCTTTGTATTGACGCATTATGGCTAAATGTGTCCACGCGGTGGAGATTTGAAAAAAAAAAAAGAGTGGTTTACACCCTATCATCTCTAATATGTTGTGAGCTATGATGTGGGTGAAGAAAGGCTCCGATATCACAGCAAATTGCTCCCGGGGAGCGAACATGAAAGGCTCTGATTCGCCAATGCGAACCCGCAGCCAGACGCTCTTTGTTCTACCTTTCGCCTCCTGTAAATGAGCTTGTTATCGTTTCATAATAGATCTGCTTTTTAGATGTCAGGGCACAGATTCGAACTTATTTCCCTGTGTTAGCCAAATGGAGACGGGCCATTAGCGGGATACAAACAGTCAACCAGTTCTGATTATGGATCGTGATTTACAAGCCATGAGTGATTCTTGCTGGATGTCAGCTACAGCAGAAGAACATTGGCTTGTAATGGAGGTTTATTTTATTCTCCGGGCTAACAGCTTCTACGGACGGCAGTAGATAACTTTTTCATACTTTTTTTGGACAGTGAAAAACTACAAAGTTGAAAGCTCCCTGAATTAGGAATCCAAACTAATCATTAATCTTGCATGAACCTTTATGGTGTCAGACTGCATTAAGCTAGCATCAAAAAGTTGAAATGTTTTGTGTTTTTACAATTCAAACATTCTTACTTTTGTTTGTTTTGTCGACTCTCGGAAAGTAATCACAATCCGAAACGGTACTACAGCCTGCAATCTTATGTTTTATTGATGTATTTTATTTATTGTAAATTAACGTTAGCTAGTAAGGTAAAGCTACTGTTCATGACAATACAAAGGAATTACCTTAAACCTGGTTACTACACATTCTGTTCGCACATTTTTCATGTTTTTGGCATAAATGTTGCTTCTGTTCACATATATTTCTCGGTTAGCATACATGTTATTAATACACTGTGTAAGTCAAACTGTGACACTCTTTTTTTTATGGTTTGGCTAGTCCTGCCACTTGTACCTCGGAGCGACTTATATGTTGTTGTTTTTTACACTAATAGCCACAAGAGGGTGCCCTAGGTTTGTGTATCAGTACTCCTGTCACTCCAGTAAAAATGTACAATCTCGACATCAACTTAAAAGGCAACCGATAAAGAAAGACGGAACACAAATGTTCTGCAGATTGCAAGTAGTAAAAATATACAGCCGAAAACGGCAATCGAGCAGCTGAAAACAAGTTTGGACTGAACTAGAAACTTATGGCGAAAATCGGAGGATTACAGCATTGAAGAAAACAGAAAAAGCTATTTGCGGGCTAAAAGCAAGATGGCCACAGCTACAGGAACAAGTTCAGAAATGGGTGCTTGGAAAAAACAGGCTGCCCGGGAGAGCCTTGTCAACAGTGCAGTTACGTCTCGGCGCTCAGGTGTAGTTGCCAGGATGATGAATAAAATGGTGGGGCCTTTTGGTGTTGCCACTTAGTGCAACGCAACCGCCTCTCTATGAGAGCATGGATAACATTGTCGCAAAAACTGCCAGCAGACCTCTAAGCTACGCTTACTCGAGTTGGCCGAGTTATTAAGTGACAGCAAGGACGAATTCAATGCATTTGATAGTGAGACAGAGTTTGATAAACTAGTTATGTTGCTTAGACAACAGTTTTTTGAAACTAGACACCTATTTAACCTGTTGTGGTTAGCGCGCAGGCCTCACAGCTAGGAGACCCGAGTTCGATTCCACCCTCGGCCATCTCTGTGTGGAGTTTGCATGTTCTTTCCGTGCATGCGTAGGTTTTCTGCGGGGACTCCGGTTTCCTCCCACATTCCAAAAACATGCTAGGTTAATTAGCGACTCCAAATTGTCCATAGGTATGAATGTGAGTGTGAATGGTTGTTTGTCTATATGTGCCCTGTGATTGGTTGGCCACCAGTCCAGGGTGTACCCAGCCTGTCGCCGGAAGACTGCTGGGATAGGCTCCAGCACGCTACGCGGTAGAAAATAAATGAATGACTTTCTAGCCGGTGAGAAAAAGGTCGATAAATAAGGTGAGAATTACCATTGAATTGAAAAAAACAACTCTTATACTAGCAAAACATAACGGTTGTGTATATGCAGACCTCTACTTGTCCCTTGCCACTGCCATCTTTGTTAACAATCAAGTCAAAATTCAAGTAAAAGTGACCGGAACGGAGTCATTGGATTTCCACTATTCCTTATGTACTAACCAATTCGGTTAGTACTCTAACCGATGTATCCAAGGTTTCCGCGTTTGTTTTTTTTTTTAGCACACAGTAACAATGATCTGCCCCGTCCTTGTACTTTCTTA
The DNA here is from genome assembly GCF_030265055.1 of Doryrhamphus excisus. NCBI lineage: Eukaryota > Metazoa > Chordata > Actinopteri > Syngnathiformes > Syngnathidae > Doryrhamphus > Doryrhamphus excisus. The sequence goes on along the minus strand of NC_080477.1, from coordinate 19,152,063 downwards.
CAGAATTATTCATTTCACTTAGCCGCCTTTGTAGTCTCCATAAAAGGCTCCTAGAAAGTTAAGAGGGCACCACCACAAAGGCGCTCCACCGATCCAGACAGCCCCATGGGGTCCAGTGGCGAGACAAAAGGAAAGGGACAGTCACCTGCCTTTTTGGCCTTTGAGAGAACACACTTGATGGAATTGACTTTGTCTTATCGAGTCTTGGCCTGGCGAGATTGGGAACTTGCAAAGAAAGGACCTTTTTCACTGCTAATCTGACGACAAACAACTTTATCCTTTTAAACATGAGATGTGTCCAGTATGAGGGCGATAGTTTTGGGGGTGAGGCGGTGCCGCTAGCTGTTCCCGTTGTCGGAGTGTAATTGGTTTGCAGCCTCATAAATAAATAAATGAGAAGTGATTCCGGTGTTAGGCAAACAAAACAATCTCGTGCAGATGGAATCCGCGGAGAAGTGGAGTGTCAACATTTGCTCTCGGCGTTCCAAACGTCGGGAAATTTTAATTGGCCGCTCAAACACCGGGGTCATTTGGACCCGACTCGCCGGCCAATAGCTACTTGTGAAGAAAAAGGTCCTTTTTGCAAAAACTTTCATACAAAACAGCGATAAGAGTTTACATTAACACACCATAAAATAACTCCACAGGAGAAAGTGAAAGCATCACAAGGGCACAGCAAACAGCAGCACAGAAAGGATGAAAGGTCACTTTTAGGAATAGTGCACCAAACCAAGTACCAGCCAAAGAAAGTCATCAATTTGTACTGCACTCCACAAGCCGCCGTTGGACTGAATACAGAACCCTACCCATCATGCAACCAACATGACGTCATCCCAAAATAAAATGACACCATGGCTCCAACTTACTGCTGCGGAGACACTTTGGCGTCGGGCGAGAGGGGTGCGGCTATAGCGGGAGCAAGGCCACTTCACACTGTGAAGACCCGGGGGTTGCCGGTTTGGTGGAAAAGAAGGAGACACACAAGTGGTGGGGATTGTCCTCATGTCACAAAAATCAGTGCATCATCGTCAAATGATGCTGTTATTGCTTTTGTACCGTAATGATTTGGGTAAACAAAGAATTGACATGTTCAACAAAAATAACAAGTAATTATCAACACGCCACAATAGAATGTCATTTCTTACGTCTCTTTGTGATTGCGGTTGCATTCTGAAAGGCTGAATTGATGTGCCCCCCCCCACACCCACCCTTTTCAAATGCACAAAGATAACCCTTAAGGCAGAAATGCATATTTCAAAAACCCTCCTGTCTACAGTAATTGGATTTGCCTTGCATTGTTTGTGATGAGGTCGGCCACACACAGTGACGGCTGCTATTTTTTTTTTTTTTTTTTGCATTAAGTTTATCATTTTCAGCACAGAAACACAATTTCCAAGTAACTCTTTCCTGGAAGAAGACAGCACTGCTTGATCATTGTTTTCTTTAAATTCAAATTTCACCAACCCAAATTAAGTATTAGAGAGGAATGAATTGGGCCTTGGAAGTTATCAACATATGAAAGTTTTGTTTTTTTTTCCGACCAAAGAGAGTTCGCTCCCGTTAGAATAAAATAAAAACAAGACATTTTCAAACCGGGTTCTATCAAGGTTAAAGTGGGGAATTTTGTACTATGTGTTTGTTAAGTGCAGGGGTCTCAAACACGCGGCCCGCAGGACACTAGTTTGAGGCCCCGTGCAAGTTTGATATGGATGCTGTATGGTATCATGTACCCAGAAAAAATTATTACGTTTGATTAATGTTCATGTTAAAGGTTGAATAACTGTTAATAGTTATCCTCCCTATCCGTGTGGAAGTGGTAAGTTTTTGGCTTTTTAAGTTTAAAGGAAATAACTTGAAGGCTACCGTTTCGGTCGCTCGCTCTCTAGTTTGCGAGTTAGCATGTGTCTCAAGACCCTGCAGTTGCGCAATATGTTGTAAATAAAAAGAGTATAAATGTGACTATAGTCGTGTTTTGTCATGTCTACAGGGCTCTAATAATGCTTTGTTCATTTTAATCTGAAAAAAAATAATTTGTCTACCCACCAACTATATGTGGTTTCTTAATTAATTATTTGCTGTTTTATTATTATTATATTTATTTATTACTGATTGATTGATTTTCTTTATTCTTGATTTTTTTATTTATTTTTCATCTTATTTTGTGTAGAAAAATAAAAAGTAAGATATTTGAGAACAGTGGAATGTTTTATCAGAGCTTTTCTTGTAGAAAATTGGAACCAAAGCAAAGTTTTTTCATTTTTCAATTTTTAATAAATGGGTTTTTTTTTGTTTTTTTTTGATGCGGCCCAGTCTCACCCAGACCTTAGCTCCAGCGGCCCCTAAGTAAATTGAGTTTGAGACCCCTGGTTAAGTGGAAGGCAAGGTGTCCTATTGGTGGCAAGACACAAAATTATGGACTATATGTTTATTAGATACAAGCAAAAAAAAAAAGGTTGGACACGTCAGTATTTAGGATGCAAACGTTTCAACCAGTTGTCTATTTGAGGTAATAAACTGACTCAACTACTGTACCTTTGTGTTATTTAATTTCATAGACTCGTCAAATCTCTTAATGATTCTAATGTAAAACCATCCTGGTTCTACAGCACCATGGTCAGTGGTCCTCGAGGCAGACTTTCAACCCTTTCAACCGTTTTATTCGATCCCCAGCGCCGCCTCCAGTGGTCAGGTAATTATGCACAGCTGGGTATTGATGATGTCATCAATTTTGCAATGGAGCATCCCGCAGTAAATAATGGGAAACTCCAAATCCCTCACATACGACAATTCTCTCGATTAGGGGGGAGGGGGGGGCAACCCGATAAGCTCCCGTGAAGCTGGTAATGTGTAATATCGTAACAGGAAAATTGACCCGATGTCAAAACACGTTCAGTCCCACACACAGGGACAAAGTGGGAATATATTTTTCTATTCAGCTTCAGCCTTTTGTACTACAACAACAAAGCAAAGTCATCACCTTGCGCTACGTGAGTCCTCATACCTTCATCCAGACTGCAGACCAGTCAGTAAGGTCGGTTGGCGTCCTTTGGCCGCTTTAGCTGCACCTTCAGCCTCTTCATGCCTATTTGAAAGCCGTTCATGGCCTGGATGGCAGCTTGGGCGCTGGATGGGTTATCAAAACTCACAAAGCCTGAGACCAGAACACAGATGGGGGGCGGGGACAAAGGAGAAAAGGACAAGGAAAGAGTGACGGGAGGAAGAGCAGGGAAGACAAGTGTTTGAATGGAGGACCCTTTTAACTCGCAACAATGAGACAAAAGCTCTTTGTTTTCTCTTTTCCACATATTAATTGAAAATCTCAGCATTAGGAAAAGATTACATACAATTGAACAAAGGCTAATAAGGCGGCTAATACAATCAAAGGCTATTAGAAACTCAAAGCTGAACGGGAACAGAGAACCAGACAACAGAAAAAAAAATTATACCGCCGATTTGCGCTTCAAATTCCTTGGCTGCACCCTATTCATTTTTTAAAAAAAGTATATAAATTCAGTTTGCTTCAATAAACAACCTACTATAACTTTAGGGCGGGGGTCGGCAACCCGTAGATCTTTAGCACCGCCCTAGTGGCTCCCTGAAATTTTTCTGAAAAATGTTTGAAAATGGAAAAATAAGTTGTTTCTTTGAATAATCAAAATAAAAATGACATAAAAAATCGGATTAATTTCATCAAAGCAATGAAAAATAATATATTAATATTGTAATGAATTTGAACTTGAGGGGGCATCGTACAACAAAATAGTCACGTGGTGCGTCATTCCTACAGGAAGCGCTGCAGGGCAAATAAACATTTAATCATGAAGGCTCATTATGTATTTGTAGCCAACTTAGTCATTTATTTTTAGTTTTTTTGGTCCAATATGGCTCTTTCAAAATTTTGGGTTGCCGACCCCTGCTTTAGGGTATTTTGCCGACTCGCTACAAAATTTGGCACACACATTTAAGGGACTGATTACCACAATATGAGCAAGATTGGTCTGTATTTGATGGACTTAACAACTAATTGGCCATAAGTAATTGACCGTTAGTGAAATAATAATAAAACTTTCATAACCATGTCCACGACATGAATGCCCACGTACTAGCTTAATAAATATTATGCCTGTTTTGTTTTTATTGGCATTTTGGAGCCTGAAAACACTAAGATTTATAAACTGGTATTAAAAGTACGGGTTTTGGAAAAACTGTGTGTCAATGCCAAGCTTCCCGATTTCCCGAAAATGTAGGTGCAACCTTTATTTTGGGGTTTTACATTGAAATAAAACCCACGGGACGCTTGGTCACGCACAAGCACTTAATATATAATTGATTCATTGTGAGTGTGATTGTAATTCACAATTTACTAGAGCACACATATATAATGTCCGCCACCCGGGCCCTTGGGGAAATCAGGGGGGGCATCTGTGTAGTGTACCACAGCAACCAGAAAGAGGTGCATCACTTCCACTACTACATGAATATTACGCGTTAGTCTTACTTTTTGGGGTGTACCAAGATCTCGCGAGATTAAAAGGTGACACACCGACCTGCTTATACGTATTACAGTTTTCTGGGCATCCGGTTGGGACAAGATCCGATCCGTGGGTGCTCGGGGGTCGCTAGGGTTGCCGGATGTAGATGCCTGCAGCACTGAGTTATCAACCCGGGTGTCGAGGCGCAATGAGAGCACAGGTTTCCACACCGGGACTCCACGCCTGCTCTTCTTATCAGACACCGCCGTGATTGACGGCCCGAATTTTCCGCCTGCCAGCTGATTTCATCACACGGCTATGGGTCCAATTTAATTTGGGGGTAGAGGGCAGGCTTTTGTCAGTACGGATGAGATAAGGCTGCTGCTTTTACAAACCCTTTAAACAAACGGAGCAGGCAAGGACCTGTCAGTTGGCAGTGATCCCCCCCCCAACACCATCCCAACACCACCCTGTACTTCCTCCCAACACACTCCTGATCCTACCAACTGGATTTAATGAATCGCCATACCTCATATTTACATCCTCGTGCCAAGAAGCGGTGATAGGAAGTCAGAGTTTGGGGAGAGGTGGAGAGGACTGCAAGTTTACCACAAACTTTATGAATATTATTTAATTGGTTGTTTTCCAAGTTTCGGGGCAGATTTTTGGTGCATGTGGGTGGGTGGTTGGGGGATCTCTGAAAGGCGTCAGCATATCAGGTTGCTGCATAGTCAAATTTTTAGACACAACCGGCACAGTTTAACATGAATGTGCAATATAAAACAATATATATATTAATTCATTCATTTTATCCTCACGAGTGTTGCAGGGGTTGCTGGAGCCTATCCCAGCTGTCTTAGGGCGAGCGGCGGGGTACACCCTGGACTGGTGGCCAGCCAATCACAGGGCACATATAGACAAACAACCATTCACACTCACATTCATACCTATGGACAATTTGGAGTCGCTAATTAACCTAGCATGTTTTTGGAATGTGGGAGGAAACAGAGAGAACACGGGGGAGATGCCCGAGGGTGGAATCAAACTCAGGTCTCTTAGCTGCGCTAACCACTTTTCCAAAAGAGTCCTGATGGACGAGTTGAAAAAATGTTGATGCTGGAATGGTTTGAACCGTGTGAAAACCGTGGGATGAGATAGCAAATAAAAACCGGCGTAATTTGAAGTGTAAATATATCATAATACACCCAAAGGTGGAGGTTCAAACAAGCAACTGGACACCCTGGATTGGTCGCCAGTCAATCACAGGGCACATATAGACAAACAACCATTCACACTCACATTCATACCTATGGACAATTTGGAGTCGCTAATTAACCTAGCATGTTTTTGGAATGTGGGAGGAAACCCACGCATGCACGGGAAGAACATGCAAATTACACAGAGATGGCCGAGGGTGGAATCGAACTCGGGTCTCTTAGCTGTGAAGTCCACTCTTCCACCATTCATAAATTCATTCATTCATTCATTCATTCATTCATTCATTCATTTTCTACCGCTTTTCCACACGAGGGTCGCGGGGGAAGCTGTAGCCTATCCCAGCTGTCTTTGGGCGAGAGGCGGGGTACACCCTGGACTGGTCGCCAGCCAATCACAGGGCACATATAGACAAACAACCATTCACACTCACATTCATACTTATGGACAATTTGGAGTCGCCAATTAACCTAGCATGTTTTTGGAATGTAAGAGGAAACCCACACATGCACAGGGAGAACATGCGTGGCCGAGGGATGGAATCGAACTTGGGTCTCCTAGCTGTGAGGTCTGCACACTAACCACTCATCCACCATGCAGCCCTATGGGTCGATGTGAGATGTGTAAATTAATGTAAATTGTACAAAAAAATAAAATTAATTACATAATTTTGCCGGCTTCAATATATCGCCATGTGCATGCGCGTCTGTTTTCCTCGTCTCCCGAGTTCAAACTCTGTGCATTGTTTTCAGCACCATGGCGAATTTTGTTACATAGAACAATGGCATGAACGGTGTGAGCCCCTTTATTTTAGTAATGCAGTGTCTTTGTCTTAGTGGGCGGAGGTTAGCAGGACTGGTAGCAGAGTGTAACATAGACATTAAATTCATTAATTACAATATATAGTTTTAAATATTACATTGTAATTTTTGTCTCGTAGATTCAATCTCGTGTATGGCCTCGAATGCCTCGTGACACCCCAACATCTTGAGCAGTACCTCAATTCACTTGTAAGGTAGTGTTTTATTTAAAACCTTCATTTACACGTTCTAGTATCTCCATTGTCACACATATGTAGTATTTTTCATAATAGCCCATCATGTTAACACAACGGCCTTTAAGCTTCAGCACACTTACATTAATTATTCTTGAATACCTTTTTTTTCCTTTTATACCAGGAATGTATGCCATCTTCTGTCTACTTTGGTAATGTCTTACAAAAAGAGCCTCCAGGCTACTGCTATTAAAAGAAAAGAAACCTTCAGAAAGAATAATGCGCTCACTTTGTTTTGATTTTTTTTTTTTTTTTTTTTCAAGTCGTGAGTTTAAATACATGCTTCGGAGCCCGCCCCCGTTTTACTTCGTCTGCCATGGGGTGACGGACAGAAAGAGAGAGGATGAATGTAGGGGGGGTAGGGTGGAAGAGCGCCTCCCTCCCTCATAGACAGGCGTGTAGAAGAGGAGTTGAAAGAAAGCCAATGCCGGCAGTCTTTCTGGCTTCTCTCCTGGGTGCTGCTGTCCAACTGAATCAACAGCAAGGTCCACACCAGTCTATTATTATCTCTTTAAGCTCATGGATTCCACCTGCACCGCCTCCACCCTGATGAACTGGTCTGCTGTGTGGGAGATCAGGGAAGGAGGAGGGACGGTGGAATGCTGCTGGCTTTAATTAGCGTGGTCTATCTTGGGTAGAGCAGTGGATATGGATGTTGATTGCAATAGAAGAGATGTCAATAATGCAGTAATTTTATCTTAAATTACAATTTTGCCGACTTACAAGATGCAACCTAGGTGGGACTGAAAGGGTCTAGCGCAGGGGTCTCAAACTCAATTTACTTGGGGGCCACTGGAGCTAGGGTCTGGGCAAGGCTGGGCCGCATCAGGTTTTCCAAAAAAAAAAAACCACACATTTATTAAAAACAGAAAAATATACAAACTTTTTTAGTGCTTTGGTTCCGATTTTCTACAAGAAAAGCTCTGATAAAACATTCCACTGTTCTCAAATATCTTAATTTTTATTTTTCTGCACAAAATAATATGAAAAATAAACAAACAAATCAGGAATAAAGGAAATCAATCAGTAATAAATAAATATAATAATAATAATGAAACGGCAAATAATTTAAAATTAACCTCCTCTCTCTCTCTCTCGCCCGAAGACAGCTGGGATAGGCTCCAGCACCCCTCGCGACCCTCGTGAGGATAAGCGGTAAAAAATTAATGAATGAATGAATCATATTGTACCATATATTTACATATATATTTTTATATTCAGTATGGGAGAACTGCATTTCTTTGTGACTTCATTATATGCAGTTTGCTGGCCCATTCTGACTCTTTAATTGTACTTTTCCAAAAATTCTCGTCAAAATCTCCTCTCGTCTGGTTCTCGTAGACCCAATATCGTGTATCGTCCCGTCTTGTGAGTTGGGTGTCACATGACACCTCTAGTATTCTAGTAAAACCTTGTTTATTGTGGTTATGTGGTTTCAGATCTGACTGTGATAAGTTGTAATATTAAATTGAATGTTTTCGTATAGTCGCAGCATAGAAAACCTGGTTGGGACCATCTAAATGCAGTTTTTAACATTATTAGTGCCATCTATACAGGAACTACCATCCCTATAATCACATTTACACCCATGATACCCAATGTAGCGGACATCTTGTTGTTTACAGGAGCAGAGTAAGTACCGTACAGGAAGTGACATCAGGGATTCAGAGTTGAGGTTCATCCTGCCATGGTCGTACCAATAGGTTGTGTTTTTATTCAGAATTATTGTGTCCGTTTTGGTATAATTAAAACCTGCAAAAAAGCTTGTCGTTCTGTTCCGGCAATCAAGTCTGGTATTTGTGTGTCTCACCAAGAAATATAATATGCCTTATGCCTAACATAGCCTCCATACGATATTTTTAGAAATTAACGCTAATATTAATTTTATTAAAGAGCCGTTTAATAGCTAATGCATGTTCAATATTTACAATCTAACAAACGCCACTTGTGCATCAGCAAATATATCTTTATGGCGTTACCATGGTGATTTTGAAATGATGTGACACATTATTATTATTATTGTTGTTTAAGTGCTGATCTCTCCCTCCCCCTACTGCTGTTTGATGAAAGGCTCTGTCTCTTTCCTCACCCCCCCCCCCCTTTTTTTCCTGAGTGGCATGAAACACCACCTTTAAAATGTTAATTGCAGCTTGATTAGGATAGACACTGGCAATTAAAAAGAAAAAGCAAACCCAAACACTAATTGCAGGAGAGGAAACAAGGGGCGTGATAAGATTTCAAAACACACGCCATTGCCATGGCTTGAGTTAGAAAGAGTACACACACCCACACACACACACACACACACACACACACACTCGCCCCCTCCCTGCTGTCACCATCTCCACTTTAACTCACCAAAACATTTGCTCTGATTGGTGGCTCTGTCCACGAAGACCTTCGCAGAGATGACGTTGCCGAAAGGGAGGAACATTTGCATTAGCTCGGCGTCACCGAATTCCTGGGGCAGGTGATAAATAAACAGGTTGCAACCCTCTGGCCCTGGTGAAGAGAAGCGATGCAAAGAGGTTATGGTTCCACATAAACAAGAAGCTCTCTCTGACTGATAAACATCATAAAAACAGCAATGAGAGTTGGGCCAGAAAAGTGATGGTCATTCATCCGACAACGTAATTAAAACATACGTTGATAGTGATTAAGTGCTATTTTTTTCATGATTTACTTTTATCGGCGACTCCGGCTGTAGGAAACCTCCTGATTTGTTAATAACTCCAATAATAATCCAATAATGATTCAACTGTCCGAGCATCCAGCAGCTTAATCTACGTTTGTGTGAAACTGAACATACTATACACAACATTAAGAGTCTTGCTGGAAGTTAAGTTGACAGTTCGTGTTTTTAGCTCAACGGCTAGCGCTCTCAACTATCATTCTGCTATCATTTGACCCCAGGGCAGAACGCAGAGCTGGCTGAACCAGGAAGGTTGCACATGATCATGTAGCGCTTCCTTAGTCAGCAAACACATTGAAACTGCATCAACGATGCCTCTGCTGGTCATTTTTAGCTCAACAGCTAGCGCTCTCGACTATCATTCTGCAGACCTTGGTTTGACCCCAGGGCAGAACGCAGAGCTGGCTGAACCAGGAAGATTGCACATGATCATGTAGCGCTTCCTTAGTCAGCAAACACATTGAAACTGCATCAACGATGCCTCTGCTGGTCGTTTTTAGCTCAACGGCTAGCGCTCTTGACTATCATTCTGCAGATCTCGGTTTGAGCTTAGGGCAGAACGCAGAGCTGGCTGAACCAGGAAGGTTGCACATGATCATGTAGCGCTTCCTTAGTCAGCAAACACATTGAAACTGCATCAACAATGCCTCTGCTAGTCGTTTTTAGCTCAACGACTAGCGCTCTCGAATATCATTCTGCAGGCCTTGGTTTGACATTAGGGCAGAACGCAGCGCTGGCTGAACCAGGATGGTTGCACATGATCATGTAGCGCTTCCTTAGTCAGCAAACACATTGAAACTGCATCAACAATGCCTCTGCTGGTCGTTTTTAGCTCAACGGCTAGCGTTCTCAACTATCATTCTGCAGATCTCGGTTTGAGCTTAGGGCAGAACGCAGAGCTGGCTGAATCAGGAAGGTTGCACATGATCATGTAGCGCTTCCTTAGTCAGCAAACACATTGAAACTGCATCAACAATGCCTCTGCTGGTCGTTGCCAAGTATTGCACTCCAGTTTGCGTTACTTCCTTCAAAGCTCAGTTAGTCACCAATAACATTACGATGTCCACGTGATATGAATGGATTCTGTATTCATACAATTCCGGGTTCCGGTTCTGGCATGCAATTCCCCTGCTTTGGTAACGCTTCATTTCATTCATCGTTCCAATATGGAATATTCATGTAGCTCTAAAATGTCTCCAACATACAATCATACAGATGAATAATTGAGACGTGAGAAACATTGTCAAAAAGAGTAATTTAGCGTCAGCGTACATCCAGTGTACATGTGATGCCAGGGCCCCGCTTGAGTGAGCGCTCTTACTCTAGGAATGGCGCTAAATGATTATGCGTGCCGATAATTAATCTGATGAATATTTATAACCACTTAAACACATTGTAATGGACTGATTAAGCAGTCCGAGTTTGAATTACTGCGCTTGTTGAATAATGACAGAGTAACTTTTCGTTTCGACGTTAATGTTCTTTAAATGCGGAGCCGTTTTTTTTTTTTTTCGCTTCTCTTTCCCTTGTGTTGCTAATTCAAAACAGCGCAGCAATATGAGAATAGAACACGGTAATTATCACCTTTTTATCTTGGGTGGTTCGCTCGCTCTTACCTTCCCTTTGTTGCTGGGGGATGATGGTCGGTTGCTGTGGGAACGCTTGGCTGATTGGCGCATAGGCGGCTGGGTAGGCTGCTGTTACGAAAGGGGAGGGGGGGACAGATAAAGCAAGAACAAGCGGGGGAATTTCTCACATGTGCATTTTTTTTTTTATACTGGATGCAACAAAATAAGTGCGAGGAAAGACGTTGTATGTTAATGAGACGGCGGTGAGGAAGTCGTTTCTGGTGTTATGGCTATGACAAGTCGGCTCTTTGTGTATTTTTGGAATGACAACACTATTTTTTGTGTGTGATGGTGTAGAATCAAGTCAAAAATCCTTTGCAAATCCTAATGTAAAGCAGCCTAATCCCGGTTGTAATTACAGCTATCTTTACTTGTCATAGTGTGACAAACACAGAGAGAGAGAGAGAAGCGCAGATGGAGTGAACGAGTAACGACAGGAGGATGGCCGACAGACGGATCACCTGCGTAGTGTTGGACGCCGGCATAAGCCTGCTGGAGAGGGTCGGCCACCGTCGGACTCTGTGCTGCAAGAGAGGCAGGGGCAGGTGGGGAAACAAAGAGGGTATGGAGAATGGTCAAGAGAGGATCTGTTTTTCCACTCGGGCAGTACAGATGGTTCCATGCGGTTCAGACTGTGAAAGAGTACCAAGATATAAACTGATGAGTACCCTACCACGGTGCCATATGGGACAACTACATCAAGGGTGGAGCTAGACACGTTGCAGTCTGTCGAGGGTGTTTACATGACCGACTTTTATTTGTTTTTTTTTTTTCCGATGAACATTTTCAACTCAGCGGTTTTGACAGAACGAGCCGGGCTATTTATTGCAATGCGGTATCGCACGTCGAGTCTCATGTCACTGTCGCAACTATTGCCAAACCCGCCTACAAACCTCATGCCGACATGCAAAGCGGTTACCGTTCCAAACTTTACCCGTGGCGAGCCGAAAGTCAATGGCAGCGCTTTGTGGCAATCTGGCGAAATTGACTGCTGGGACCCATCAGAGGGGGAGGGGGGTGCAAGATCGTACCGAGAGTTGGCGGATATTCGGGTTGTCATCTCCCTCAGTTCTTCAAAATTGCCTGTTCGACCCAGATGTTTGCATCAAATATTAATAAGGGTGCCAAACAAACCACTTTGTAGTTGATTACAATGGCCGCTCTCTTTGCATAATGCACACGCAGGGGAGTGGGAGTCCTGTCACTTCTCCAGGAATCATTCCCAGACAGCATCAAGGAGCCGAGGACAGGCTGACACACGTCAAATTAACCAGAATGGATTGAAGGATGAAATGATGGATTCATCATCATAGTGGGGTCGGCCGCTCAGAAATCTGCCAAAGTCTCAGCTGACTGGCCCCTGAAGCTTAAAACGCTTCAAATCAAAAAGACATGTCACCGGAGGGTAAAGTGGGGGAGGGGAAAGACCTCCTGTCAACTTTTAAAACGAAGCATGTGACACAACTCAACTTGTCACAGGAGACGTGTCGTTAATCAAGTGATGTTGTCATGGTTACAACGACAACAAATCGTTGCTGCAAACTCACCTGGGTATGGGTGGATGCCGTTGGTGTAGATGGGCTCTGATGTGGGCTGCCCGTTGCTTTGGGGGGCCAGGGCGCTGAATCCGTTGACTCCGATGGGGGTGGCTATGCTGGGGACGGCTGTCGCAGCGATGCCCGGGGGTGTGCTGGTGCCTGTAAATGTGAAAAGGAGAAATGTACAAAAATTAAAATCCAAAAATGGATTACTGTTTGTGTGTGTTTCAGCCATATTGTGGTTCATTTTTTTTAATATTAAAAATAAACATAAAAATAGCAAAATTAATGAAAATACAATAACAAAAAATATGAAAACCAAACTTGTTTGCCAAAACAACAGGCTTTTATTGCAGGTTTAAATGATCTCACAGCAGGCATATTGTAATAATAACTGAAGAAGCACCAACATAATCTACATTTTTTTGGTAATGGTAATGGTAATGGTTGCATCCCATAATCAGTTCACAGTTCCACATGTCCAAAAGGAGTAGGAAGAAGCAAAGCTTATTAAATCCTACCCCTCCATCTGGTACTTTTACAATCAGTAACTGTTACATTTGTTCACTTCCTGCTTTCCTAATATAATTTTTTAATTTAATTTAATTTAATTTAATTTAATTTAATTTAATTTAATTTAATTTAATTTAATTTAATTTAATTTAATTTAATTTAATTTAATTTAATTTAATTTAATTTAGGAGTTAGTATGTTCTCTGTAGGTGGCATAGTGAATTATCCTTACTGACCTTTTTTGCAGTACATTTAGTGAGTGAAGATTGCTTTTATAGTTATTACCCCATAATTCCACACATTAAGTAAGATTTGGTAGAACCAGTATTTTGGATCGGTATTTTGTAGAACCTGTTGGAAACTTGTACTGTATTTTCTTTTCAAGTATTCTAACCATTTTTTGTGGTGTTTTATGCACAAGTGCAAAAAAATTGTCTCATTTTCCAATGTTAGAGAATCCTTAAAAAAAAAAATTGAATTCAGATGTTGATCCGGATCACCTCTAAAATGTAATGAGTTCTTCCATATCCCATTTCTGGGAATTCCTGAAAATTTCATTGAATCCAAATGGGTAATTTGAATGTATATTTTTGAAGTCTCTAATGATGTTGAAGATCGTAAACAAGTTTTCTATGACATTACTACAAAAATATTAAATTTATAAAAAATGAATCTTACTGCCGTCGGTCCGGAACCCTTTCATCGTGATTAACGAAGGATTACGGCACATCGAAACCGCGTTCAGCTTCATATTTGTATTATTGGTGAATGAATCCCATCAAAATATCCTTCCACTAACAGTCCAAATCCCAATCAGATCATATAAAACCTGGAATAGCATCATTTAAGGAAATGGAAGAATGTTGGTGCATATTTGAAAATGGTAATCATCCACTGACCCAAATGTAAGACTTAAATATGAGAATATCGGCGAACATGCTTTGGATTTAGGATGCTGTATCTTCACTACTCATGCTTCATGGTGTCACCTTGTCGGCGGCCTTTTGTGCTGATGGATTTTTGTTATTTTTCTAATCCCAGGCGGAAGGACATTTAAGGCATTTGGGATTACGTTTCATAGGCGCTACCTGATATATGTAGGCCTTATGGATTACAAATGCTCCGTACGGCGTGGAGCCACTTTATTTAATACATTAGCGATGACCCTGCCTTTCAAGGCGGCCTGCCTACTTAGTGTCGAGCCGTCAAAGCCGTTCGTGACAACGGCCGAAAAGGTAAATCAGACCCAGGTCCGGGAATTATCGAGCGCAAATCTTTCTGCTCTTATATTTGCTAAGCCAAGGACTCTGCATCCAAAGTCATCAGGATTGGCGGCGTTCCCCGGATGACACTGTCACAGAGGCGTGGAGCGAGCGACTGACAGCAAGGCGGTGAGAGATAATGAGAGAGGGAGAGGTATAATGCGTCTGCCGATGAATGCGAGGGAATGCTGTACATGTCCTCACGTCAGGCCTCCTTCAACGCAAAGGCTTGGTTGGCTTCCTTGAGCCTTAAAAAATGTAACAAGGGCATATGGAGAAAGGCCGCAGATGAATTTGTTACAGCTGCTTGCAGTAAAAATGGCTGCCTCTATGTGTGCTGGAAATGCTTACAAATACTTCTATTTCTTTTTTAGTATATTCTGTTTTCAAGGTTTATAAAGTACTTACATTCTAGATGAAATATGTGTGGGGGTAGAACTCCGGTATATAATGTTTTAAACCCCCAAAAGTGGGTAGCATGTTCTTCTTCAGGAGGGTGTCGTCTATAGGTGGCGCTGTGTAGTTGACTGCCATTAAAATGTTGAATATGGCGATCCTGTCTGAGTATTACTGAGTATTACAGTAGTACTGCTGAGTATTACAGTTGGATTGTTACGTTTAAATGTTCTAATCTATTTAATTGTTTATATTTGTTGTTAAATGAAAAATGCTAATAGTTAGCTAGTTTGTATGTGGGATTTTCAATGTAAATTTCCATTGAGTTTAGCGCATTTCATTTATTCACAGATAATGTATTTTATTATTATTATGTAAGTCACAATTTAAACGCTTTATATCTGTATGTTTTACAAGGCTTCAAAGTAAAATGTTCTGAAGTGGAACTCGGACGGAGTCTTTATTGAGAATCTGTTATCTGTCAGTTAAGCTAGCAAGTATTAGCCGGAAGAGAAGCAAACACCTTTATCGACATTTTTTGTTCAATATTGTTGAGTTACTGGATTCCTGAAATTGTGATGAAACTTTCAATATAAGTACTTTATTTTTTTTTTTTTTCAAATAAAATGGATATGTAGGCTTTGTTCAAACAGCAGCCTTATGTCTGACATCCACTACTGTTCTGAAAAAAAAACTTTTCTCCAGCTCATCATTGTCTTTGGCCTACAGGAAAAAAGACAAAGTGTTATGAGCTACATTGAGACTCTAAAACAGGGGTCTCAAACATGCGGCCCGCGGGCCAAATGTGGCACACAGGACACTAGTTTGAGGCCCCCGCCTTGATATGAAAGTTTAATGTTAGTGCGGCCCGCACAAGTTTGATATGGATGCTGTATGGTATCATGTACCCAGAAAAAAATTAAATAAATAAATTTAAGTTTAAATAAATAAATTTTGTTTGAGACCCCTGCTCTAAAACCTTATCATCACGTTAGAAATCTAAAGGTAGTAATGGACCCACATCTGAACCTTAACAGCCACATTAAATCAATAACATCATCAGCTTTTTACCACCTAAAAAACATAGTAAAACTCAAGGTACGTAATAGTATCTAAGCCATATTTAGAGAGACTAATCCATGCCTTTGTCTCCAGCAGGCTAGACTACCGTAACAACCCCCATACCGGGGTCTGGAAATGAGCTTTAAACCAGCCTCAGCACATTCAGAATGCTGCTGCTCGAGTCCGGACTAGAACCAGAAAATATGACCATAGAAGTCCTGTGCTTAGATATCTGCACTGGCTTCCTATTTCAAGGTCTTGGGTCAAAGTACATATTTCACCAGCCACATGAACCATGTCAGGTCTGAGAAGTTTATGGTTAATGGTAATGGTTTTATTTCAGATTTCAGATTACAATTGAATGCATCACATAATCAGTTCACAGTTCCACATGTCCAAAAGGAGTAGGAAGAAGCAAAGCTTATTAAATCCTACCCCTCCACCTGGTACTTTTACAATCAGTAACTGTTACATTTGTTCACTTCCTGCTTTCTATAATACAGTTTAAGTTTTTTTTTTTTGTTTTTTTTTTAATTTTGTAATTTTTTGTACCCGTACCAAAGTATGAGGTGATATGACCATCCAATGACATAATGTGTACCATAGTAAGTGTCAATATAGTGATATATATAGCACATCATGACTGGTTCAAGACTCTTCATCCTTGTATTTAGCAAACATCAACTGCTTGTATTGTTTCTTGAATTGGCTCATC
The DNA here is from genome assembly GCF_030265055.1 of Doryrhamphus excisus. Taxonomy (NCBI): domain Eukaryota; kingdom Metazoa; phylum Chordata; class Actinopteri; order Syngnathiformes; family Syngnathidae; genus Doryrhamphus; species Doryrhamphus excisus. Next base: position 19,135,516 of record NC_080477.1, on the reverse strand, counting down.
GTTGTGCATTGTTTGAGGTCCTTACTCAAGTTTAGGTAGTGGTTTTCTGCGGGTACCCAGAATCAGGACTAAACATTGCGAGGCTACCAATATCTGGAACAGTCCACCAGAAGATATGTGACTATCCTCAATTCTGGAAATGGTCAAATCCAGGCTGAAGATGCTTCTATTCAACTGTGTATATGACAACCGAACGTATTTTATCTGTACTCTTCACGTCTTCATTGTATTCGTTTCTTTCGATATTTGGGTCAACGCCTCATAAAATTACCCTAATGTCAAAGCAGTACTTGAAGGTTACAATTGTATTATTTTGTGTAAATACATTTAATTTAACCTCAAAAGACATGCAAGAACCCTGAGAAGGTGTTCCAGTACACTGGTGACGAGGTACCCGTACCTGAGGATGGTGTCATGGGCGTGGCCACCAGGCCGTTGACATTGAAAGCTGCCATTTGCTGCATTTGCGCGGCAGCGATGGCCGCCATGGGGTTCAGGTAGGACCCTTGTGTTGCTGCCATCAGGGCTGCTTGCTGTTGCATCATCTGCTGTAGGATTAAAGATCAGCGGGGACGGGGCGGGAGGAGGATGGGGATGCGGAGGGGAGGAAGGACAGAGACAGAGACGGAGAGGAGGGTGAAATAGCCGCGGGAGCAGAACGTGTTTACGCTCACATCTCTGTTTACTTGGCCCACGCCTTGTTCTTTCTTGGACCGAGACGAGCTTGTTGTTGATGCCCCCCCCCCGCAGCATCATTTTGCAGCTACCCTGACGCTGGCCTCGTGTACCGCTATTGTACCGCCACGCCATCAATGCATGCGTTTATATATGCACTGTACATGCAATGCTGGGAGTGAGTGGAGAAAGATAGCGAGTGGGCGATTCTCACCTGTCAGGTTGAGTTGTTAACTACCTTGTGAGTGCAAAATCTCACAGACTTCTAACTCGGGCTGTGACTTTCATGTGTGAATATGAAGTCGTGGTGGTGGGGGGGCGGGCGGTATAGGTTCACACTTGTGACATGCTCTTTTTGATTCTGGAGTGTCAAGGAAAATTAGGGAAAATGTTGAAAAGGCAAGATGGGCTTACAGTGGAATTAGAATTAGGCACACAATTGTGTAATACAGGGGTTCCCAAACTGAGGATTGGGACCAAAATGAGTCATGAGACAGTAGTGTAAGGGTACATCATATTCATGGTTGACTATACGTACTGTATACAGTTTTTAAAAAATGATGATTCAAACCCAACCCAAAGGCTGGGCTGCACTCTATTGTGCACTCTATTTTAGAGTGGACACATGACTACGGGCGGTTACACCTCCTTTCCCTAACTTCACGTTTACCGTATAGAAACTCTGTATGCCACTATACCATATAATAAATATACTATGTACCGTTACACTTAGTTGTGGGTTAATTTTCAGAACCAATTTCACAGTAAAATCTGTTTTACTGATCATCAAGCAGGCACACAATTTATCAGTAAACACAATTGGGAAATCCTGCAGTTATGTACAGTATATATTACCATATAAGTATTCAAGGATAATAAAACACAATCAAAAACATTGTAGTATCATCATCTAAAATATACACTCACCAGCCACAACATTAGGTACACCTGCACAAAATGATACTGGAGCTGCAGTATACCAAAATATACAATATATATATTTAGTGTACCAAAATAGACATGGGAAGCATAATCAATTATTTGGTCAATAATTTGTTTGTTAATCGTGTCTTGAAGCAAGAGGCAAAATTGAGTGCATTGAGTTTTTGGAAATATTGAGTTATAATATTGAGTTATTGGAAATATAAGCATGGATTGTATGGCATAATTAAATCAATTTAAAGGCAATTTAAATAAAAATAAATCAATAATAAAATAAATACATAAATAATAAATACATAAATATATTTTTGTTAATTTATTAAATTGAATATAATGAAATATATTTAGTTATGGAGTATGATTTTGAATTGGACCTCCTAAATTCCAATGCCTTGTTATTTATTTCATGTTTAAATATTTTATTACGCAACCAATTCACATTTTAGAGTCATTCAATTGGCTTTCAGTTAATGGCACTGAAGCACATGTCATTTTTTGGTGACCTTTTTCAGCTTCATAACTGTGCCATCATTAAAAACATGTTCCTAATATGATGCAGTGCAGTTTTACCCCATTGCAGTCATGTTTTTCACCAAATAAGTCATACAGTTCTTGTATTGGGATCTCTTTTGGGCCACGTAGACCAAATGTTGTGTCCAATGAGTGTCTTATACAAATACAAAAAATACATTCCTGGTGGCAATCAAGTCAAAAATTAAAATGACACATATTTATTTGTTTGTTTGATTTTTTTTTTCAAGCTCACCGTCTCCTCCCCCGCCGGGCTGAGACTTACAGCGTGAGAGTAGGCGCCATAGGCCCCAAACTGGATGGTCATGGGACTGAAGATGCCTAGCTGACCCGCCATCTGGTGCATCCTACGAAGGGTCCTCTCCTTGTCCGTGTCTGCGAATTTGACCACCAGGCTGGACGAGGCCCCCTATAGGTAAGCGAGAGAAATTTCAGTTTTGCTCCTCACGTTCTTTACTACGCTGTTGACACTTGCAAAAAACACAATTTTTGTTGCAAAAAAAACCCAACGATGCAGCTAATTTGTAATCACGTTCTAATCTCGCGACTTCAGAACAGCTATTTTATTGTTTGCAGTTTAGATAAAATCACCAACTGTTTCCGAAAGGCTGGACTACTGCGTGATGAAGAGGACAGTACAAGCTCAAGGGCTACTTTGCAAAACTGACACCAAGAGTGACAACGAAAGAGAAAGGGACAAAGTGTGACGAAGGAACTGTGAGGCTGAAAAGTTTCTGGTAAGCTACTGTTTAACTAGCCGTATTACATTGATCTACTTAGAAGTTAAAAAAATATTTTTGTGTACTAAATATTTATGTGGGCACTTGATTTTGTGTGTACTTGCAAGACCGTATGAAAACCCGGGCAAAACTGGGGCATCTGGGAACTATTAGAATCTATACAGTTTTTTTTGTGTGTCTGATAACGCAAACTCGTGTATAGGTTCATGTAAATATATCAAGTATATCAAATCAAGGACAGGAAACACATTTTTCAAAAAGCGCTTCATTTTGACACAAAGATGGAGTCAAAGTTTTGCAAAGGAATCATTGACTTTGACTACATATCAGTGCTATTTAGTATTATTGTTATACTTTCAGGTTTAGTCGAATAGCTTCTCAAGACCTTCTTGACACACACTCACGTAGCACAACCAAAGCTACGGTACTGATAGAAACACACTGGAAGAAGCAGAAACCCAAAACATTGTTAAGCACAAGCTTAACTTTCACTTTTTAGAGGTGCTGTACGTACGTTTCGACTGTTGACTTTCATTTTGGGCTCTTCATACAATCTTCCTTGTCGATGTGGAGTCTGTATATGTTTTAATACATTCTGAAAACCTTTATGGTCGATGGAAACGTTGTCCAAAAAACCATGGAGAAACTCTAAAGTGAAGCAGTTGGTATGTAGCAATTTGAATTGAACATTTGGCGAGTTAGGTATTACATTTTTGGGCACATCTACAAAAAAAATGGATAAAAACGTATTAAATATGATTTTTAATACAGCATATAGATATTCCTAAAAACAATAACGGAACCCCTAATGAGCAAGCAAGCACCTTGGTGATGGAGACAAAGAAAAAACCCTGAAGTGGAAAAAGAACTTCTTTGAAACAAGTCCAATTGAGACAATGATATGACTTCCAAAGTTTTGACATGGATCAAATAAAGCAGTGGAACCGAATACGGACCCGTCATGAGCGTAGTTATTCAGCTGTCAGCATTAAATAGACGACAGTGATTGATGTGCACTTTTGCCAACTTTCCAACTCGAGCACGGAATTGTGATCTTAACCAGATCCCATAGGAGTTCCAGTCGCCCTGGAGGTGAAGCTTGCGGGTAATTAAATCTGACCATTCGGCATATGAAGGGCAAAGTATCGACTAATGGCTTCTCCTTATGGCAGATACAGTTCCGTATTGATGTCGGCGCTCTCCGAGTTTGCATCCAATTAAGTCATTTGAGAGACAGAGATTAGAGTCGGTTCCTCGTGTGACATCCAGGCGTCATGCGAGAGGGCGGAGGAGGTTGTCTCTTTGTGTGACAGAGCACCAAGACCTGGCTCCTGTTTAATTAAAAGCAATGTATGCTGGGAACGGGAGGACACAGGACGCCAAAGGAGGGAGCTTGGGTATTATTAGCAAGAGCATAAAAGCAAAGACGAGATCAGGGAGTTGGATTCTGTCCTTTGGTTTTCCTTTGTTTCTTGGGAGTGAAGTGCGAAGGGATACAAAGTGACCAGTGTTGCAGTCCAACTGTTTGTCACGTGTGAATGAGCGGAAATTGAGTATGAGAACTGGTTTCATCCCAACAAGAAGCAAGGAAGACTCAGAAGCAACAAGTCTTTGACACAGCCTTCCCAAAGTATTTACAGTATTTCAACCATACTTGGTATTTCTAAACAGGAAACACAATCCTCACTTTTCAGCAATCATTTTTGTATCTTCTAAAGGGAACATTCATTCATTCATTCATTCATTTTCTACCGCTTATCCTCACGAAGGTCGCGGGGGTGCTGGAGCCTATCCCAGCTGTCTACAAAAGGCGGGGTACACCCTGGACTAGTTATGCAAAGTGCAACTGGAAATTGCGTAATTGTGCGAGTGTGCATGGTGTGTTGAATAAAGACATTCAGTAGTTGAAAACAAGGCAAAGGCAAACGTCAACAAGCAGTTGTTATTCATTCATTCAATTTCTACCGCTTCCTCACAAGGGTGGCGGGGGGGGGGGGGGTGCTGGAGCCTATCCCAGCTGTCTTTTTGAGCGAGAGGCGTGGTACACCCTGGACTGGTCCTGTCCTGTACCTAGCATGTTTTTGGAATGTGGGAGGAAACCGGAGTACCCGGAGAAAACTCACGCATGCACGAGGAGAACATGCAAACTCCACACAGAGATGGTCGAGGGTGGGATTGAACTCAGGTCTCCTAGCTGTGAGGTCTGCGTGTGAACCACTCGTCCGCCGTGCAGCCCTAAAGGGAGTAATACTACAGAAATTAAGACTGTCTCGATCAGATATTGATATGGGATGTTGGTCTGATATCTGCAAAAAAAGTATTGGATTATATCGGCCTGCATCTAGAATCTCTGTTCGAGATTCCGCTTCAGCGCTTCTATACAGCAGCACTCGATAGAGCAGTGGCAGATGTGGCAGTGATTTTTATTACAGTCCAAAAAAAACCAAAACGCTTCAGCTGAGTGTAAAACTTGTCATGCACAAGGTGGCACTGGACAGTTAATACTGTATGATCAACCTCATTGCGCATTTGAAGATAAATAAACAAACTTTTGTCTATTGAATCGGACTGGACTGTCAGACAAACGGTGTGTCGGTCATGAACGAACGGGTCAAAAGAACTAGTTCTTTTTTGTGAACAAAATGAGGTCACCGGCCCTAAAATACCCGTTCAGTCTGTTCAATTTTTTTTTTTTTGATTGACTGGAGAGTCAGTTCACTGTTCCTTTTGCAGGGCGGTACTATCTGCGTGCTTGCATGTCTTATGCTATCGGCGCACCTCGCTCTGTGGGTGGGTGGGGTTAGCTGACTGAAAGACCGAGACCGAGCGATTGACTGACACTCGTCGGCCGTTCAGTCACGACACGGCTGACTGGGTCTATGCACAGCGGGAGATCACAGTCTAACGACCAATTGACCGAAATGACCGAAATGAACAGATTTTTTAACTGAATGAACCGGAATGATCCGGTTCACTGAAATGAACGGTTTTTCCAACCACTAAGTCAGACTAGAATTGTCTTATGTAGTCATTGAGTATGAACTGATGATCCGCAGATGAGCGGTGTCTTCTCAGATTCAATGCCCTGAGAATACAATGACCTGAATGAATGAGAATATTCCCATCCGTGAGGTCGTAGAATGCAGGGAAGACCTCCAGGGAACGGTTCATTGTACATGCGATCCTGTCTGAAGAAACCAATCCTGCACCTCAGGCCAGAAGACATCAGTCTGGTTCTGCCATTTCAATTAGTTAAATCAATATCCTGACATGGTACTGTTTTTTTTTTGTTGTTTTTTATGGCCTGTTCTAATTTGATTCCACCCTACTTTATGACCTTTTTTTTTCTTCCCAACTTCACTGGTCATTCAAATGCGCCAGGCAGTCAGATTTAATGAACAAACATTCGTCTGTCTGCGTCGTCTCCAATAAAGCCCCGGCCCGCAGTCAGCAACGCCTGGCATTTAGCTCATCTCGCTCATCTTTAGTTCACCTCGCAATGAATGAGTTGTGACAATTGGAACGGTCCAAGCCCCCAAGGCTGCCTCTACTGCGTTGTTCTGTCCAGCCCAAATCTCACCCTCGATTGTGAGAATTCTGCCTGGACGCCGGGTTCAAGCGCGATCCGTCTCACGGATAGACAGTTTCCATTAACAATGAAATAAATAAAAAATGCATGAGCGAGATGTGTCCCGGAAATGAAGGAATGGGCGGCGGCCGACGAGGGAAAAAAAAAAAAAAAAAAAAAAGAAATGCGCCTCTGCTCTCACTGAATACAGAAAATCCCAAGCTGACAAACAAACAGAATAATAACCTCCAGCAGCACGAGCCCTCATACCTGGAGAGAAAATAAATTTGCGGAATTTGATAAGGGCCAACGGGGAGCCGTCACTTTTGACAGGTACAACGAAGGAATTTGCCACGGGTTCAAAAACTAATCTAATTTCTTAAACAACACACTTGACTTGTGAAAATCTCCCATATTGGATTGTATATAGGCCAGGGAAACGTGGCAATGGAACAATACACAGCGGTAATTGAGGGATTAGAACTCAACTACGCCGGTAGAATGGCATTAAGCTTTATCACTGCCGTCCTGTGACTCAATTGTGTGTAAAATATGTGTAACAGGTAAACAGACATGCATTTTTCCAGCATCTTGAACAACTTTATGTAATATTATAACAGGAACCTCTCAGGAGGGGAAATAAGCTCTCTAATTAGCAATAATAACAAAGTTTATCTCCCTGTGGAGAAAAATACTTTTAAAGGATAAGTGAAAGTTTGAAAGTATTTGTTGACATATTAAAACTCTCTGAGCCTTAATGGAGAATGTGTAATGAATTAATTGAATGTATGATAGAGAGTTGTTTGGTAAATGGATGAAAATCCCCCCCACCCCCTCCTCGTCTTCCCTTCCCAGTGGGCCTTCGTGCTGCACGGCTGGTAAACCACTCGGGAAGGTTGTCGCTCATTAGCAGTGCGTGTCGCTGTCTCGGTTTGGCCTTTCTGTAGCCCCCCCAAAGACGGATGCAGCTGCCAGGCAAATCCCAATAAAGCCCAGAACCACAGAAGAAGAGGAGAACTGTCATGCAGAGTTTTTGACAAAATGACAAGACGGGTCATTTGCGTGTGATTTCCATTACAATATGACATATTCTCCAAACCTGCTGACAAAAAACCTGACAAGGGTGTCAAAATTCAGGTGGATCTGTTTTTTTTTTTTTTTTTTTTTTGCTGTATTCAATCATCCATCCATTCATTTTCTATGCCGCTTACCCTCACTAGGGTCACTGGTATGCTGGAGCCTATGCCAGCAGTCTTTGGGTGAGGTACCCCTTGGACTAGTTGCAGGCTGTCCTTGACTTTTTTTTCTTATTCCGCCACATTCCGAACAAAAGATGATAGCATTCTAGCGCATATTTAGTCAATAAAAGTACATATTTCACCACTTTTTGGGGGGCATTTTAGGACTTCTCTTGCAGTCTTCGAGCAATCACCACTGGTTTGTATTCATGGCAAGTACAGCCTCTGTTGTTGTAGAAGTTAAAGACATAATACATTGGAGACGGCGTTCTGTGATTGTGTTGCGTTACTCAATGTCCAGGTTTACGTGCAGAGCAATAAGACTCCTTATTAAACATCTGCCATATGGACCATATTTTTCAGTTTTTCGTCATATAGTATTGCCTGTTATAACAATACGACCTCCCGACATCAGATTTCCTACTCTTGCGGTTGTGCTTTTCTTGTCTTCTCCATCTTTTATAGCAACTGTAACCGGCGTATAGATATAGACACATAACATAGCTTCCAGCTGTCGTATGGGTTGCAAAGGGTTGCCAAAATGCTCTCATGGGACGGTTTCCTCAATTGACAAAGATGTATACAATTGGGAGTCGAGGGGCGGGGAGGGGGGTTAGAGGTACTGCCATCTGTCTTGGCTTCAGGGCTGATCCCCTTCTTTTCCTTCAGTGTAGAAATAAGTTTGGGGCTGCAGTTTCTTGTTGATTGTATTGCATTGCTCTCTAATTCATTCCCAGTACGTCGACTGGCTTAGAAAAGAGGGCGGGGTGATCAATGGCTGAAATGGTAATGGTTTTATTTCATTTGAACATGCATCAGATTACAATTAAGTGCATTACATTATCAGTTCACAGTTCCACAAGTCCGAAAGGAGTAGGAAGAAGCAAAGCTTATTAAATCCTACCCCTCCATCTGGTACTTTTACAATCAGTAACTGTTACATTTGTTCACTTCCTGCTTTCCATAATACAGTTCAAGTTTTTTTTTTTTTTTTGTTTGTTTTTTGAATTTTGTAATTTTTTGTCCCGTACCGAAGTACAAGGTGATCAACGGCTGAAATGGTTATGGTTTTATTTCATTTGAACATGCATCAGATTACAATTGAATGCATCACATAATCAGTTCACAGTTCCACAAATCCGAAAGGAGTAGGAAGAAGCAAAGCTTATTAAATCCTACCCCTTCATCTGGTACTTTTACAAACAGTAACTGTTACATTTGTTCACTTCCTGCTTTCCATAATACAGTTTTTTTTTGTTTGTTTTTTTTTTTTTTGAATTTTTAATTTTGTAATTTTTTGTCCCGTACCGAAGTACAAGGTGATCAATGGCTGAAATGGTAATGGTAATGGTTTTATTTCATTTGACATGCATCAGATTACAATTGAGTGCATTACATAATCAGTTCACAGTTCCACAAATCCGAAAGGAGTAGGAAGAAGCAAAGCTTATTAAATCCTACCCCTTCATTTGGTACTTTTACAATCAGTAACTATTACATTTGTTCACTTCCTGCTTTCCATAATACAGTTTAAGTTTTTTTTTTTATTTTTTTTTATTTTGTAATGTTTTGTCCCGTACCGAAGTACAAGGTGACCATACAATGACATTATTTGTCCATATAGTGATATATATAGCACATCATGACTGGTTCAAGACTCTTCATCCTTGTATTTAGCAAACATCAACTGCTTGTATTGTTTCTTGAATTGGCTCATCGTTGTGCATTGTTTGAGTTCCTTACTCAATCCATTCCATAGTTTGATTCCACATACTGAAATGCTATGGCTGTTTGCCAAAATGCTCTCATGGGATGGTTTCCTCAATTGACAAAGAGTCGGGGTACATGGTTGTATGTATTTCTACTTCCTGTTTTGCTGTTCGATTGGCGCTGGTTTGGTATTTCTACCCGTGCTAGCTACGTATATTAGCCCATAAATAGTAATCGGTGCTGCAAAAATTCCCAAATCCCCGTGTATTATGTATGTCAGCTGGTACACTCCCCACCGAGATACCACAAACACCTCGCGCGTGGCATTTGATGAACTACACCATGCCATGACAATGCTCTCTGGCTTGGTCTTATCTCTCATTAATCCAGAAGTAGACTATTACACACACCTGTACGCTCTTGTCTCTGCCAACGCCGCTGAGCTCCACGGGGGCCCCTGTCAGCCGCGCCGTGACAGGCAACATGACAACTTCTGCAATTTGCTCACCGCCTTCCTTGCCTGCCTGCCTAGCCTTGGCGCTGCGATTTGAAGCTCTGCTACATGCGCCACTTTAGGGGGGACTCAACATGATCGCCTTTTGAGTTAATTCCAGAAGATATCTTCACTCTGAGGTAAACATCAATGAAGGCTTTGACCTGATCTATCGGCTTATTTTTGGGACATTGTGCTTTGGTGCCAGCTTTATTTATATTTTGTATGTGCATGCCAGGTAACACAGATGCGACGGGGAGAACATTAAAGGGGGGGGGGGCACTCTTTGTTGAAGGTTCTTGCAGACCTCACAGCTGGCAGCAGCACCCGCGATCCTGTCTCCTGTTAGTTAGTTAGTTGTTGACAGCATGTGGCAGCGATATTATCCAAATTAACCGCATCCACCCTACAGTTGGTTACTAATAGCCACCTTGCATATTAAGCTGAGAGGAATTTGGATTGGGGAGATAGGATAGCAGGTGCATGGATAGAGTGGGATATTTAGTTAATATAGAGCATTAGTGAACTTTTTGATAGATGCTGTTGATCAGCCCAAGGTCTGTTTGGGGCTCCATTTGTTGCCTTGGACAGCTCCTCTGCAGCAGAGCTCAGGCGGCTCAGTGGCCCAACAGAATGCAACCATTGCCAAGACTCTCAATGATCGACAAAGTTGGACCAATGTTGTTTATCTATTCAGTTATTCATGCTGAATAGCCTATGCGGGGTCACAGAATGGCTTGTGTCTCTCCCAGCAGAGCCTTCAAAAACGTATTCGCTACCAAAGATGTTTTTAAACATTTTTTAACCTGACCGCTCGCTCCCAAGGACGTATTCATTCATACAGTATGTCTTTACATTTTTTTTAGGGTTTTGGGTAAAATGAGGTGACGATGCAACTCCACAATAGAAGATAACATGTTTGGTGCAATTAGTATGAGCCAGAAAAATTGCCAGAATGCGGTAGATTTGATTTTAGGTAAAAAAGAGGTGATAATGCAACTCCACAATAGAAGAGAACATGTTTGGTGCAGTTAGTATAAGCCAGAAAATTTGCCAGAATGTGGTTGACGGGATTTTAGGTAAAAAGAGAATATGATGCAACTCCACAATAGAAGAGACCATGTGGTGCAGTTAGTATAAGCCAGAAAAATGGTCAGAAGGTGGTAGACAGGATTTTAGGTAAAAAGAGGTAACGATGCATCTCCACAATAGAAGAGAACTTGTTTGGTGCCGTTAGTATAACCCAGAAAAATTGCCAGAATGTGGTAGACATGATTTTAGCTAAAAAAAAAAAAAAAAAAAAAAAAGAGGTGATGATGCAACTCCACAATAGAAGAGAACATGTTTGGTGCAGTTAGTATAAGCCAGAAATATGGCCAGAATGTGGTAGACGGGATTTTAGGTAAAAAGGGGTGATGATGCAACTCCACAATAGAAGAGATCATGTTTGGTGCAGTTAGTATAAGCCAGAAAATGGCCAGAATATGGTAGACGCGATATTAGGTAAAAAGAGGTGACGATGCATAGCCAAATTAGAACATAACATGTTTGGTGTAGTTCAGGGGTGGGCAAACTATGGCCCGGGGGCCACATGCGGCCCGCCAAGTGTTTGAATACGGCCCAAAGTATTTCATTGAAACTTAATATATGTACAACCTGGCATTATGGTACAACCTTGGTACACTATGGTACAAGTACATATAGCTGATTGCACTACATTTTTACAGATACAATAATTCCGGGTGGACTGTTACGTGTAAAATATATAGTATGCACCACCCCTTCATCAATTTTGTTAAATCAATGCGGCCCGCGAGTCAAAAAGTTTGCCCACCCCTGGTGTAGTTAGTATAAGCCAGAAAAATTGCCAGAATGTGGTAGATGTGATTTTAGGTAATAAGAGGTGATGGTACAACTCCACAATAGAAGAGAACATGTTTGGTGCAGTTAGTATAAGCCAGAAAAATGGCCACAATGTGGTAGACGTGATTTTAGGTACAAAGAGGTGATGATACAACTCCACAATAGAAGAGAACATGTTTGGTGCAGTTAGTATAAGCCAGAAAAATGGCCAAAAGGTGGTAGATATGATTTTAGGTAAAAAGAGGTGATGATGCAACTCCACAATAGAACAGAACATGTTTGGTGCAGTTAGTATAAGCCAGAAAAATGGCCAGAATATGGTAGACGCGATTTTAGGTAAAAAGAGGTGGTGATGCATCTCCAAATTAGAAGATAACATGTTTGGTGTAGTTAGCATAAGCCAGAAAATTTGCCAGAATGTGGTAGACGGGATTTTAGGTAAAAAGGTGTGATGATGCAACTCCACAATAGAAGAGAACATGTGTGGTACAGTTCCTTTAAGCCAGAAACATTTCCAGAATGTGGTAGACGTGATTTTAGGTAAAAAGAGGATATGATGAAACTCCACAATAGAAGACAACATGTTTGGTGCAGTTATAAGCCAGAAAAATTGCCAGAAGGTGGTAGAGGCGATTTTATAAGCACTCGGCCTGCAACTTTATATAACCCCTACTTTATATACAGTACATTAGAATTATTGACATTATTTTTTTATTTTATTTTCTTAAGAAAGGCTTAAAAGTTTGATCTGCATAACACTGTGCACAAAGTTAAATGGACTTATTTCCCCTCCCTCGCTGTACTGCAGTGTAATGCAAAAAAATGGGGCTGCATCAAAAAGAAGTGTAAATCACATCTGGTTTCATGGCTGCCAGGAAACATCCGTAAATATTTATCGCGGCACATCAGTGAAGTGTGTGAAGAGTGAGTGTGTCTGCCAGAGATTGTGTATGTATGTATGTGTGTGTGTGTGTGTGTGTCCTGCAGTGCATCATCCTTTTTTTTTTTTTTTTCTTTTTTTTTGGTACTTTCACGGCCTTGTTCGTGCAAGTCAGAGGCATATCCGATTCATAATTAACTGCAGAGAGCTTCCGGTTTATGTGGCCCCATTTTCAAGTTCCCAAATAAACACCAGGCGGAGTTTGCTGTATATTAAACAACACACCCTCTACCACCCACTTCTCCACTGTTCCGACTTGACTTGCTGCTAAACTCCACCAAGACAACCTTACGTGTGCGTGCCCTTGCTGTGTAATAATAATAATAATAATAATGTAAAATCTTTGCAGGTAGGCTGATAAATGGCACATGTCCTACAATGTTATGACGGACTAATAGCCTCATAATAAGGAGCCTAAAATATCAAAAAGCAGTTATGCCAAGCGCCTTGTTAAGCTGACCTTGTTTTGGAGATCAATCTTAACTCCGCAGAGTGCTTGTCAACATTATTGACGTACTTGTTAACCCCCCCCCCCCCCCCCCTCCTCATCATCATGTCACCACATTGAAACCTCCCGTGATATGTTTTAAATATTTAATATGCGCTCCCTGACAGCTGCTAAACTGGACCCATAATTCAGCTACGATGGTCCTTTTGCAAGCAGTCTCCCCATCGATTCTGCCTCGACTTTTACCTTTTTCTGTGTTATATTGCAAACTATTAAGCAGTCAATGATGACGCTACTGTATCTATCATCCGTACTATTCAGCCCCTGGCTTAATTGATTTTTTTTTTTTTTTTAACAAGTAATGGATTGGTCTCAAGGGTTGGTCTGCCTGTCTTTGAACATCTCAATCATGTATCCATCGCCTTTATGAGGCCTTTCATTTTTACACATTTTTGCTTATAGGTGGAGCTAAACTCATTTCTGGTAATTTCTTGTTAATACTTGAGTTGTTTATATTGTTTATTTTTGTATTGTGTATTTTGTACTGCTTAACTGATTCTGTTCTCTTGCTGCTCTGCAATGCAAATTTCCCCACTGAGGGACAAATAAAGGCATATCTTATCTTACATTTTTGTAAACTACTATAATTCCTCCGATATTTCTCAACTGATTCAAAATAATCCAGCGTCAAAATGTTAATTTAAGACACATTGTCTGGCTATCACAGGGGTGTCCAAAGTGTGGCCAACTGCCTTTTTTCATTGTCTAAAAATATCATCTAACAAGAAAACGGTACAACAACCAGCAAAAACAAAGACAATCAGCAGTAATTTTTTAAGGATAAAGTCAAAATACGAAGGGAAAGAAGTTGTAATTTTACCATAATATTAACTCATTTGCGACCAAAGATGTATTTACACATTTTCTTGTTGTTTTTTTTGTAATTTTTTTTTTTTAATTTGAAAATAGTTCATGGTGTTCATGAAAATAATAAAAAATAATATAATAGCATAGCAATATTATGACAAACAAAATAAATTAAGGTTGCAATTTTTGGATAATTACGTTGGAAAAGAGTTATAGAAAAAGTTATAATAGAATATGAAATATTTAGTCTGTTAAAAACAATGGACAAATTAAATGGTGGTAGTTTGGTCGACTTCCAACCCGATGGTTGCTTTTTCGAACCTCCGCCCTCGGGTATATTATGATATATTTACACTTCAAATTACCCTGGTTTTATTCGCTAACCCATCCCATGGTTCTCAAACGCTTCAAACCGTTCTAACATCAACATTTTTTCAGCTCGTCCATCATGACTTTTTTTCCCTTTTTCCATAATACTATATTTTCTGTGACATATTTCCCATTGGGCTGCATGGTAGAAAGTGGCCTCACAGCTAAGAGACCTAAGTTTGATTCCACCCTTGGGCATCTCCAACGTGTTCTCCCTGTTCCCTCCCAAATTCAAAACATTAACGTTAATTGACGACTCCAAATTGTCCATAGGTATGAATGTGAGTGTGAATGGTTGTTTGACTATATGTGCCCTGTGATTGGCTGACCACCAGTCCAGGGTGTACCCGAAGACAGCTGGGATAGGCTCCAGCACCCCACTGCGACCCTCGTAAGGATAAGCGGTAGAAAATGAATGAATGAATATTTCCCATAGACAACGGATGAACAATTCCAATGTTACATGCAGTTTCTGTACAGTTGCATGGATCAGGTCATAAAGTGGTCTTATCCCAACCTGATGGTTGCTGGTTCCATCCCAGTCTACATTTCTGTTAAACTTCAGCATTTTGTTTGTCGAATCTTAATACAATAAAAGGATTTTATATTTTTCAACCACCTTCTGAAAAAGCCTATTCAACATGAGATTTATCGTTTTTTTTTCCAGGGTCGCAGACATAAAACGGTGTTGCCCAAGTCGTCCCACTAATATTCCGCCTTCAAGGGTAGTTTCAACAGCTGGGACCCAATCCCGTGTAAATGATAAACGCCTGCATGACAGGAGAGGGTGTGAAGTTTCGCACCCGACACTCACTTCTCTCCACTACTGTTGTGTTGAAAGCGATTGTCGCGATCCGACAACTATGGCAACTATGTAAAATCCTACACGGTTGTGACCTTTACTGGGTTCAGTGGGAAAAGCAAAGGTGACATTTTGCTGACGTGGCTACTTTTGTTCTCAGTTTACATTCACTCGTGATGCTTATTTTCTTTAGTTTGTCGTAGTTGGACAACACAATTATTAAGGAGTAGAGCGCAATTTGAGGATATATGGCAATCCAATCAACACTTTTCTACGTGCTTGAACACGACCTGCATAACTGTTCTCCAAAATGACTCTCCAATGTAAAGCCCCTCATTTCACACTAATTTACATTTTCAGGAGGAGGTTAAGAGAGCCATTTAACTTATGACAGAGCCCTCGTTCCCTGCTGTGGAAAACACTCTCTCAATCTTTTTGTAATAAGAGAATACTTCACCATACTGTCTCACACAATGTTTTCTCTTGCTATTCCCACCCACATGCACCACTGCATCATCCTATTTTTTCACTTTCAGATAAAAAAAAAGCCCTTGCCACAAATTAGTAGGAAATCCTATGAAAAGGTTGAACAGCATTTTTTTTGCTGGAATGTGTTAGTTTTTTTTAATAATGACATAATAACTACAATGGAAAGTACTACACTGTAAAAAAAATCTCAGTAACATTTACTTACAAAAAAGCTCAATATTTTTTTTCCATTTAAACTGTCTCAAGTAAGCTAATGATTTAAAAAATGAACACATTTTAAGTAACATTTATTATTATTATTTTTTACCTCATAAACATTCACTTAAAAATGTGTAGTTATTTTTACTTACTATCAACCTAGTGGCATAGGTAGTTTATAGCCACGTCTAATCTTGTGTATATACTGTGCCGCTAGCAAGGAACTCAGTCGTTAGCAATCACTCGATCTGGAGCTCTTGAGGAGATCTTCATACCATCAGAAATCACATGGGGTCATTACTTAATAAACCAGTTTGACTCATGGTGTCATTTTACAAAGAGCACTAAAATCATCACACAGCAAATTAACACTCAAAAATAAAAAATAAAATAAAATAAAAAATAAAATAAAATAAAATAAAATAAAATAAAATAAAATAAAATAAAATAAAATAAAATAAAATAAAATAAAATAAAATAAAATAAAATAAAATAAAATAAAATAAAATAAAGGCTACAAGACAAGACAAGTACCAAATATGAGTGTAAAATAACAATAAAATAACAAAAACTTTTACCAGAATGCATTAGTTCCAGCAGAGCAGGCCATTGGCCAACGGCAGCCACCAGTGCCTGTGATGTCACCATATGAACTTTGTAGTAGATTTAACTTGGTTTTCTCAAAATGTGATCTACTGATCGTACTGAAGTATCATCATTCAAATGTGCAGTACATAACAAAAAATAATATCCAATGTTTACTACCTCATAGTAAGTAAACACATTAGTATGACAAATATGATTACATATGTATATATTTAATAAGCTAATTTTACATTTCAAGAGATTACTTTGTATCGGCTTTTAAAACAAACATTTTTACCGGAAATTGACAGTCTCAGCCTGTTATTTACATGAATTATATAAGAACCGCATCACATTAGCCTCTCCGTCGTTCTTTGACCGCTATTTGAACTGTTACGCGTAAACAACATCCTAATACAGACATTTGCTGCACAACGTCTCCCGAGGACGCCTCCAAGGATGTGTGCTGCGTGCACGGCCGTCGTATCGTATCTTCTGTAGACTCAGAATGGAAAACGGGATACGTTTGCTGAGGAGGTACTTTTCAATAGTCGGGGAAAGAGACGGATAGTGCAAATAAATGTGGGGAAAAAAAGAGCAATGGGGCCTTACACTGTAAGGAGGCTGATGCTGACTCTGGGAATCTTTTGTGACTGATAACAGAGGAAAAATGTCTGAGACTTGGGATTGTTTGTGTAGTTGAAGTCGATGGCAGTGACAGTGTAGATCAGTCAACACATCCCTGGGACTGGAAAACAGGATTTGCTTTTGATATATTTTGTACGTTGATTGGATGTATTTGTGTCTTTACTTTTGTGACATTACATGGCAAATGTACACAAATCCATCCGCATAATTTGGACGAGTTGCAGCAAATTGTGCATTTCAAAGATCTTACCGCAGCAGCAGTTTTATCAGAAATGGGCAACACAGAAAAAGTTTTTCTGTGACAAAAAGACAAAATTGTTTTTTTTTTTACATTTGCACTTGCTGTATTGTTGTGTTAGATACAGTATTATTATCACATTGGTAGATTAAGCTAGTAATAGCTTCTAATAGAATGCCTCTTTGACGCACTCACATAGCACAATCAGAGTTGCGCAACACTTATTGTTGTGTTAGATACAGTATTATTATCATATTGATATATTAAGCTAACGATAGCTTCTAATAAAATGCCTCTTTGATGCACTCACGTAGCACAATCAGAGTTGCGCAACACTTATTGTTGTGTTAGATACAGTATTATTATCACATTGATATATTAAGCTAACAATAGCTTCTAATGGAATGCCTTCTTGATGCACTCACATAGCACAATCAGAGTTGTGCAACACTCACATAACACAATCAGAATTGTGCAATAACCGATGGAAAAATACTGGGAGAAAAACAATAGATCCATTGTTGACCATGGTGTCCATCAAAGATCTTACCACAGCAGCAGTTTTATCAGAAATGAGCAACACAGAAAAAGTTTTTTTTCACATTTGCACTTGCTGTATAGTTGTTGGATACACTATTATTATGACATTGATATATTAAGCTAGCAATAGCTTCTAATAGAATGCCTTCCTGACACACTCACATAGCACAATCAGAGTTGTGCAACACTCACATAGCACAATCAGAATTGCACAATAACTTTTGGAAATTTCCGGTGATTAAAGCCTCCTAAGTTAGCAATGGTATTAGCGGTAATTCAGTTGTTCATGTGCTGAGGGCGTGTATTACTTACAGGCATGGTCTGTCCACCGTGCAAGCTGTTGATAGCAGCCTGTGCTTCTGCGTGGCTGGAGAATTTGACGAAGGCACAGCCTGCAAACACACACAAAGAGAGACAAACATCAGGCAGATGGCCTCGGATTTGTCAAAAAAAAAAAGAAAATCAGCAGTTATTGTCTTCACGTTATCTGATCTATAAATATATTCTGGTCACTTGTGTGTGTTCAGCTCATCACTGAAGGCATTAAGCGGCATGGAACATCCCGTCCCTCGCCCGGCAGCGCTAATTCCACCCCCTTCACATCGTAGCATGAAGCCATTTGCTACACAGCCTTGTTTGTGCTTATTAATCTGTTTAATATTTACACATTGTGATTTGTGTGCAGTCACTCATAAAGGAGATTACCGCCACAATAGCGCCGTCTTATAATCTCGCCTATCCAACAGAATCATCAAATTTAAGACGCCGACGAGAGGCAAGGGAAGGGATTTTTTTTTTTTTTTGCCTCAAAGGACGTTGAAATCATCTTAAGTATGTTGTGTTATAAGTTGGACAGAACACAACAATGAGATTTGTTGGATTAATGATATTAAAAGTGATTGTTGTGAATAATATTAATGCCCGTTGCAAGTTTTGGGAAGCTTAGATGTTCTGTCCAAAGGATCAAGTATGTTTATGTGACTTATACGACATTACTTTAACATACAAACAATCCATCGCACTAAAATATACTGATAAGTCGTACAATTAGAAAAGACGTTGAATCATTCAGGAGCTTTACGGTCTTCATCGACTATATAAAGAGTAGGCCGCGGTATTCTATTTTTATCCTTGGCCTCAGGTCGCTCATGTGTTAACTTAGAAGGCTAACTGATTAACAACCTTGCAGATTTTTTTTTTTAATGTTCATGGAAGCAGACACACATTTCCTAAGCTGGGAAAAAGGAGTGGATATGAAATAGTTCAGCATTTATTCAGTCTTGATGATTTGTTGATTGAAGGACAAACCATGCAGGAACAGACATGGGATGAAAATATTTTTTTTTTTTAGGAATGATACCGATACCGATCATCCATGAGTGAAATCGGCTGATACCGATCAAGTTTAAATGTGCTATTGGCTATATTAGAGGTCAGCAGTAGTGGTGGGCAAAACCGTTCATTTCAGTGAACCGGATCATTCTGTTTTTTTCAGTAAAAAGATCAGTTAATTCCATTAATTTTGATCATTTCATTAATTTCGTTATTTCGGTTATTTCGGTCAATTGGTCGTTAGCCTGTGATCTCCCCCTGTGCATAGACCCGGTCAGTCCGTTCACTCATGTTCACGTTCGTTCCGACTCAACTGAAGTATTCAATTCCAGATCCGAGCGTCTCAGCTCCCCCGGTCTGGCCTTACGACCCCCCGGATTGACCGGGTCAATCTCTTGGTCTCGGTCTTTCCAATCAGAAAGATAGAGGTCGAGAGATTTAATGAGCCCCAGAGATTTTGGATTAAATATACAACATCGAGGAACTAAAATCGAGGAGACACAACTGAATCGTCGATGTATTTTAGTCCTCAGTGACTTGACATCACGAAATTGGCATTGCCTCAAAACTACATGACAGAACTACTTTCAGTACTACTTTTTACTTTGTACTAATGATACCGATCTTCCATCAAATCGGTCAAATCGGCTGATACAGATCAAGTTTAAATGTACTATTGGCTATATTAGAGGTCAGCAGTAGTGGTGGGCAAAACCGTTAATTTCAGTGAACCGGATCATTCTGGTTCATTCAGTAAAAAGATCAGTTAATTTTGTTAATTTAGTTTAGTTAATTTAATTTTGGTTATTTCGTTTTTTTTCGGTCGATTGGTCGTTAGCCTGTGATCTCCCCCTGTGCATAGACCCGGTCAGTCCGTTCACTCATGTTCACGTTCGTTCTGACTCAACTGAAGTATTATGACGGCCCTCCAGATCCGAGCATCTCAGCTCAACCGGTCTGGCATTACGACCGATTGACCGGGTCAATTTCTCGGAGAGATTGACAGCCAACCCCACCCTCCCACAGAGCGAGATGCGACGATAGGATAACACAGGCAAGCACGCAGATAGTCCTCTCTTGACTCTCCAGCCAATCAAAAAAAAGCATTTGCAATTGAACGGACTGAACGGGTATTTTAGGGGCGGTGACATTGTTCATTCCGTTCACAAAAAAGAACTTGTTATTTTGACCTGTTTGTTCATGACCGACACACCACTAGTCAGCAACTTTTTTTGTTGTGAGAGCTGCTCTTTCAAAATAAGAATAGCCAAGAGCTACTAATGTTTGTAACATTTATTTTCATAGGTCATGCCAAGCCAAACAAAGCCAATATGTTTGTTTTACTGCAACATGACCAAAACGCTGGTCACATTTCGTATTTCAGAATTTTTTTTATCATCTTCTCATATTATTAACTGAAAACCTGAATGAAAAGCAGGCTTGCAGTTGCCTCATATGGTCGTGCGGGGGGGGTACCTGGTGCCCACAGGTACCATGCATGTTGGTGACACTTGGTCTATATATGATATGAAAGGGTGACTATACAGTTTACACTGGTTCAACTTAAGAGGATCAGGCGCCGCCTTTAAAGATAATTTGGATACGCTCCAGCAGGACCCCCAGGCAGTCCAAGAAATTGAACCACTTTTAGGGATGTCTGCCTTCTGGGCGCCACACACAGGGGTGGGTGGCTGGCGGGGTGACAGGCATCACCGGTGGTCAATGCATTCACATCCAGAGCAAATTGTCAACACCCGACCTGGCTTTTCCTCCACTGAACTACTTTGATATCCCCAAATTCCTTCCGCAACTGACAGCCAATCTAAATTGTGGGAGACCGGAATGTGGGTGCATCGTTTGCCGGTCGCAGTTGTTTGTCGCCCATTAGACCTCCGACTGCCACACACCCGACAGATCGCAAGCCTTGATAACTCACCGCATCCTGCCAAGTACCTGTCCCTAAATGCCAGGAAAGTGGGTGGGAGAAGGTTGCTATGTGATCGGCATAATAAAGGAAGTTACCGCATATGCCTAAAATGTGCTTGTTCATGGAAATCGGCTGATACCGATTTGGACAATTTCCTTTCTAATGTTTGATAGTTAAATTGATTTTGTGCACAGAATCTCACAGTGTTACGGTACATTTTGGAATTTACGTTTACCTCAGTACTCATACAGTCCCAGAACATGATGCTACCACTACCATGAATTATCTTAGTTCTCACTATACTTCACTATTATTATTAATTATGGAATATTTAAAGATTGTTGGACTCTTGAGGTTCCACTATCCCATCATTGTCAAAACCATGTCAAACATAAACTCACATTGACTTACAAGAAGAAAGGGCAACCCGGTGCAAAAAAAAAAAAACATCTCCAATTAAATGGAAGTGCCACAACCTCATAAATTATAGTCAGAGTTTTTTTTTTTTTTTTTTGAAATTGACGTCTCGGCACGAGTCGGGGCGAAAGAGGAGAGAAGAGGGATTGTATTGCTTTCAAGTGAAGGGGGATCTTGCGCTGCCTTT
This sequence comes from Doryrhamphus excisus, assembly GCF_030265055.1. Classification (NCBI taxonomy): domain Eukaryota; kingdom Metazoa; phylum Chordata; class Actinopteri; order Syngnathiformes; family Syngnathidae; genus Doryrhamphus; species Doryrhamphus excisus. The sequence continues at coordinate 19,113,769 of NC_080477.1, read as the reverse complement.
TGAATTCCCCGGGTAGTAATATGTATGCATGAATTCCATCTTGCTGGATGGGTGACATTTATAACACAACTTAATTATAGAGCTAAAAGCCATCTCTCTATTATTCCTGACAACTCAGAGGGCTTCTATTCACTTCTGGCGGCAAAGTAGTTTTGAGGCGCGAGAGGCGATGTTAAACTTCTTGGCCTTTCTATTGGGTGAAGAAGGGGCGCTGAAAAGCTTTTGGAAGAGTAGCATACATTTTACATCAACACGGCAAGTATAGGGGCTGCATTTTGGAGCTGATAGTGCAGTCAATTTCAAGGTTAGGTTCATTTAAATCACGGCAGGGTTTTCCTAAACTCTAACTTCTACAGCGTACCTGCAGTGAGTGACATGACCAGACACCTGTGGACCTTTTGGTCTTGTGTGGAACTCAATGCCCAGGACCGGATGTGACCCACCGCATCATTTTATGTGGCCTACGAGAGCCTGGGAGCAATGTGTGTTTATTATGAACTTCACCTTTTTTGCTTCTACAGTTGTCCCTCACTACATCAGTATCTCTAAATAATCTAAATCGCTAAATAATCTCGAAAATATAAATATATGAATAAATAAAACAGCACTTTTTGGGGAGTTTTGCCCATCATTCATAATCCTTATGTGAAACATGAACACAAACGTATTTCTTTCACTTTTCTGTGCATTATTCATTCATTCATTTTCTACCGCTTATCCTCACGAGGGTCGCGAGGGGTGGTTGCTGGAGCCTATTCCAGCTGTTTTCTACATGACTTTTAATATTTTTTGATCACCTGTTAATTTATTCATTTTTGAAAAGCCGCAATAGTAAAGGAGTGATGTTCAAATTGTGACGTAAATTTAAATCTCAATGTTACTTCTCTTTATAACCCTTACTCTTGCCTCCTCATTTATGCTATTGCTAGAAAATTTATTGTTTTGTTTAGAAAATCACTGGAATATAATTTCTTTGAAATAATTTTCATTATAAGAAAAACATTTTCAACAAACAATATTTTTATTTGGTATTTTCATTCATTTCTACCGCTTATCCTCACAAAGGTTGCAGGGGTTGTTAGAGCCTATCCCAGCTGTCTTTGGGCGAGAGGCGGGGTACACGCTGGACTGGTCGCCAGCCAATCACAGGGCACATATAGACAAACAACCATTCACACTCACATTCATACCCATGGACAATTTGGAGTCGCCAATTAACCTAGCATGTTTTTGGAATGTGGGAGGAAACCGGAGTACCCGGAGAAAACCCACGCATGCACGGGGAGAACATGCAAATTCCACACAGAGATGGCCGACGGTGGAATTGAACTCGGGTCTCGTAGCTGTGAAGCCTGCACGCTAACCACTCGTCCACCGTGCATTATAATACAAGAAAACTAGTTAATATAAGCCAGCTAACAATGGACGTCATTGGGACACACCTATGAAGCCCTCTAAAAAACAACGTTGCATCCTTTGATGTAACTTATCCACTTACAACTTTAGCACTTTAGCCATATTTAGGCTAGGTTATAATTTCCGCATGAACAAGCCACAAGGAAATCCACCTGAGACCGTATGTCTTTATACTCTTTGCAGGGTTCAGTGTATTGCAAACACATGTCTACCGTAGTACTAAAGTAGAGTAAAAGAAGTTTGCCATTGTTTACTCGACTTCCAACATAGCGACGTTTGCTTACTTCTTGAAGAATTGTTTTGTATTTATTTGCTGCTGCAACAGAAAAGGTGGTCCACTCGTCCTTTGAATAGCTCGTCATTCTTCCCACCTCAGGGACTTCCCACCCTGGCAGGAGAATGTGCTTACAAGAATGCAGAAAACGGTAAAAAAGGAAAGAAAAACAAACTTCTCTTTAAAGACCATTTGTTTCATTTCAGTGTTTCTTTATGTTTAAACTACTGTTCGTCAGAGTAGGCTGCCTCGAATAGCTGCCGGTATTTGTGTATCTTTTTTGCGTCCGTATTGAACTGAGCGGCAAGGACACTACATGGACTGTACCACGATATAATGTGTCCAAACTTTTGACTGGTACTGTATTTTTCTGTAAATTTGTGCAACTTTAGGTGCATTGGACTTTCCATTAAAAGGAAGCATATGGCAGAATGGAGAAAGCGAGGGAGGCGCTGGGAGTGAAAAAGGAGTGAACGTGTGAACGAGGGAGAAAAGTATAGCTCCTGTCTAACACAGCAACACCGGCCCCATTTCATTTTATATGCTGTCAATCAGCCCCAGGGCGTCTGAGCAGACAGGAAGAAAGGGAAACACGGGAGGGTGGAGAGGTTGAAATAGTGTGGAAGCGAGAAAAAGAATGTAGTGGGCGACACAAAGAAGTCGAGCTGGGATTAACAGCCGGAGTAAGCGATGCGGACGCAGAAAGGCCGGTGGTTCGATACGGCGAGCTTTTTTTTTGTCATTGATTTAATCAGAGGACGCATGCATTATCTCCCATTCCCTTGCTGTCACACACACATCCTCTTATGGATGGAGAAGACATAGCTTACAGAGAGACGGGATGCTTGTAGAGTGATGTGGACCCCTGTGGGCGAGCTTCACGGACTTCCACAGCCATCCAGGCATGCACGGTGAATTTGAATGTGACATCCATTTTCTAGCAAGCGGTTCAATTTAGTCCAATGTGACAAGGGTACCAAATATGACAAAAGTGAGGAAATTGTCATTTTTGATTAGATGGGAGAATTTTTTTAATGAGTGTTCTGAGCTCCTGTTTCCATGCAGAATAATGAGAATAATAACCTATGCTGGTTGCAGTCCAGTGGTGCATATACGCCATTGTTGCTTGAAAGCATGATTGTTTACACAATGGATATCATTCTTAAAGGTTAAATTATTCAATTAATGGCCGTCATTCAAACAGAAGTGAAATTGAAAACACTTTTGATCATTTTTGCAACTTCATCCCCTAATGAAGTCCATTGCCATCCACCTTATTATCGGTAAACGATCTGTCTGAGACTGCATTTACATTACAAGTTTAAGTAATTTTATAAGTGTTTACATTGCGTTTACACCGTCCAACTGGCAGATATCAGATTTGAATTCCAGATATTTATCCACATTTGGAAGAATTCCGATTCTTACATGTTTATACCTTGTAGAAACCATGCAGTATACTAACCAAATTGGGCCATATGGGATCAAAACAATGGATGTGGAGGACTTGAACCATGCAGTGTAAATGCAGATTTAATGAGCCCAAGAGATTTTGAATCAAATATACAACATGGAGGAACTAAAATCGAAGAGACACTACTGAATCGTCGGTGTCTTTGAGTCGTCAGTGACTTGACATCAGGAAATCGACAGAACTACTTTCAGTACTACTTTGTACTTTGTACTAATGATACAGATACCGATCATCCATGAGTGAAATTGGCTGGTACCGATCAAGTGGGCAAAACCGTTCATTTCAGTGAACCGGATCATTCTGGTTCAGTCAGTAAAAAGATCAGTTAATTTTGTTAATTTTCGTTAATTTTTGTTAATTTTCATTAATTTTTGTTAATTTTGTTAATTTTCATTAATTTTGTTAATTTCGTTCTTTATGGTCATTTCGGTTATTTCGGTCAATTGGTCGTTGGCCTGTGATCTCCCCCTGTGCCATGACCTGGTCGAATTAGTCCGTTCACTCATGTTCACGTTCGTTCCGACCCAACAGCGCAAATCTGAAGTATGATGACGGCCCTCCGGATCCGAGCGTCTCAGCTTCCCCGGTCTGACCTTATGACCTCCCGGATTGACCGAGTCAATCTCTTGGTCTCCGTCTTTCCAATCAGAAAGACCGAGAGATTTAATGAGCCCCAGAGATTTTGGATCAAATATACAACATCGAGGAACTAAAAATTGAGGAGACACAACTGAATCGTCGGTGTCTTTGAGTCGTCAGTGACTTGACATCGGGAAATCGGCATTGCCTCAAAACTACAGACAGAACTACTTCCAGTACTACTTTGTACTTTGTACTAATGATACAGATACCGATCATCCATGAGTGAAATCGGCTGGTACCGATCAAGTTTAAATGTACTATTGGCTATATTAGAGGTCAGCAGTAGTGGTGGGCAAAACCGTTCATTTCAGTGAACCGGATCATTCTGGTTCATTCAGTAAAAAGATCAGTTAATTTAGTTAATTTCGGTCATTTCGGTTATTTCGGTCAATTGGTCATTGGCCTGTGATCTCCCCCTGTGCAAAGACCTGGTCAGCCGTGTCGAATCAGTCCGTTCACTCATGTTCATGTTCCTTCCGACCCAACAGCGCAAATCTGAAGCATGATGACGGCCCTCCGGATCCGAGCGTCTCAGCTTCCCCGGTCTGGCCTTACAACCTCCCGGATTGACCGGGTTAATCTCTTGGTCTCGGTCTTTCCAATCAGAAAGACGAGGTCGAGAGATTTAATGAGCCCGGGAAATCGGCATTGCCTCAAAACTACAGACAGAACTACTTTCAGTACTACTTTGTACTAATGATACCGATCATCCATGAGTGAAATCGGCTGGTACCGATCAAGTTTAAATGTGCTATTAGAGGGCAGCAGTAGTGGTGGGCAAAACCGTTAATTTCAGTGAACCGGATCATTCTGGTTCATTCAGTAAAAAGATCAGTTAATTTAGTTAATTTCGTTAATTTTGTTCATTTTGTTCATTTTGTTCATTTTGTTCATTTTGTTCATTTCGTTAATTTTCAACGCAAATCTGAAGTATGATGACAGCCCTCCGGATCCGAGCGTTTCCCCGGTCTGACCTTACAACCTCCCGGACTGATCGGGTCAATCTCTTGGTCGAGAGATTTAATGAGCCCTAGAGATTTTGGATCAAATATACAACATCGAGGAACTAAAATCGAGGAGACACAACTGAATCGTCGGTGTCTTTTAGTCCTCAGTGACTTGACATCAGGAAATCGACATTGCCTCAAAAGTACAGACAGCACTACTTTCAGTACTACTTTGTACATACTGAATATTTACCTAAACTACAATGCGTACCGTATTTACAGCTATGACACGCTTCAGTCTAACTGAGGTCTATCATTTTGTCCCACTGACTGTGAAGCACATAAGCTGAAGACATGGTGTTTCCTGTTGTATTTTGAGTGACTGCAAAAACTAAACTCCAAAGCAGATTGCTTTATTTACAGTAGGACACAACGGTCCCATGGGGAGGGGTGATGGAAACAAACATGCTGTGTTTCAGATAACAGGTGGGGGGGATGGAGGTGAGTAGGAAAAAGACGAGGTGTTTGCGCGACGGTTTTGTCACGCTTCCTCGGCGATGAGCTGGTTTATAAGAAGTGGAAATGGAGTAGCGAGGGGAAAGGGAACGGGAACGGGAAGCGCAGTGACAGTGAGCCAAGAAGCAAATGCAAGCCCGGAGGCGAAGGACGGCTGAGCGGAATGACAAGGGACTCGGCAGGCGGGAACTAGCGGGTTTGGTGTGTTGGGCTCTGACCCTTACTGGCCCCATCAGGACCCCGCAGGACGGTGCACTCCTCGATCTGGCCGAAGGTCTCGAAGAGCCGCCGGACGTCATCCTCGCTCTGCTGCTTGCCCAGCATCCCCACAAACAGCTTCCTGTCTTCTGGATTGGAAGAGATGGAGAACAAGAGCTGATGGCACCATTCGTCAGAGCCAACGAGACCCCCAACCCTTTTAGGTTTTAGCAGAAATTGGCTTTGTTGAGTAAGCTAGCTGATGTCCACTGTTTAGCTCAGGTAGACGAATACCTAATAAATCCAATAAAAGCATATTAGCATGTAAAAACCTAATAGCACTGACAGATGCAAATTTTGCAATTTTTGACAGTGCAGAAAAATAGCCTTGCTCACTTTTTCATCTGGGGAACCTCATTTTATTCACTTTGCACCTTATAGTTTGTTCCGAAATGTCCGACAAAAACCCAAAGACACGAATACCGAGGCAATGCTTCCCATAGCAAATAATGTAAATCTAATTAATCTCTTCCAAACACCCCAAAATACTAACAAATGGCACATTTTATAGTGAATAATTATAGTTTTACATGCAGAAAACAATGCAAAATAATAATAAAACACATATCGATGGGACTCGATGAGCCTGATGAAATTTAATAGTTTCGTACCTTTATCAAATCACTCACATTTGCAACTTTGCAACTCAATATTTTTTTTTTGAAATTTTACACAAATTTTACACTATGCACGGATAGTTCGTCAATAATGTTAGTTCGTCACTCGGTTTTGTATAACGATACATGACACGGACAACCGCCGCTAGCATAGCTAGGCCAACTTGTTAGCCTCTCCAATTGAATTATTCTGAACTTAAAAAAATACTTTACTTAAAAAATACTTTATATTATGAAAGCAGGAAGTGAACAAATGTCAATAATGTTAATTCGTCACTCGGTTTTGTATAACGATACATGACACGGACAACCGCCGCTAGCATAGCTAGGCCAACTTGTTAGCCTCTCCAATTGAATTATTCTGAACTTAAAAAAAATACTTTACTTAAAAAAATACTTTATATTATGAAAGCAGGAAGTGAACAAATGTAACAATTACTGATTGTAAAAGTACCAGATGGAGGGGTAGGATTTAATAAGCTTTGCTTCTTCCTACTCCTTTTGGACATGTGGAACTGTGAACTGATTGTGGGATGTACTCAATTGTAATCTGATGCATGTTCAAATGAAATAAAACCATTACCATTACCATTTCCAAAAAGGTGTTTCAAATGGCATATGGGTAAGGAGGGCAAATTAATTATGGTATTGCTAGAAAATGTATTGTTTTGTTTAGAAAATCACTGGAAAATGATTTATCAGAAATAATTTTAATTATAAGAAAAACATGATTTCTGTTATTTTCTGTTATTTTCATTCATTTCTACTGGTCACCAGCCAATCACAGGGCACATATAGACAGACAACCATTCACACTCACATTCATACCTATGGACAATTTGGAGTCGCCAATTAACCTAGCATGTTTTTGGAATGTGGGAGGAAACCGGAGTACCCGGAGAAAACCCACGCATGCACGGGGAGAACATGCAAACTCCACACAGAGATGACCGAGGGTGGAATTGAACTCGGGTCTCCTAGCTATGAGGCGTGCATGCTAATTTGGTATTTTAATCCATCTAAATTAGTATACTTGTTAAAAATGGCTCCATTCCTGGCGGATGCACTGATAAATATGAAAGGCGTCTAAAGAGAGAAATATAAAATAAAAACACGGTTTTATATTTTCTTATCCCCCGCGATAAGAAAGAATACCGTGACACATTATCTGCCAGGCATTTGCCGCAGACGTCACATTGTAAAGGTCTCTACGCGTCATCAGCGCCAGGACTTTCAGATAAACGCCTCATTAAAATTTGGACTTCTATATTTACGTACTCTAATGCTCAACTGTCTGGTCGCGTTCTATATATAAACCGTGCGACACGAGGATGTAAAACTTTGCTAAACTAATGAATCACGTCAATTAAAGTACAAAAAAAAAAGCATTTAGCGCACTGGCATGTGTAGTCTGTGCAAGAATAACGAATAAAGCTCATCAGCGTGCATAATTACCAGCAAGGGTTCTCCACATTTCCCAGCAATGGTAATTCCGATTCTAGGAAATAATCTTGTTGTGTGCATACTTTTTTTTATAGTCTATTCAGTTATTCTGTGAATTCTACTTATAACAACAATAACCATCACAAGCACGGTGATGGATCTGGGCTTTAGCGGAGAGAACACCATATAAATCTCATTAATAAATATGTTCTTTTTTTTTTTTTTTCCAAGAGCAAATGTAGCAGAGAAAAGTTGTACTCCGTTGAGCCATTCCGGAGAGTCAGAAAGCTTAATTTTCCTAATTTATCCTCCCTGTGCTACAATATAGACAGAGCATTCATCTTATTTTACATCTTTTACATTATTCATCTCCAATTCAGCGGTGCTGTGTTGGAATGAAATGGCTACTAGCAAGAGCCCCATCGCCGGAACTGATAGAAAGTGGCAGCGGGAGGAAGAGGACTTTATTGGGAATGACACTGTTGATCTTCAGTGTGAGTCATTTGACTGGTAGGGAGCACTGTGGGGGGGTTGTGGTGGGGGAGAGTGTAAAGGGATGAGGATGGAGCGAGGGCGTGGGGGGGGGATTGGTTGGGTGAGAGCATCACCTGGGCCTCGACAGATGTGACGCCTCCTGTACCTGCCAGGCCCCATTAGATGCATCTGCTCTAAAAATAAAGCACCCGGGCTCCCTGTTTTGCGGCGGGGAAATCGGATCCTGTTCCATCTCTGTAAAGTTCAAATGAGACACATGCACGCTACCCGCTTGGCCACACAAATGAGCACCTGCATAATCAATAAGACTACCACGCATGCTGCTGCATGCTGCTGCTGTGGCGTCTAGCTGTGTTTTTCCACACATGGCTTCCTTCCTTGTACAAGAGAATATTATAAGACATTCATATCTAGGAAATATTTGCTTATTTAAAAAAAAAAAAAGTCAGAAAATAATAAATCCCATGATGTGAACGTTTAAATATTTATTCCAGCGATTCAAACCATTATCGGCCCCAAAAGTGACTTTTTAAAGATGTCACAACAGTACTAGTATCCCTATATCTAATACAATACAAGGATGGATAGTCTTGAACCAGTCATGATGTGCTATATATAATCACTATATTGACACTTACTATGGTACCCATTATGTCATTGGATGGTCATATCACCTTGTACTTCGTGACAAAAAAAATTGAAAAAAAAATATTAGGAAAGCAGGAAGTGAACAAATTTTCTGGATTGGAAGAGATGCAGAACAAAAGCCGATTTCACCATTCGTCAGAGCCAACGAGACCCCCAACCCTTTTAGGTTTTAGCAAAAATTGTTTGTATTGAGTAAGCTAGCTGATGTCCACACTGTTTAGCTCAGGTAGACGAATACCTAATAAATCCAATACAATCATATTAGCATGTAAAAACCTAATGGCAGTGACAGATGCAAATTTATTTTTTGACAGTGCAGAAAAATAGCCTTGCTCACTTTTTCATCTGGGGAACCTCATTTTATTCACTTTGCACCTTATAGTTTGTTCCGAAATGTCCGACAAAAACCCAAAGACAGGAATACCGAGGCAATGCTTCCCATAGCAAATAATGTAAATCTAATTAATCTCTTCCAAACACACCAAAATACTAACAAATAATACATTTTATAGTGAATAATTATAGTTTTACATGCAAGAAAACATTGAAAAATAATAATAAAATACAAATCGATGGGACTTATTGTTGATGCAGTCTGCTTGTATTTCCTGACGAGCCTGATGGAATTTAATAATTTCGTACCTTCATCAAATCACTCACGCCTGACACTCAATAAAAAAAATGCATGGATAGTTCGTCAATAATATTAGTTCGTCACTCGGTTTTGTATAACGATACCTGACACGGACAACCGCTGCTAGCATAGCTAGGCCAACTTGTTAGCCTCTCCAATTTAATTATTCTGAAGTTAAAAAAAAGAATTATTATATTAGGAAAGCAGGAAGTGAACAAATGTAACAGTTACTGATTGTAAAAGTACCAGATGGAGAGGTAGGATTTAATAAGCTTTGCTTCTTCCTATTCCTTTCGGACATGTGGAACTGTGAACTGATTATGTGATGCATTCAATTGTAATCTGATGCATGTTCAATTGAAATAAAACCATTACCATTACCATTACATCCTGTTTATGAGAATCAGACAGGCCAAAAAATCTACAATTCCCCTTGCTTGAGGCCTGCAAATAATTTTTCTGTGTTTTTGTGATGTCATGAAGGCCCCAAAAAAACAGCCTCCTCTGACTGGCCCACCCTGTCACTATTCTCACCAAAAATTAATCGCACAGTGGTATTTTTGCTTTTACAAATGAGGGAAATCACATGATTTGAAAAAGTAGCAATGGGTCTTCGTCCAAAGGTCATGAACTCCATAATTGTCCTCGTGGTAGCTTTGGTCTTTTCACGCTGCCTGGCTCTTTGCCGTAGCTTTAGCTTTAGCTTTAGCTTTAGCTTTAGCTTTAGCTTTAGCTTTAGCTTTAGCTTTAGCTTTAGCGTTAGCTTTAGCTTCAGTTCCATTGGTTGCTGTCAGTCTTGCTGTGCAAAAAGTGTAGTAGCTGACTTTCAGACCTTTGCGGAGTAGATACGATCCATTTATATGTTGAGTATTCGCTTTTAGTCGATTCCCTAAAATTAAGGAAATTGGTGTAACCTTAATGTACATACTTACGTTATTTTCCCATTTCGGAAGCCAAGTAGTCGGGGTGAATAATTGCTCCAAATAACTTTGGTCACGACTACGCAGTATGACATTAGTGACGGTACTTCAAGCAGCGTTATTCCGGGTTCAGAGTTCAGAACGTTTGTTCCGATCCACATACGTAAATAGTGACAAGTGGACAGTCGTCAAGCCAACTTTGGAACTTTGGAACTTCCACGGATGTTCGGCTTGAGCAGATGTTGGGTAAAATTAGCCTGACCGCCGCTGGAGGCGGCAAAGAGGAAATAGGATGGAAGGCCGTAGCCCGTGACCTAATTTGCTGTGACGGTCCGTCTATCTTTCAGATTTCCACCGAGGTGTCCCTGTTAAATGGGCAGAGTGCAGTTTTACAGGCCCCCCCACAGTGTGTTAATGTTGTGGGACAAAAAGTCTCATCTCGGTCCTGGCCCGAGGAGATCTAATGGTGGCTTTACAAGGCTAATTAACAAGCCATGAGCGAGGTAATGAACTTTTCCAAATGTGCTGGCAAACGCAAAAATAAATTACACCCCAGCGAAGGCATTAAAGGAAGTGTGAGTGTACTTCAGAGCCTTCCTGTGGGAGAGCCACGGCGAGAAAATGAATTCGGAGCCGCTATCTTTTCATTGCCTGACCTGAGAGCGTCTCAGTGCGTGCCCTGGCCTGAGTATTGATTGCTATTAATTAGTCTTCTTTGCACCTGTCTCCAAAGCTGCTCGCGCTGGATTTTTAGTTCCTTCCTTCCTCTCCCATGGCTACTTGCAAGCCTTAAATTGGCATTTTATGAATATGAATACCTTGTAAAGCACCCTGTGCGTTCATGATATGACACTGCGACTTTAAAGAGTCCTCCATTAAAAGGAACCAGATATGCGAAAATGAGAGAACCTTATGTTCACTCGTATGTTTGTAGAGGAGGCCTTCCCGTCGTGCTAACATGAGGCTAACATACAAATCTATAAACTGCAACTACAGTTCTTCCTATACAAGACATTGGCATTACCAGATGTGGCTGTAGGTAACCCCCCGATGTAGTATTAACAACTTTATCTATCTCTGTATGCGCTTGAAACTCTTGCATGATATACTTGCCGTAAAGTTGTTTACAATCAACTTATCAGCGTTAACAGTTGGTTCCCTACTGCGATTACAACATTGGTTGTGGTTCTGTTGTCTTATGGCAGTTAAATGTTAGCATTCTAGGCTGCACGGTGTTCTAGTGGTTAGCGCGCAGACCTCATCATTTATACAAGTATCGATCATTTTCTGCCGTATTTTGTTTTGAAAAATCCCAGATTCGTCTAAGACTCCGAAATCCACAACGCACAGAAACATGCCGCACTATTCGTATTAGTACGGTTACAACACAGTTCTTCCTATACAAGACATTGGCATTACCAGATGTGGCTGTAGGTAACCCCCTGATGTAGTTTTAACAACTTTATCTATCTCTGTATGCGCTTTAAACTCAGTTGTTGGCGTGAAACTCTTGCCTGTTATACTTGCCGTAAAGTTGTTTACAATCAACTCATCAGCGTTAAACAGTTGGTTCCCTACTGCTATTACAACATTGGTTGTGGTTCTGTTGTCTTATGGCAGTTAAATGTTAGCATTCTGGGCTGCACGGTGTTCTAGTGGTTAGCGCGCAGACCTCATCATTTATCCAAGAATCGATCATTTTCTGCCGTATTTTGTTTTGAAAAATCCCAGATTCGTCCAAGACTCAGAAATCCACAACGCACAGAAACATGGCGCACCATTCGTATTAGTACGGTTACAACTACGGTTCTTTCTATACAAGGCATTGGAATTACCAGATGTGGCTGTAGGTAACCCCCTGATGTAGTTTTAACAACTTTATCTATCTCTGTATGCGCTTAAAACTCGGATGTTGGCGTGAAACTCTTGCATGTTATACTTGCCGTAAAGTTGTTTACAATCAACTCATCAGCGTTAACAGTTGGTTCCCTACTGCTATTACAACATTGGTTGTGGTTCTGTTGTCTTATGTAATAAACACATTTTATGGTATTTACTAACTATGAGAAATATGGCAGTTAAATGTTAGCATTCTGGGCTGTACGGTGTTCTAGTGGTTAGCGCGCAAACCTCATTATTTATACAAGTATCGATCATTTTATTTATGAAGGTAATAATGCTCAAGGTTGCACGGCGATCGAGTGGTTAGCACGCAGACCTCACAGCTAGGAGACCAGGGTTCAATTCCACCCTCGGCCATCTCTGTGTGGTGTTAGCGTGTTCTCCCGTTCTACCTAATTGGCAGTAGAACATAGGTACGTTTAAGGAAAATATCAGCTCCCCACTAAAAAGGGAGAAAAACAGCTTAAATAACACAAAAATATGTTTTTTTTTACATCAAAATACTAATTTATTTAGAAATGTAACACTATGTAACGACTGGTTAGCATGCGGGCCTCATAGCTAGGAGACCAGGGTTCAATTCCACCCTCGGCCATCTCTGTGTGGAGTTTGCATGTTCTCCCCGTGCATGCGTGGGTTTTCTCCGGGTACTCTGGTTTCCTCCCACATTCCAAAAACATGCTAGGTTAATTAGCAACTCCAAATTGTCCACAGGTATGAATGTGAGTGTGAATGGTTGTTTGTCTATATGTGCCCTGTGATTGGCTGGCGACCAGTCCAGGGTTCCAGCACCAGGATAAGCGGTAGAAAATGAATGAATGAATGAATGAATGAATGTTAGCATTCTGGAATCAATTTCCTACTGCACAGCGCTAAGTCGTAGCTTGGCTGAGCTTGACCAGTTTCGACCGGTTTTTGATAGCCGGTTATATCCGCTTTGAAATCATTTGAAACTTCAAAAACCGATCCATACTGATTGCATCAGTTGGAGTTATACACGCAAACATTCGATGAGAACACATTTTATCCAAAAGGAGACTAAGGGCAGCAAGACAACGGGGGTGGCTCCACAAATCAGGGCTTTGTGCTCAAAATGGAGCTCGGCAAAACCAAAGCAACCCAAACATGGTGTGGTACAAATGGTTATCAATGAAGTCCGGTTCTCGGTTTTGTGCTCGTTGGGCACTAACTCTGTTATTGTGATGCTAAACATATTTTTCATTGTTTTCCACATCCACCCCAAATCAAAGCAGGGAGCCAATCTCAAAATGCCAGGTGGACATCCTTATTTAAGTTATGTCAATACAAATAATAGATGAAAAGTTACATAGGAAACTCCAGACATCTGACAGTTTCTGGTCTCGGGAAGCCTTCTTATTCCTTCCCCCTGGTATATTAAACATTAATAGATTTTTGCACAGAAGCCATATGCTGTCAAGATTGATGCGTCTCTCGCTGATATAAAGTTCTCCGTGTGTCATAGCTTTCTCTTTATCCTTTTATTGTCATCCTTCATTCCCCGTTTCCTCACTCCAGGCAAATAATTAGTAGTTACACGGGCTAGTTTTCAAGCTTTTTTTTTGTTTTGGTTTTTGTTTGCTATTAACGCGACTCCTGTGCCGTGGTAAATAACTTTTTGTTTTCATGATTCCATCCCATAATGCCTTCTGGCTATAGTCGGGGAGGTTTGGTACTAGCAAGTGTTCACAAAGCATGGACAGCTGCACCCCATAATAAAAGATGCCTACCAGGCCGCCGGGTGCATTTCGGATGTAATGTTCCAGGCTGCACAGCAGAGAAGTTGTGCTTCTTATGGACTCATTTGGAAAGACTGTTTTTTTTTTTGTTTGGTTTTTTTTTGGTTTGTTGTTGTTTTTGGTGTGCCTAGGAGGCTCGCCACCGGATGCATCCGCACATGAAGGTGCGTAGAATGGCTGCATAAAATGTTTTTTAAAAAGTGCTTTTTTAATATTGAGTCGGGCTTCGTTTTGCATCATTTACTCTGCCGCCATTGCGTGACAGGCACAGCGATGTCGGTTTGGAATTAAATGGTGCCATTTGCCTTTTTACTGTCCTGTTATTTTTTGGGGATAATGAGCATTTCACGCATGTAGAAGAAGATTGCATTGATCTGACAGAACTGGCTTTTGTTAGGGGATGCATTTCTATTCCAATAACAAGCCCAACTCACACACACCAAAGTAGGAATTGACGTTATTTTTGATTCATTAATTCCAGTATATTGTACTATTAACTGTATAAATTTTTATTATTATTATCTAATAATTATTATTTATTATTATTTAATATTATTTAATATTATATATATATATATATATAAAATTTAATATATATTATTATTTATAGGAATAATTATTATCTTATTATCTAATAGTATATCTCACGAGAAAGAACAGAAAACAAGCTGTGGGATGAAGAGAATTGTTCAAAACCAGGTGCGCCGCACCTTGATGTCAGAACCAGGAACCGTTAGCAACATATTTGAGGAGATCCTCCGAGTCAGAGCAACCTTTTTGTGTTTTTGGCTTTTTTTCAGGCTGGACAGGAAAATGCAAAATGTATCACAAAACCACAGTACTTCCAAAAGGTCATGGTATTTTAACATTTTAACACCATCACATCCCTAGTAGTTAGAGTATATATCTGTATAACACAGTATGTTGACATCTAAATCATTCCAATGGAAATTAATCCTCAAGTCACACAATAGTGTCTGCTAATCCTATTGTACTCTTTGGTTATCATACTAAAAAGAACCATAAGACCACGTAGATGCAATACAACGGAAACTTGATTGTCACTGTCACGTAGTATAGTGAAACTCTGTCTGGCACTTTCTCCATTGCAGAATAATTACTTATCATAAATCCAACCATAAGGTGCAGTTTTAATGTAAAATACAAAAAGTTGAGGTATACAAGTATCTGTATTTAGGGTAAAAACTTGAGTCTATATCAATCCAATCATCATAAACAATCCATCATACCAAGCGTCTTCCAACCACTAACATCAACATCATTCGATGTACAAAAACCATCCAACGCAACTAGCGGTATTTCAGTAAATAAACAAATGCCGCTTATCCTCAATAGGATTGTGGAAGTATGCTGGAGTCTATCCCAGCTGGACTTTGGATGACGGTGACACTTTCATATTTTAAATAGCAGATTTTTAGTTGCGCTGCACGGTGGTCGAGTGGTTAGCGCACAGACCTCACAGCTAGGAGACCAGAGTTCATGACTGGTGACATGACTTTCACACTGCATGGAGTCAGCCATAACATGTCGGCATGACGTGAAAAAAAAAAGATTTCCTCCCATTTCGTGTGGAAGTGGTAAGTTGTGGGCTTCTTATGTTGTCTTTCTTCCCCATGCTGTTTAAAACTTGGTCTTAAATTTAGAATACATGCATTGGAGGCTAGGGCAGCATGGCGGTGGTTAGCGCACAGACCTCACAGCTAGGAGACCCGAGTTCAATCCCACCCTCGGCCATCTCTGTGTGGAGTTTGCATGTTCTCCCCGTGCATGTGTTTTTTCCGAGTACTCCGGTTTCCTCCCACATTCCAAAAACATGCTAGGTTAACTGGCTACTCCAAATTGTCCAGGAGACATGGATAGACAGTGACATGTTGAGCGGAAGGCTTCGCTACGCATCTTAAAAAGAAACACAGAGCCCTTTCCGTCAGCCAGCTACAGACTGGGTACTCTTAAATTTACTTTTGTTTTTATAAGCTAACCTAAATGATGTTGCTGTTAAAATATGACTGTAATGTTAGTACTCGGTTGCACGGCGGTCGAGTGGTTAGCGCGCAGACCTCACAGGTCTTCAATTCCACCCTTGGCCATCTCTGTGGGGAGTTTGCATGTTCTCCCCGTGAAGCGTGGGTTTTTTCCGAGTACTCCGGTTTTTCTCCCACATTCCAAAAACATGCTAGGTTAATTAGCGACTCCAAATTGTGTATAGGTATGAATGTGAGTGTGAATGGTTGTTTGTCTATATGTGCCCTGTGACCAGTCCAGGGTGCGCCCCGCCTCTCGCTTGAAGACAGCTGGGATAGGCTCCAGCACCACCGTGACCCTTGTGAGGATAAGCAGTAGAAAATGAATGATTTTTAGTTTAGTTTAGTTTTTTTTAGTTGCATTGTTTGATGTCAGAGGTTATTCCGGTCCAAAGATTGTTGTTTCATTTTAAAAATATGCAGACAAGTGAGTGAGTGCTGCAATGACTGATTTCTAGAAGGAAAAAAAAAAAAAAACAATCTTCAAGATAAATTTCTCTAGAGGTATCCTATTAGATGAGTTTTTTTTAGCTGGGACTAGCAGCTTGGAAAGGCAGAAAGCCAAATTAAACCTTCCCCCATTGGAGGAGAATGATTATTTTTTTGCATATTGATCATTATTAATGCTTGATAGCATTTCGAATCCTGCGTGTACTTTTCCGCTTGTTGTTTGCCAACTAATACCGACTTGAATGCGAGCATCATTCACTGTCTGATCCAAGCGCGTTATTGAAGTTATTAATGTGAATAAATCAAAAATAATGAGCGATACGGTGAAAGTGTGCGGCATCCTGTAGGTAAAATGCAGTGTCATTTCTCAGAGGATGGAGAACAAACATTTGAATTGTCAACAAGAAGATACAGGCTGTTTACATGTTAATGCAATGCTCTTACAAGTAGACCTGTCACATTTGTATACCAAGGGGAACGTCGTCGCGCCTTCTGGTCTGCATGCAAAACAGGCAGAGGAACCTATAAGGAATCGTCTGTTGGAGGTTTTCCTTCTTAGAGATCTCACCAAATTCATAAAAAGCCCCAGTTTTGTCCACACTCAGACTATGTCTTATCATATCTAAAACTGTCCACCACAGTGGAGGTTGCTGTTGCAGCCCCGTCTGGGCACAGAGTGATGTTTGGCTTCATTTGCATGTAAAGTGGTCCTCTGAAGGCGTGAGGTGCCTCCAGACAGCCACTCCCGTGTGGCCCGCCAGACTGAGCCAGCCAGCCAGCCAGCCAGTCCCTGCCCCTCTCTTATCCCCGATGCCTGCCGGGTTGGGGGCATGACAGCGCCGTGCGCGACATCTTAAGGTCCTGTCAATCTGCCCGACTACCCGACTGGGGGTCGGCCTTGTGAAGAGCAAGTTGGCAAGGACAAACGCGACCCGTTCACAGAGACTCCCTTTGGCTAGATAGACAAAAAAAAAGGGTTAGGATATTAAACAGGCTCACGTCAGACTACTGGGAGTCGAATCCAGGCACCGTTGTGCTCTTGCTATTGTAAAAGCCAAAGTTAATAAACATCTGGCGTTGATAAACAATAGAGACATCTATCCATTAATGTTCTTAGTTAAAAAACAATAAATCAGTTTCCTGCTCAGTGTGTTTCTGTTAGAAGGAGACATTTTAATTCCAGAGGAGGGCGGTAAGAAAACGGACCACAGACTTAACCTTCGACCTTGGAGTAGTGGAGCATAGGATCATATCGTGTCATCTCAGCATGCTTCTAAGATGAGCACAAATAGAAGGCAGGCAATATTTCAATATCTGATTTTTAGCTCAGCTGCACGGTGATCGAGTGGTTAGCGTGTAGACTTCACAGCTAGGAGACCTGAGTTCAAAAGGAGACGGACAACCATCCGTTCATGTTGTTAGCCACACAAAAATCGAGTGTCTTCTCAACATATGACTGTTGGCCAAGGTGAGGAGACACATTTTATCCACAAGGACACTGAGGGCAGCAAAATAGAGACTATTGAGTGTAATAGTGCAGAAGAAAGTGTTAAGAACCGTATAATATGAAGCGAGATGGTAGAAAAAAGACCAAATATAGTACTTGGTAGTAGCTACTGTCTTTTGTCAATACTGTGTAGAACTATTGTCAGTAGGTACCACACCAATTTGGGTGTCCCAATTAGTTAGTGTATGGTAATTCCTCCAATTATTTTTCTGACCAACACCACACTACTTTATTACAATTTCTGAGCTTTCTACAAAACACGGCCTATAACTTTTCAGTGTTTAACACAATTTCAAACAAATTTGGTATACATATAATGGAATGACAAGCATGCATGTATGTAAAATTTGAGTAAGATTGGTTGGAAAAACGGTCTGCACGGTGGAGGAGTGGTTAGAGTGGACACAGCTAGGAAACCCGGGTTCAATTACACCCTCAGCCATCTCTGTGTGGAGTCTGCATGTTCTCCCCGGGTACTCCGGTTTCCTCCCACATTCCAAATACATGCTAGGTTAATTGGCGACTCCAAATTGTCCATAGGTATGAATGTGAGTGTGAATGGTTGTTTGTCTATATGTGCCCTGTGATTGGCCGGTGACCAGTCCAGGGTGTACCCCGCCTCTCGCCCGAAGACAGCTGGGATAGGCTCCAGCACCCCCTGCCACCCTCGTGAGGATAAGCGGTAGAAAATGAATGAATGAATGGTTGGAAAAACGGGCTGCACGGTGATCGAGTGGTTAGAGCGGAGACCTCACAGCTAGGAGCTAACGGGTTCAATTCCACCTTCGTCCATCTCTGTGTGGAGTTTGTTCTCCCCGGGTACTCCGGTTTCCTCACACATTCCAAAAACATGCTAGGCTAATTGGCGACTCCAAATTGAGTGTGAATGGTTGTTTGTCTATATGTGCCCTGTGATTGGCTGGCGATCAGTCCAGGGTGTGCCCGAAGACAGCTGGGATTGGCTCCAACACCCCTTCGACCCTCGTGAGGATAAGCGGTAGAAAATGAATGAATGAGTAGTTGGAAAAACATGTCCGCCATCAAGCAAAACATATTTGCATAGAATACAGATAAGGATTGGACAAAAACCCGGTCCATTTTTCCATTAAACAATCTAATGATTCTAAAACTCATATTTTCCAAAGCCTTATTATCACAAATGTTATGCACCGATATCAATACAAAAGCATAGCGACTGGCACACCAAGAAAAGGTCCGTGTTGATGGCCTTTTCAGAAGCGTATCAGAGTTAATATAAGTAGATGCTGGTACGGTCTGACCCGTCATGAGGTTTCTCATCACCGCCGTCTCCCAAACTCACACTTTTGGTGAGCGAAGCGGCACCTTGGTCTGATTGTGTTTAGATAATGGCCATCTCCAATCATTGATAATCTGGCTCCCATCTTTTTTCTTCACAGACAAGGTCAGGGGGAGAAGATTCCCTAAGCGAAGCGAGCAGGCAATAGGGACCGAGGGGGGAGGGGCGGCGGCGTCACTCAGATGATTTACTACTGAGATTCACTCAGCTGCCTCTATCACTCTCCGTTAACTTTTTCATCCGTGTTGTCGCTGCCCCTTTCTCTCATTCCGCCCTCTATCTCTCAAATTCCTCCACGGGGCCTGGTACGCCTCGCTATCGCTTGCTTCATCTTTCTCCTCCTCGCATCGCCGTACCAATGAGACACAGAATGAAGAAAACCAATAGAGAGAGAGAGAGATAGACGGAGAGAGAGTCTACTTTTTCTCATTCTGGGTCCATTTTGGAGTGAAGCAAATTGCCGTGGCTTTTGAATGGAGATGTATGGCTCGTCTGGCCGTGCACTGTCAACACAGCCAATGAATCGAGGTCCCATGCTTCACTCGTGTCCCAGTAACTGTGAGTGGGAGTTAAGACGGATAGAATTGGGAAAAAGCAAGTGGACTTGATGTGGAAGAGGTCCATGGAAGATAGTATGACTCATTCCCGATTTAGGGGGATGCACATTCTGGAGGGGGGGGCGGCACGGCGGGTTAGTGGTTAGCGCGCAGACCTCACAGCTAGGAGACAAGGGTTCGATTCCACTCTCGGCCATCTCTGTGTGGAGTTTGCATGTTCTCTCTGTGCATGCGTGGGTTTTCTCCGGGTACTCCGGTTTCCTCCCACATTCCAAAAACATGCTAGGCTAATTGGCGACTTCAAATTGTCCATAGGTATGAATGTGAGTGTGAATGGTTGTTTGTCTATATGCGCCCAAAGACAGCTGGGATAGGCTCCAGCACCCCGGCGACCCTCGTGAGGATAAGCGGTAGAAAATGAATGAATGAATGAAAGTTTATCTCTAGGGCGGCACGGCGGTGTAGTGGTTAGCGCATGACAGACTTATGAATAAATTATATTTCGTGGTTAGCGAAAAAAAAATATTGAAAGGTAAATAATAAGTAGTATTTTCCTTAAACGTACCTATGTTCTACTGCCAATTAGGTAGAACGGGAGAACATGCTAACACCACACAGAGATGGCCGAGGGTGGAATTGAACCCTGGTCTCCTAGCTGTGAGGTCTGCACGCTAACCACTAGACCACCGTGCCGCCATGATTCTAAAACTGATATTTTCCAAAGCCTTATGGCTTATGCACCAATATCAATACAAAAGCATAGCGACTGGCACATAAGCGAAGCGGCACCTTGGTCTAGTGTTGTGTTTAGAACCACCGGAGTACCCGGAGAAAACCCAAGCATGCACGGGGATAACATGCAAACTCCATACAGGGTGGAATTGAACTCGGGTCTCGTAGCTATGATGCCTGTGTGCTAACCACTTCGACTTTAATGGTTGTTTGCACTAAATTGCTTTGTCAGAATTGTCTCACAGCCATTTCTTCTATTTGCATTTATAATCACTTATCATGGTTTGGTCCGGAACCGATTAACTGCGATAATCGAGGTACTTCCTGACTTCCTGTCTGGAGCGCTTTGGACAAAGCATTATAGCATCATTGGTCTCCGAAGGAAAAATTCAGCCCCTGAACTGGGACATAACTCCTCCTTCTGGCATGTCCCCAGGGACGTCTAAAATGTCTCTAAGGGAGAGTCTTAACAAAAGAGGGTCTTCTGGACCCCCTCTAAATGGAAAAACGTGCCCTAATGTCTGTTCCGATGAGATACCCGGGACCTCTCCACACCTTCCATGATGGATAATTGCTGATGTCTTCCGAGTGATAAATGTGACTCCGTTGTGAAGGTACAAATGTCCCCTTGCTTCTCCGGCTTTGACAATCCGCTGGGAATAACGCCCGACCGGTCCTTCCGTAAATGAATTCTGTGCTGCTTCTTCTTTGTCGCTCTCTCTTAGTCGGCCCTCAGCCCCCGGACCGTCTATTTCCCTTTAACCACACGGCTTCATAGTAAATCTCATTTCATTGTCAGCTGCGACTGTGGTTTACTTCCGTTGCTGGGCGGCTGACTTCCTGTTGCCATTAAAGCTCAATATCTCTGCTGGGGACTGTCTGTTTGGTCTTATTTCAATCCCGGCCTGTCCTTCCATATAGAAACTTCATCTAACAGACGAGTGCAACCGTGCCAACCCGAGAGCCGTCTGCATTTTCGTTCATTGCAGTTCCGCTTTGGTTAAAAAAAAAAAAAAAAAAGGCTAGTAATTGATATTGGGACCCATCCATCCTCCACCTCTTAAGCCCAAAGATCTAATTTATCTTGGTGAGAATGCCAATTGGCTCTCACACAAGCCTTGTCGGTCAGACTTTGCCTGTTTTTAGATGTCCATTAATTAAAGTGCCACCATGACGAAAATAAGATCTACTTTTAGGGGTTTGTGTGTGTATACGGCAATGGATATCGACCATCTTATCGGCTGTGTAAATCAACCAATGTGTTGTCTCGTTGGAGTCACTTGCGTAAATTCTAACATTTATTCAACACATGATTAACTGGCTTAATCTGCATTAACCTCCATGATGGTCGTCGCCGGAAGGTAGTAGAGTGCAAGAGTATCATTGAAAAACTAAATAGTTTTTGTTGGGTGAAAGGGTCGTGGTTTAAACTTTGAACAGAACTTCAAATGGTAAAGGTAGAAATTCATGAGATGCTTTTTTTTTTTTTACTGCTTCTTTGGGTTTTTTTCTCAGTTCTGTTTGAATCACACAGAAGTGAGGGGCACTTTTTTGCAGCAAAATTATGCCTTGGAAGGTAGTAGCTGCAAGCAACCAAGGAGTATGTTTTTTTGCACTTTAAACTACTGAAAATTCACTTTTCCCTTTCAGTTGTGTTGAAAGCAATGTTTGATTATCTTGCGGGAGGCCGTGTTGTTTCAAAATCCTGCATTTGATGTTTTTATTTATTTTTTTGCTGAGTAGTTTATTTACAACATAAAAACATTACAAATACAAACCGCTCAAAAGTTTGGAATCACTTGCAAATTTCTTTGTTTTCCAAAGAAAAACATTTTCATGCATTTCGCAAACAATTTTTTTCCATTTCACAAACATTTTTTATCCATTTCACAAACAATGAAAATGAATCAGATTATTTTCAAAGAAGGATTTTTGCATCGAGGCCTACGAGCAACAACTGTCAGTCCTCGGCATCAATCTTCTGGTATGGCTGCTAATCCAAGTTAATCATTGGATTGGCTAATCATTGGATCATTGGCTAATAGATTATTAGAAAACCCATCTAAAAAATCACAAGAACAGCACAAACTGGGTCTAACAAGGACAGAAAAACGCCTCACAGGTCGTCACCTGGCAGCTGCACTGCATAGTATCTGTCAAACACCAGTGTCAGTATCAACAGTGAACTTCAGGACTTCAGACTTCATGGCAGAATTGCCAAGAAAAAGTCATATCTCGGACTGGCCCAAAAAATTTCAAAAGTGATCCCTGAAGACAGCTGGGATAGGCTCCAGCATCAGAATTTTGTATTTAGGCCCAATTTTTTTTTATTTTTAAGAAGTTACTGGAACCCACCTGAGCACAGCACGGCTTAAACCCTGGACCTTCAGAATGAGAATTGAGCGTGTTATAAAAAGCTAAGGCTGCACGGTGGTTGAGTGGTTAGCGCGCAGACCTCACAGCTAGGAGATCCGAGTTCAATCCCACCCTCGGCCATCTCTGTCCCACATTCCAAAAACATGCTAGGTTAATTGGCGACTCCAAATTGTCCATAGGTATGAATGTGAGTGTGAATGGTTGTTTGTCTATATGTGTCCTGTGATTGTCTGGCGACCAGTCCAGGGTGTACCCTGCCTCTCGCCCGAAAACAGCTGGGATAGGCCCCAGCACCCCCCATGACCCTTGTGAAGATGAACGAATGTACGTCTCTTTTGGTCCAGGGAGGCCATCAATTATATTCTGACTTTAGTTATCCAAGACTGAATACTGCATCTCAAAGAGTGAGGTGCACCTCAACACTATCGTACATCATGCAGGGCTTCAGAAAATAAAGAAAAAAATATTTTTCAAGCCATTTGTCAAGCCTGCAAAGCTGCAGCTACAGTATATATTAAAGGTAAAACTGTCAAAGAGGAGATCGGAAAACTGCTGAAAATAAACTTTTATCATTTATGGTAGGATGTAATTCAAGATGAAGCATTGTGCATGGTGTAGTGAATCCTTTTGGCATGAGTAATGACTTAAAAAGAACATCACATAGTTTGAAAAACTATGCATATTTTATTTGGTTTAATGTACCACGAATTCAGGGGTCGGCAACCTTTACCATCAAAATCTGGAGCCGCAATACAGCTTAAAAAACTGTCAAAATTGTAATCTCCCATGCATTGAGACTCACTGCACGCACTAGGCTACCTCCGAATATCCACACGTGGCTCGG